>NC_141687.1:1990581471-1991066471 GCF_964263255.1 Lissotriton vulgaris | reverse complement strand
CTCGCCGGACTATAGGGCGACTGGGTACGACAGCCTCCCAGGCCATCTGGGCGCTTGGTCGTCCCGTGTCATCTGATCGCCTGGCTGCGCGACCAGATAGCATTGCGGGCAGGGTGACCAGATGGCCCTGCGGGCTGGGTGACCAGATGGCCCTGCGGGCTGGTGGCCAGGCTAACTCCAACTTTTGTCCTTCCCTTCCCTTTGTTCTGTAAGCCCCCACTATGTGGGGGCTTAATAGTTGAGAAAAATGGGCTCCCCTGGGCAGGCCGTCGGTGAGTGGACATGACCTGGGCTTAACACTCCTTGGGTCCGGCCAAGAGTCCGTTCGCTGGGGACAGGGCTCCACCGGGCCCCAGGGAGGCTCTCTCTGGCCTGGCTAGGGTTCGGAAGGTGGGTCCGGGCCCAGGGCTTGAGCTCCGTCCGGCCGTCCCTAGGGTGCGTGAGCCCCCTGTCCTGCAAGCCATCAGAGGGTCTGGGCGCTGGGGACGGGGCTCCACCGGGGCCCAGGGAGGCTCTCCCCGGCCTGGCTAGGATTCGGAAGGTGGGCCCGGGGCTTGGACTCCGTCCGGCCAGCCACGGGGTGCATGAGCCCCCCGTCCTGCAAGCCATCAGAGGGTCTGGGCGCTGGGGACGGGGTCCATCGGGCAAAGGGAGGCTCCCCCAACCTGGCTGGGACCAGAAGCAGGGACCGGGCCAGGTGGGGGGTGGCTGGCTAAGTCCTTTCCACTGCGTAGTAAAAGTTTGAGTAGGGCTGGGCGTAGTTTGCTTAGCACCACTACACACACTACGCAGAATTATGGAAAAATAATCATGGAAAACGGTGCACGTCCTGAGGGTCCGTGTGGACAGGAGTCCCTCGTGCCTGGGCAGACTCCCTGATCTCCCCGGCCTGGTTGGAGCCCGGGAGCCCTGCAGTCATGGAGCCCTGGAGCCCAGCAGCCCGGGAGCCCTGCAGCACTGGAGCCCTGGAGCCCCGGGAGCCCTGGAGCCCCAGACCCCTGCAGCCCCCGGGGCCCTGCAACCCCCGAGCCCTGCAGCCCCCGAGCCCTGCAGCCCCGGATCCCTGGAGCCTCCGAGCCCTGCGGCCCCCGAGCCCTGTGGCCCCGGAGCACTGGAAGGGCAGGCGGGAGCCCTCCTGAGGAGGCTCGGGCAGCCAGATTGGCGCCATCTGGTCGCACCTTTCCACTCGGCCATCTGGTCGCACCCAATGCTTCCCAATGGGGCGACTAGATTGCCGGGCTTCCCTGGAAGTCCCGATGAGGTGCCATTCACCTCCCGGATCCCAGCCAGGGCTCCAAGAGGTCGGCACGTTGGCACCCTGGGTCCCCTCCATCACTCGGCATGCACGGGTTCCCGGAAAGAGGGGTAGCCTTCCTCCGGAATACTAGGGGCAAGGGTATGCCCGGACACCCATCTGGGGCTGGTGGTTTCCTGCCGGGGACCAGATGGGCGATGACCGGGCAACATCTGCCAGGGGTCCGGGGCTCCCTCCTCCAGCATGCGGCGTGGCAAAGTACCTGGGACGGGATCCATGGGTCCCGGGCAGTCCTCCCCATGCCTGAGGCCCAGCATGGGGTTTCAGAGCCCCCCTGAGCCCTGCAGCCCCGGGGCCCCGGAGCCCTGGAGCCCTGCGGCCCATGAGCCCTGGAGCCCGGGAGCCCCGGAGCCCCGGAGCCCTGCAGCCCCAGAGCCCTGCAGCCCTGGAGCCCTGCAGCCCGGGAGCCTTGGAGCCTGAGAGCCCTGCAGTCCCGGAGCCCTGCAGCACCGGAGCCCTGGAGGATCGGAGCCCTGAAGCCCCGGAGCCCTGCAGCCCTGCAGCCCCCGAGTCCTACAGCCCTGAGCCCTGCAGCCCCGGATCCCTGGAGCCCCAGAGCCCTGGAGCCTCGGAGCCCTGTTGCCCGAGCCCTGCAACCCCGGAGCCCTGGAAGGGCTGGCGGGAGGCCTCCTGTGGAGGCTTGAGGCAGGCAGATTGGCGTCATGCCGGCCATCTGGTCGCACCTTTCCACTCGGCCATCTGGTCGCACCCAATGCTTCCCAATGGGGCTACCAGATGGCCGGGCTTCCCTGGAAGTCCCGATGAGGTGCCATTCGCCTCCCGGATCCCAGTCAGGGCTCCAGGAGGTTGGGCACGTTGGCGCCATGGGTCCTCTCCGTCACTCGGCACGCACGGGTTCCCAGAAAGAGGGGTAGCATTCCTCCGGATTACTAGGGGCAAGGGTATGCCCGGACACCCTTCTGGGGCTGGCGGTTCCCTGCCGGGGACCAGATGGGCGATGACCGGGCAACACCTTCCAGGCGTCCGGGGCTCCCTCCTCCAGCCCGCGGTGTGGCAAAGTACCCAGGACGGGCTCCAGGGGTCCTGGGCAGTCCTCCCCGTGCCTGAGGCCCAGCATGGGGTTTCAGAGCATCCCTGAGCCCTGCAGCCCCGGGGCCCGAAGCCCTGGAGCCCTATGGCCCGGGATCCCTGCAGCCCGGAAGCCCTGCAGCCCTGGAGCCCGGGAGCCCCGGAGCCCTGCAGCCACGGAGCCCTGCAGCCCGGGAGCCCTGCAGACCGGGAGCCCTGCAGCCCGGGAGCCCGGGAGCCCTGGAGCCTCGGAGCCCTGCAGCCCCCGGATCCCTGCAGCCCACGAGCCCTGGAATCCCAGAACCCTGCAGCCCCGGAGCCCAGCAGCACCGGCGCCCTGGAGCCTCGGAGCCCTGCAGCCCCGGAGGCCCGGAGTGCCGGAGCCCTACTGCCCTGCAGCCCCGGAGCCCTGCAACCCTGGAGCCCGGGAGCCCTGGAGCCCTGCAGCCCCAGAGCCCTGCAGCCCGGGAGCCCTAGAAGGGCAGGCGGGAGCCCTCCTGTGGAGGCTCAGGGCAGGCAGATTGGCGTCATGTTTGTCCCGGCCATCTGGTCGCACCTTTCCACTCGCCCATCTGGTCGCACCCAATGCTTCCCAATGGGGCGACCTGATGGCCGGGCTTCCCTGGAAGTCCCGATGAGGTGCCATTCACCTCCCGGATCACAGCCAGGGATCCAGGAGGTCAGGCACGTTGGCGCCCTGGGTCCCCTCCGTCACACGGCACGCACGGGTTCACAGAAAGAGAGGTAGCCTCTCTCCGGATTACTAGGGGCAAGAGTATGCCCTAACACCCTTCTGGGTCTGGTGGTTCCCTACCGGGGACCAGATGGGCGATGACCGGGCAACACCTCCCAGGTGTCCGGGGCTCCCTCCTCCAGCCCGCGGTGTGGCAAAGTACCCTGGACGGGCTCCATGGGTCCCGGGCAGTCCTCCCCGTGCCTGAGGCCCAGCGTGGGGTTTCAGAGCCCCCCCTGAGCCCTGCAGCCCCGGAGCCCTGGAGCCCTGCGGCCCAGGAGCCCTGCAGCCCTGCAGCCCTGGAGCCCTGCAGCCCTGGAGCCCAGGAGCCCCGGAGCCCGTGAACCCTGCAGCCCATGAGCCCTGGAGTCCCGGAGCCCTGCAGCCCCGGAGCCCTGCAGCCCCAAGCCCTGCAGCCCCTGAGCCCTGCAGCCCCGGATCCCTGGAGCCTCGGAGCCCCTGAGCCTCGTAGCCCGGCAGCCCCCGAGCCCTGCAAACCTGGAGCTCTGGAAGGGCAGGCGGGAGCCCTCCTGTGGAGGCTCGGGGCATGCAGATTGGCGTCATGTTGGTCCCGGCCATCTGGTCGCACCTTTCCACTAGGCCATCTGGTCGCAACCAATGCTTCCCAATGGGGCGACCAGATGGCCGGGCTTGCCTGGAAGTCCCGATGAGGTGCCATTTGCCTCCCGGATCCCAGCCAGGGCTCCAGGAGGTCGGGCACGTTGGCGCCCTGGGTCCCCTCCGTCATTTGGCATGCATGGGTTCCCAGAAAGAGGGGTAGCCTTCCTCCGGATTACTAGGGGCAAGGGTATGCCCAGACACCCTTCTGGGGCTTGCGGTTCCATGCCGGGGGCCAGATGGGCGATGACCGGGCAACACCTCAAAGGCGTCCGGGGCTCCCTCTTTCCAGCCCGCGGCGTGGCAAAGTACCCGGGATGGGGTCCATGGGTCCCAGGCAGTCCTCCCCGTGCCTGAAGCCCAGCGTGGGGTTTCAGAGCCCCCCCTGAGCCCTGCAGCCCGGAGCCCTGCGGCCCCGGAACCCTGGAGCCCTGTGGCTCAGGAGCCCTGTAGCCTAGGAGCCCCGTAGCCCTGGAGCCCGGGAGCCCTGGAGCCCTGCAGCTCCGGAGCCCTGCAGCCCCGGAGCCCTTCAGCCCCGGAGCCCTTCAGCCCCGGAGCCCTGCAGCCCGGGAGCCCTGGAGCCCCTGAGCCCGGGAGCCCCGGGAGCCCTGGAGCCCCGACGCCCTGCAGCCCCCGAGCCCTGCAGCCCCGGAGCCCTGCAGCCCCAGAGCCCTGGAGCCTCGGAGCCCTGCAGTCCCGGAGGCCCAGAGCCCCGGAGCCCCGGAGCCCTGCAGCCCCGGAGCCCTGCAGCCCCGGATCCCTGGAGCCTCGGAGCCCTGGAGCCTCAGAGCCCTGCGGCCCCCGAGCCCTGCAGCCCCGGAGCCCTGGAAGGGCAGGCAGGAGCCTCCTGTGGAGGCTCGGGGCAGGCAGATTGGCGTCATGTCGGTCCCGGCCATCTGGTCGCACCTTTCCACTCGGCCATCTGGTCGCACCCAATGGGGCGACCAGATGGCCGGGCTTCCCTGGAAGTCCCGATGAGGTGCCATTTGCCTCCCGGATCCCAGCCAGAGCTCCAGGAGGTCGGGCACGTTGGCGTCCTGGGTCCCCTCCATCACTCGGCATGCACAGGTTCCCAGAAAGAGGGGTAGCCTTCCTCCGGATTTCTAGGGGCAAGGGTATGCCCGGACACCCTTCTGGGGCTGGCGGTTCCCTGCCGGGGACCAGATGGGCGATGACCGGACAACACCTCCCAGGCGTCCGGGGCTCCCTCCTCCAGCCCGCGGCGTGGCAAAGTACCCGGGATGGGGTCCATGGGTCCCAGGCAGTCCTCCCTGTGCCTGCGGCCCAGTGTGGGGTTTCAGAGCCCCCCCTGAGCCCTGCAGCTCCGGAGCCTAGGAGCCCTGCAGCCCAGGAGCCCTGCAGCCTGGGAGCCCTGGAGCCCCGGAACCCTGCAGCCCCAGAGCCCTGCAGCCCCGGAGCCCTGCAGCCCGGGAGCTCTGGAGCCCAGAGGCCCAGGAGCCCTGCAGCCCAGGAGCCCTGGAGCCCTGCAGTACCCGTAGCCCTGGAGTCCGGGAGCCCCCGGAGCCCTGGGAACCCTGGAGCCCCAGAGCCCTGCAGCCCCCGGAGCCCTGCAGCCCCCGAGCCCTGCAGCCCCTGAGCCCTGGAGTCCCGGAGCCCTGCAGCCCCGGAGCCCTGCAGCCCCGGAGCCCTGGAGCCTCGGAGTCCTGCAGCCCCGGATTCCCAGAGCCCTGGAGCCCTGCAGCCCTGCAGCCCCAGATCCCTGGTGCCTTGGAGCCCTGGAGCCTCGGAGCACTGTGGCCCCCGAGCCCTGCAGCCCCGGAGCCCTGAAAGGGCAGGCGGGAGTTCTCCTGTGGAGGCTCGTGGCAGGCAGATTGGCGTCATGTCGGTCCCTGCCATCTGGTCGCACCTTTCCACTCGGCCATCTGGTCACACCCAATGCTTCCCAATGGGGCAACCAGATGGCCGGGCTTCCCTGGAAGTCCCGATGAGGTGCCATTCGCCTCCCGGATCCCAGCCAGGGCTCCAGGAGGTCGGGCACGTTGAAGCCCTGGGTCCTGGCCTGGCCACCCTCACCGGACTGCAAGGGCGACTGCCACTATTCTCATGCTAATCTGCATGAGAGTAGCTCCCGGATTGGTTAGGTTGTTGTCTTTAGGTTCTTCCTCACTACACTGATGTCACCTCCTGTAGGGAAGTGCCCCTTTCTGCATGGTTGCCCCCACATTGTGCGTGATGTTGATGCTCTTTGACTAAGTGTGCCCTGGGTTTCTGCCAACCAGGTATCTACAGCCTATGTTCTTTCCCTAAAACTGTACATTTGCAACCCCAATTGCCACCTCTCTGGCCACATGTAAGCCCCTTGTAAAAGGTACCATGGATATCAAGGGCACTGTGACCAGGGAAGACCTCTAAGGACTGCAGCACCTAATATGCCTCCCTTAGAGACCCTGTACAGAGAAAAGTGAAGAGTCGATATTGCACACATGCCTGTGTACCATATCTACAATCAACTGCCTATGGCATAGGTAAGCTCCTCCTCTAGCTGGGTGCACTAAACCACTTGTGAGGGTACATGTGTATGAGCCCTGTACCACTACAGTGTCTAAGTCCATTCTTAGACATATTAAGTGCAGTAAAGCTGAAGGACTGGGTTATTTAAGACCCAGCGGTGCCAGGGGACAACACCTGAAACCTTCGTGGGTAACCTGCTCCGGCGTACGAATGACAGAGACACGGGACACTTCCTTCGGCGTCAAAGATTCGAGCTTTATTTACTGCAGGGAACACAGAAGTCACAGCAAGTACAACACGTGCAACTTGGGGAGACTGCTTCAAATTGCTGCAAGTGGGTCGCTCCTTTTATACACGTTTCTTCCATAGGTTTACATGGTACACAAAGGTTTACGACTCGGTTCCCATAATTATCCCCGAGAGGGGTCGCTTTGGTCACTTTGATACATTCAGAGTCCGAAACATAAGTGCGGATGCATTTGGCGGTTCCCAACTGTAAAAACCCATCTTCCCACCATTAGTACATTCCAATCAGCAGTAAAACAGATCGAAGAAGGAACAAGGACAGGTGTAGAGGAAGATGGAGACAGTGGGGAATCGGAAAGGGTGTAAAAGAGGAGGTATCGGGAAACACGAGCTGCAGGCATCAAAGGGACGTGCCTAATGAGATGCACGGCTGAGACAATAAACCGGCACGGCAAGATGAGCCTCGAGCGGGGCCATCTGCCTTACAGTATCGTCCCCCTCGTCATAAAGACATTTTCAAAGGACATGTGTCTTCCGCAGATATCTTGGGAATCCCAGGGTCGCGAAGCGGACAACGTCCGTTCGCTGGCTACTTGAGGGCAAGAGACAAAATGGACGCCGTATCTAAGATGGAACCCGTGGGTACAGATAGAAAAACCCACGTAACAGACGAACGGTTTAGGTTAACACAGCGAAACTGCATACACCCACTAAACTCGTCATTTGCGGTTCATAGATACCAGACTCGACCATATTCGTGCGAGTCGAAAACACCACTTACAATTGTCACGGAACCTCAGACGCTCCTTTTGCCCTCATGTAGGCAAGCACTAGTCGGAATCATACTCGATATTCATCAGACCATCTAGATGTTGCTGTAACATAGCTCTGTCCAATCGAGCTCCTTTGGTAACAGGCGGCTCTCTTATACACGTTGTAGCACAGAGGCCACATAAGGCAGGACCACACTGCACACAAAGGCAACACGTGAACAGGAATGCCACAACAACTCCGATAATCATCAGAATCTTCCAACCCCAAGTCGACATCAGGCCCCAAAACCACCCAAGTAGCGTCCAATCCCCTACGTCCACGTGTATGAACTCAGAGATCTTATGCAACTTTGAGATGGCTTGATAGACAGTCGAAGCGTTATCAGGAATGAAAATACAGCAGCTCGAATGGATCACCTTACATACCCCACCTCGATCTGCTAAGATCACGTCTAAAACCATACGGTTTTGTAACGTCATAAGTCTATCCGCCTGAAGTTCTGTGGTGATATTACCAAGGGCACTGGCAGTAATATTAGCTGTCGATTCTACCACTCGAGTCAATTGTCTCAGGTTCCTACTATTAACCATAGGCCCCCAAAACGGGAGGAAACCCTTGAAAAAGTCTCCTGCCTCTTGACCGGCAGTATCCTCTTCGCTAATTACGCCTCTCACAACTCTAGTCTTGTGATAGTCTGCGTCTACAGTGAACGTCGGAGGCAACAGATTTGCGATAAAACATGAGCCCGCAAAGTCGGAGGGCAACCATGCATACGCACGATCATGGCAGACAAAGTATGTACCCTTGGCCGCCAGAAACACAGGGGATGAGACCATCGGCAGAATGTAATTCTCGGTGCAAGCACTCTCTCCGAGTCGAGCTTTCGATCTTCAGCCACAACCCATTAAACAAAAATTACCAATGTGGGGTACGACCCATATCGGAGGTGAGCTTTTAAGCTGTTTATCACTCGTGAGCGCACTATATTCGACCTTACTCAGGACCCTATAGGCTTGTACCTCTTCCTCCGGAATGAGCGACGGCTCATAGATATCTCTATCCAAGTCTTCTATCGCTATAGACAAAGGCTTGTGATACGAGCCAGGGCCAAAGTAGGGAGAACGTGGCTCTCGACTGGGGTAAAAATCTAGTGCGCTTCGAAACATTGTTTGAAATGCTCGAGCGGAACCCTGGGAACTATACGGTAAAACCAGATATGGAATTCCCCTATCCGTGGTATGTGGCATCAACCCACACACCCAACAATTAGTAGTGTTAACCACTAACTGGTGCTGGTGAAGGAGCTGGATAAAGGAATTATTGCGGAATTCTACACGTCTAGCCTGCTCGTGTTCGGGTAAGATATGGAAAGAATGAGGGGATGTAGTGGAGGTAAGTTTAGGGTCAGAGGTAGGAGTAGGTATGGCAGAAGGTAAGAAGTACGACATCATATAGTACACCCCACCCGCCAATAATGCAGAAACAGTCAAAAGCAATATGAATATCTGAAACATAAAACATTTGGTACGACTAAGTTGTTGTAGCTTGAATCTTTGTGCCTGAGCTTCTTCCAAGTCCATCAGCTTTGAAAACGCCATCCCCTACGACCGTCCGCAGCGTTTCTTGACGCACTTCGTTCTGTGTAGCAGTAGTCAATCCCTAGGAGTTCCCAGGAACCGACGGTCTTTAACCTAGCGTCAAGACCTACTAACCAGAAGGAAGTACACGCGCGGCCCTACGGCCTTTATTTACAATGTATATGCAAATGTCTCTCAGCTGTGGAAGCAAAAATACATATGAAACGAACCTTCAATATATACAAGAATAATTACAATGATACGGGTGTTCAGACTGATCGTGGAAAACGGGATAATGCAATTGCAGGGACAGAACGGAATCTTTTTATTTGTCCTTAGTGCTGGATCGCAGAAAGTATCGAGTTTTCCCAGGACGCGTCTGTTCGTCAAACAAAGGATCCGTTGAAGAAACAGAGTTCTGTTGATCAGTCGAATGTTCTGGTCTTGAGTCTTTTGGTGACAAATGTTCAACAGTGTTTTTCTGCTGCACTGGGGATTCTCCGACAGGTTGTGCGTCGCTAAAAGGTACAAACGCCGGCAATCCTTCGGATTCAGCTGAAGCAATGCCCCTCCTCACCCACGAGTCTGCCAGTAACGGTATAGGAACTTTCTTCGTATGGGTGGCATGCACCCAATTTTTCCGGCCCTCTAAACGAACGGCAGTTCTCGTGGCAAGGAGGACCTGATAGGGTCCAGTGAACCTGGGCTCCAAATTCTTCTTACGAGCAAAATTTCTGGTTACCACCCAGTCTCCGGGCTGGAGCTGGTGGCCTGGACCCTCCGTCTGCGTCGGCAATGCTTCGTAAACCTGTTGGTGAATTAACCTCAGTTTAGCAGTCAGATCATGAAGATAGTCAATCAACATTGGGTACTCAAGATCACGGAACACACCCGGTCTAGGGACCCCCCACACATTCGCAGGGCGACCGAACACTATCTCATAGGGACTAAGCCCTACTCGGGAGTGTACGGTTGCCCTTGTTGACAGTAAAGCTAAGGGTAAAGCGTCAGGCCACGAAAGACCAGTCGTAGCCTGAATCTTCGCTAGCTTTAGTTTAAGGGTGCCGTTATACCCTTCAACCAAACCAGCTGACTGGGGATGATTGGCGCTGTAGAATTTTTGATTAATTCCAAGGCCTTTGCACACACTCTTCATCACACTCCCCACAAACTCACTTCCGTTATCAGACCATACAACCCGAGGCATTCCGTACCGAGGAAAGTATTCCTTCAGTAGGATTTTTGCAGTTGACAAAGCAGTGTCGTCTTTGAGAGGATAGGCTTCAATCCATCGGGAGAACGCGCAAACCACAACTAAAACGTATTTCAGGTTATTGCATCGCTCCATATGGATGAAGTCTAATTGAATCACCTCAAAGGGACACGAAGGGGGAGCAAAACTACCAGGAGGAGTTGGGGTTCCCTTACCAGGATTGTACAATATACATACCATACAATTCTTAACCAAACGTTCAGCACATTTCGTGATACCATCATTCTTCCACACAGGAGACAGCAACTTACAAATACCTTTCACGCTAATATGTGCTAACCCATGTGCCATTGTCACAACAGCCAGCACATACGCATCTGGCAACATCCATCTCTTATGTTCCGACAAGTCTACCCAACAACCATTCGCATCCAACTTTCCCGCACTTTCTTTCCACTTCGTCTTTTCAGTCTCGGTGGCCTCCCTCTGAATTTCTTTCACACTTTCGATAGTATCCTCACACATACTAGACTCTGTAGGCCACCTAACCGAACTCGTCACATACATTCGAGTGCTAAGGTTCCGAGCAGTCTCCTTAGCAGTCTCATCTGCAAACGCATTACCACGTCCAACATCATCCGTTACCTTACGATGAACACTACATTTAACAATCGCTACCTGCTTAGGCAACGTAAGTGCATCCAAAAGATCGTTCACAAGCTGACCATGCTGAATCTTCGTACCATGCGATGTCATAAAACCTCTCTCTCTCCACAACCGTCCAAAACTATGGGCGACGCCAAATGCATATTGGCTGTCGGTAAACACATTCACACGTTTCCCTTTCGCTAACACACACGCTCTAGTAAGAGCAATCAGTTCCGCAGCCTGGGCAGAATTCTGATTCAACCTTGCAGCTTCAACAACAGTATTCAACGTCACGACAGCATACGCAGTAGTGACATCGCCGTTCAGCAATTTAAAACAGGAACCATCCACATACAACGTTCCGTCTGGATCTTCTAAAGGGGTGTTTTTAAGGTCCACTCGACCTTTTGTTTCCTCTTCGGTCCTCAAATAACAGTCATGTTCTGCTATTTCATCTGACTCCGTGCTAATTGGTAACAAAGTTGCCGGGTTCAGAACATTGCAACGTTTTATCTGAATATGACTTGCCAGCAGTGTCAACTCGTACCCAGACAACCTCGCACTCGTCAAGTGCTGAGTTTTCGTACGATTTAAAAGAGTATCGACTGCGTGCGGAACCATCACCGTAAGCATATTATCCATGACCAATCCTGCTGATTGTCGGATGGACACCGCAGCTGCCGCTGTTGCTCTCAAACAACTCGGCAATGCTCTAGCTACCGGGTCCAAGGTCGAGGAAAAATATGCACATGGACGTTGCTTACCACCAAAAGGTTGCGTTAAGACACTCAAAGCACAACCTTCCCTCTCGTGAACGTATAATGTGAACGGCTTACTGTAGTCAGGAGTACCTAACACAGGAGCCGAACACAATGAATCACGCAATTCAGAAAAACTCTTCTGACATTCTTCCGTCCATGGTAAAGGAGTTGAAACATCCTTGCACGTAAGAGCCACCAATGGTTTCGCTAGCAATGAAAAATTTGGAATCCATTGCCTGCAATACGACGTGATACCTAAAAAGGCACGCACATCTCTCTGGGTTGCTGGCACAGTCATTCGCGCAATTGCTGCAATTCTCTCTGGGGTCAACCGCCTTCCCTCCTTTGACAATAAGTGACCTAGATAGGTTACTTCTTGACAACAATATTGGAGTTTAGAAGGTGACACCTTGTGATGTAAGTCACAGAGATGTTGCAGCAGCAACACCGTAGCAATTTTGCAAATGTCCTGAGTATCTGCAGCCACCAATAAGTCATCGACATATTGGATCAGGGCCGCACCAGCCGGCAACGTAAACGCATCCAGTTGACCCTTCAAGGCTTAACTGTAAATCGATGGACTCTCACAGTAGCCTTGAGGAGCGCGTTTAAACCGGAAGCTGCGTCCACCAAGAGAGAAACCGAAAAGGTCTCTGCTCTCTTCTGCAATCGAAATGCTGAAAAACGCATTCTTCAAATCGATCACCGAAAACCAGGATGCAGAAGCTGGAATCAGAGTCAGTAGCGCCGTGATGTCAGGCACAACAGGGAACTGAGGAATCACAATTTTATTTACCTCCCGTAAATCGATAACAAAACGATAAACAGGTGGTTTCGAAGGATCAGTACGTTTTAGAATGGGCAGTACAGGGCTGTTGCACACGTTTCCCCGAGTTTCTTCAATGACGTCTTTCTCGATCAAATCATAGATGATCGCTAACAGTGCTCGTTCACCATCAAGAGAGATACGATACTGGGAAATACGTGGCAATCGCACATTAGATTTCAGCTGAACAACATAAGGGGAGATGTCAACCAGGCCCACATCATTGGGACCTGTTGCCCACAGAGATGCAGGAAGAGAACTCAATTCCGGTGGACGCTTATCGAGAGACAAGTACATAGGAGAGACAACCCTCTCTCCTAACGTAAGCTTTACACCCGCAGGAGAACAATACAAAGTTGCATACAAACGTTTTAGCAAATCCAGGCCCAAGAGATTTTCACCACAACCAGTAGTCAAAATCAACGGAGCTTCAAGCTCACGTGACCCAATTGTAAGGGGCAAAGGGCGTGAAACTGGATTGCTAACAGGGGCGCCAGAGAATCCAACGGAAACATTTGTTAAGCCAGACAAAGGTGCGCCAGGGAGTTTCGAATGCATAATAGAACTTTTCGCTGCACCAGTGTCCAACAGAAAAGGCTCAACGACGCCCGATGTAGCAATTGCGACGTAAGGCCCTCTCTGATCAACCGGAACTGATACCACTCCCTCTCCTTGTCTATGGCTGTCCTAGTAATTACTGTCGTCAGTTCCCTGATCGACGTAATAATCGTCTACATTGTACTGCGCAGATCGTCCTTGCGATGATCCACGTTGATCGAAACAATTATTGGAATTTGATGAGTTATCAGATCGATCATTTTGAACACCACGACCTCTACCACGTGATGTCTGCTGAGAACCACCACGACCTCCTCTAGATGAGTTACCACTATTACGATCGTTTAGAACAGGACAATTGAATTTTAAATGACCCTCCTGTCTACAATAGGCACACTGATTGTACCCTAACGAAGATCTTTGAGAAGAGGAGTCATTTCGAGATTGTGATCTATTTGATTGTGGCTGCGATCTATTTTGCTGTGAGTCATTCTGATTTGAACGCGGAGGATACGCTTGCTGTAACAACACTTTAGTTTTAAGTTCTTTCGTCTTTTTATCAGCGCAATCGTTCTCCTCTTTCTCTCTGTTCTCATAATACTGTGCTGTAGCCAATATTTGAGCCGAGGTAGAAACGGCCCACGCACTTTCAGAGTTTTTCAACTTATTGCTCAAATCAGGCAATAAGTTAGAGACAAATTTGTCCACGAACAACCGTTGACCACCCTCAGTGCCCATATCCTGCCCACTATGATCGATGAACGCCTCCTCAAATCTCGTAAAGAAGTCGGAGACACTCTCATCCTTCTTCTGCTTACAAGCTGACAATTTGTCCCAATTTACCCTCATAGCTGGCATAAGAGTTTTCATTAGCGTAATTATTCTCTGAGGAAGAGCAGCAATCAACTGCTCGGGTTTAGCACCACCAGTTTGCAACCCATCCGCTGCTATAATGGCAGCCCAATCACCGCCTAATTCGTTGGGATGGTTTTCCTGACGAATCTTAGCCCATACCGGTTGCGGTACTACATTACCAAACAGCATATCAATGTCGGCAAGATTCATTATCGTAGCGTCTACAAGCTGCGATAATTCTTTATAGTACCCTGCAGGATTTTTGCGAGGGTCAGGCAAAGATTGCTTCACCTGTAACACTTCTGATCGTTTCCATGGGAGATGAATCCATACTCTCTGGAAATATGGCAGAATCGGCGGAACATGGGCGGCATCACCCGGCATCCACACTGGTGGGACTTCACGCATGGGAAACTGACCAGACGCATCTAACTGTCTCTCAACGTCCTCAACAAACAAGGCTTGAGGTATAGGAGTGGGACGAAAAGATAACAACCGCTCAACAGCACGTCGAACGTTGGTATCCACTATCAGTCCGTTCGAGAACTGAAGCTGTAGATCAGACAAGGCGGTCAACACCTCGTCAGGTGCATCAGCCGATATCTGATCGCGCAAAACTTTGCACATTTCTTCGAACACAAATCTTTGTGTCGGTACATTGAATTGACAGAATGTATCAAGTACAGCACGTGGAGGATTTCTAAGAGGATGCGTCATCCAACCCATCGCCATATTGTATAGCGAAGCACGTTCCCTGTTACCGGGAAGCTGACTACGTCTCTGAGGACCATCCGAACCAGCGGACCCAAGAACAGGTCCGAGAGAATGAAAGAAGCTAGCCGCAACAGGAGAAGTACGACTACGAGTAGATGGAGAGGTATAGCACAAGGGACTAACAAGAGAAGGAGTAGAGACAGAAGCAACAACAGGAGTTAGTAGAGCAGGAACAGTAGCGGGAGCAGGAGTATGCAGAAGTGGAGGAGCAGTAGGAATAGCAGTAGGCAAAGGAGCAGGAACAGTCGGAAGAACGGGTGCAGGTTGAGGACCAGGCTGAGGAACAGGTACAGGGGGAACCACTGGAGCTGCGGTACCCTGTACATACGGAGGTGGCGACTTCAGAAGATAAGACATTAGAGGATCCTCAACTGATTCTTCCTTTTTATCCGACTCCGTAGGCAAAACAGGATAGCATTTATCTATGGACATACGCTGCAGCCTATCAAACACTTCCTTTTCCTTATCCTCCTTATCACGCTGAAACTGCTCTGCTTTCTTTACAATAGTAGCAACACCATCTCTCTGATTACGTTTAGTCTGTCTGATCTCTTTCTGTCGGGCTTCTTTACGCCACAACCGAAAGGCATCAAACATGGCCGGCCTTGACTTTTTCGCAAATAATTTAGCCTCAAGATTACCTAAAATTGGAGTCTCAAAGCTACCATGAGGTGGCCAACTAAGGACACCATCCTTTTTAGTGTAACGAATCCAATACTCATTAAAAGTAATCGGGCCTAGCCCATGTTTGCTGTAGAGCTCATAAGTGGGAGTTCCAACCGGAGGTATCGGACACGAGTCCTCCAGTCGGGAATCCGTACCACAACGTCTGAAACAACTAAACAAAGTACAGCGACCAGGCATCTTGCACACTGGCCGTGTTTCACAAACTTCAAGGGTTACGGGATTTACCAAGTCCCAGCAAAGAGCAAAAACCCTCGGTTTTTGGCGTCTGCAGTCGTCAAATATCACAACAAAGTACCAAGAACCACAAATGCAATGGAACCATGCAACAACTAAGTAACCACAACCAAGAACTCTGGGAGCGACCCACAAATACTTAACTCAAGGATCGATGGCGTCACCAGGAAGGCCCGTCAATCGTCTCGCTATACCAAGGTCTACGCCAAGCGCCAAAACAGGTCTACAGTCAGGGCAGCAGTCCGTCGCAGCCGTCAGGAGGCGGGAATCTTCGCGGGAAAAGTCTTCGGGCCACTTGTTTCGACAACAGGATCGATGAAGCGGAGTGCACCTTCCCTCGGAGATTTCACACGAAGTTCCTCACGATCGTCGGGCTTGGACCGGTACCACTGATGCAGCCCCACTGTGGGCGCCAACTGAAGGACTGGGTTATTTAAGACCCAGCGGTGCCAGGGGACAACACCTGAAACCTTCGTGGGTAACCTGCTCCGGCGTACGAATGACAGAGACACGGGACACTTCCTTCAGCGTCAAAGATTCGAGCTTTATTTACTGCAGGGAACACAGAAGTCACAGCAAGTACAACACGTGCAACTTGGGGAGACTGCTTCAAATTGCTGCAAGTGGGTCGCTCCTTTTATACACGTTTCTTCCATAGGTTTACATGGTACACAAAGGTTTACGACTCGGTTCCCATAATTATCCCCGAGAGGGGTCGCTTTGGTCACTTTGATACATTCAGAGTCCGAAACATAAGTGCGGATGCATTTGGCGGTTCCCAACTGTAAAAACCCATCTTCCCACCATTAGTACATTCCAATCAGCAGTAAAACAGATCGAAGAAGGAACAAGGACAGGTGTAGAGGAAGATGGAGACAGTGGGGAATCGGAAAGGGTGTAAAAGAGGAGGTATCGGGAAACACGAGCTGCAGGCATCAAAGGGACGTGCCTAATGAGATGCACGGCTGAGACAATAAACCGGCACGGCAAGATGAGCCTCGAGCGGGGCCATCTGCCTTACAGTACCGTCCCCCTCGTCATAAAGACATTTTCAAAGGACATGTGTCTTCCGCAGATATCTTGGGAATCCCAGGGTCGCGAAGTGGACAACGTCCGTTCGCTGGCTACTTGAGGGCAAGAGACAAAATGGACGCCGTATCTAAGATGGAACCCGTGGGTACAGATAGAAAAACCCACGTAACAGACGAACGGTTTAGGTTAACACAGCGAAACTGCATACACCCACTAAACTCGTCATTTGCGGTTCATAGATACCAGACTCGACCATATTCGTGCGAGTCGAAAACACCACTTACAATTGTCACGGAACCTCAAAGCCATAAAGAGTATATGGTCTGGGTGTTTGTCATTACGAACCCCACAGCACCATAATGACTTTACTGAATTCTGAGAAATTTGGTACTAAACTTCTCAGCACCTTAAACCCACACTGATGCTAGCGTGGGATTTATTGCCAAAAGCACTAAGAGGGCATCTTAGAGATGCCCCCTGTAAAATGACTCCACTCTAGCGTCCTGGCTGACTGGATGCTTGCCAGCTAACACCCCTAGACATGTTTCTGGACCCCTTGGCTGAGAGCCTCCCACTTTCAGGGTCCTGAAGCAAAGCACATCCTGGGCAGAGGTGCTAAGCCTCCTCCCCTAGGATGGGCAGGGTCCACGAAGGGGAAGCTTCAAAGGTTTGCCGCCTTTGTGAGCAAAGCCAGCCATCTGCTGCTCCCAGCAACTGGCCCCCACCAGTTCTAACCCCTACTTTGGAAGGGAGAATCCGCGGGCTAACCAAGATAGGAAGATAGGTGTGCCCACCTTTGCTAAAAACACCCATCAGGTGAGGGAGGTGAGGCTTAGCACAACTCTCAGTCTCCACCATCTTGAAAACGGGGGGACCCAGCCAATCAGAGTGAGACTTATGCCCTCCTCCCAATGGAGGCCGGCATCATAGGGGGTATATCCACCCCAAGAGAGGGACCAATAGGTCCCGACCTATACCTACCTGAAAAGCCCCTAAATGAAGTATTTAGGGGCAAGCCCAAACCTTGACTCCTCAGACAAGCAAGAAGAAGAAAGACCGAAGAGCAATGCTGAAGGAAGAAGAGGAGAACACCGACTGCCTTGGCCCCAGCCCTACCTGCCTGTCCCGATCTCCACCTGCTCCAGCAGAAAACTGGCATGTTCTGCAGCCAGCAGCCCCCTAGAATCCAGGGAACCTTCCCTGCCTTCCCTGAAAAGACTTTGTCTCCTGTAAACACCGGACTTGCTCAAGAACCAGACTCTGGCTCCCGCTGAATCTGAGAGGCTGTACCACTCTGCACCTGACACCCAAGGCCGGAGTTCGAGTGGCCCAACACCACAAGGCGGTCCCCCAAGCAATTCTAACCTGGGCCTTGGTGATCCTTGATCTACCTCAAACCCCCCGATGACACCTGCAGCCTCTATCTGGAGGGTCCCCCGACCACGACCGGAGCTGGTAAAGAAAACTAGACGCCTCAAGACACCCCTGCACTCGAGGCTCCACTGCCTGGGGTGGCCCAACTGATGGTGTCCAGGCAACCCCCACTATCCCAACGTACCCGTTCAATCAGTGGTCGCCTAGAGGAAGCCTCCTTGCCCGAACCATCAGTATTTGTTCCGATCGGAGAGCTCCCATTGAAAACATGAGGGCACCGATGCTGATCCAGCACCCGTCACCCTGCCTCTCCTGTGACGCTGTAAGTGCACCTTGTGTGCTAACTTAGATCCCCTTTGCCCTGAGCTTAACACTAGGAATGCCAGAAACCGGTCCTCGGAAGCTTGTTTCCGTTCCAGGGAAGACATGGCTTGGCAGTTCGGGCTGGACTGTTCCCATGAGGCACAGGGTCAGTCTGATTTGCATATAGCCATGTCTGGACTGGGGTGGCAGAGTGGGCTAAAGAACGGTGATGGATTAAACCCAGATCTTTTGACTGGGTGTGAGTGTTTGATTGATTCAGATGCTCCGTCCATCACCACCCCCTTTTGTACCGCTTTTGGCCACCATAAGTGTGGCAGGGTATGCTCAGACGTGAGTCCCTTGCTCACTTTGCCACTGGATTCAAGCAAGCCGGGCTGAAGACGGCTGGAATGCCAGAAACCGGTCCTCGGAAGCTTGTTTCCGGTCCAGGGAAGACATGGCTTGGCAGTTCGGGCTGGACTGTTCTCATGAGGCACAGGGTCAGACTGATTTGCATATAGCCATGTCTGAACTGGGGTAGCAGAGTGGGCTAAAGAACGGTGATGGATTAAACCTAGATCTTTTGACTGGGTTTGAGTGTTTGATTGATTCAGATGCTCCGTCCATCACCACCCCCTTTTGTACCGCTTTTGGCCGCCATAAGTGTGGCAGGGTATGCTCAGACATGAGTCCCTTGCTCACTTTGCCACTGGATTCAAGCAAGCCGGGCTGAAGACGGCTGGAATGCCAGAAACCGGTCCTCGGAAGCTTGTTTCCGGTCCAGGGAAGACAGGGCTTGGCAGTTCGGGCTGGACTGTTCCCATGAGGCACAGGGTCAGACTGATTTGCATATAGCCATGTCTGAACTGGGGTGGCAGAGTGGGCTAAAGAACGGTGATGGATTAAACCCAGATCTTTTGACTGGGTGTGAGTGTTTGATTGATTCAGATGCTCCGTCCATCACCACCCCCTTTTGTACCGCTTTTGGCTGCCATAAGTGTGGCAGGGTATGCTCAGACGTGAGTCCCGTGCTCTTTTTGCCACTGGATTCAAGCAAGCCGGGCTGAAGACGGCTGGAATGCCAGAAACCTGTCCTCGGAAGCTTGTTTCCGGTCCAGGGAAGACAGGGCTTGGCAGTTCGGGCTGGACTGTTCCCATGAGGCACAGGGTCAGACTGATTTGCATATAGCCATGTCTGAACTGGGGTGGCAGAGTGGGCTTAAGAACGGTGATGGATTAAACCCAGATCTTTTGACTGGGTGTGAGGGTTTGATTGATTCAGATGCTCCGTCCATCACCACCCCCTTTTGTACCCCTCAACCCTATGGCTTCCCCGAGAGCAGCCACCAACCGATGACCTCAAGCCCCAAAAGCTAACATTGGGCCTCAGCACTCTGCCCCCGGCTGCCCTAGTGCCGCTGAGAGTGTTTTTTGAGTGCATCCTTGACCCTGGGGGAATCCCTTGTTCTAACCCGAGAAACTTGACCCTCAAGACCGATTACTTACCCGCAAACGAATAACCTAATTTTCCCATAGGATTGCATTGACTGTTTTCCTCTGAAAAACTTGTGTTGAGGGTGTTTGTATGGAAACATAAGAAACTGTGTTTTATTGCAAAAGTGTTTTACCTACCGTTTATCTAGGAAATGTCCCAGTGTGATATCTAGGCATATCACACTGAGTAGGAAAAGTAATCCAAAAGGACTCTTAAAAGTAACCAAAAGTAATTCAAATGTAATTTCAACTGTATTTAAATATTTTACAAACCTGTAGCAAAAGTCATTCTTATTCAGCTTGCTTGTTGATCAATCTGTCTTGAAAAGTACAATTCTATTTACCCATACCAAGTCCTGCTTTGTTCTAAAAATAAACTACAACTAAAGTAAGAAATATTTGTAAATCAAACAATTGGTTTGAGTTCAGTCTTTGAGTGTTTGACATCATTTCTTGCCTGAGTGTGTACAATAAATGCTTAACACTACCCTCTGATAAAGACTTACTGCTCACCCACACTACCACAAATAGAGGGTATGGTATTATCTACTTTTACCTCTGTAAGCCTTTGGGGATCCACTGGACGCTATACACACTATACCTTACTTTGGTATAGTATATACAGAGCCAACTTCCAACACCCCCCTCCGTGGTGGGTTCTGGGCACAGTCATGGGTCAGTGAAGTTTTTACATGGTCCGGTAACGCTGCATAGGAAGTTTTTAATGTATTTTAATCCTCTCCAGTGAGCGCCTGGGGGGGGTGCATCCATGCCCCTCTACCTTTGCCCGACAACTAGATAACCCCCACCTGCCGTCAGAGTGGCCCATGGGTGCTTGAAATGGTCATTAGACTGAGTGAAGCTGAGCGGTGCTCCGGGGTCCATTGCTGAAGGCCAGGTCTGGTTGTGGGCGAAAGAGTGGGCTAGTGATGAGACAGCTGGCTCTCACATACTAGAGCATGGCTTGGCCCTATAGACTGCTAAAGAACCAGTGCAGTCAACCCGTCTGCCGCTGCATGCAGAAAGGAGCCAGGAGCAGGGCTCGGTGACTTAGATGGGCAGCATAACCTGCAGGGGCCTTGGCAGGTGGGCCTAATTGTGACTAGTAAGCCACTTCCATAGCCTTTGACTGAAAGCCGAATATCTCTTAGGCAAAGTTCCCCTATCACATGCATAATGACTCTGTTTGGAATAAGCATATGATCAACCATGCAAAGTAGCAAAAAAATTTCAATCACTACTTGTTGAGGTTTTTCTGGCTGAGTAGGGATCATTTTCTGGCAAGTCATTGCACTTTTCTCATAGCAGCTTTCTCAGCTACTCAACTGCTTGGGCATCTTCAAGGATCCTTTCTAGATGTACCTCAGAAGTCTTACCTACCAGTGCATACATCGGTTCTATCTGTTCAGGTGTGTTTCATATGCAGATATGCACAATCTGGGGCAATGTGTTAGCCATAAATATGCCCTTAAACATGTGTACATTAACTTGATATCCTTTTTGAACTTTCTTTGTAATTCTTTCCAAATAGGGAAGAACAGATGATAATAATTTTGCATTCCTTTTTCCACTTTCCTGTGGTTTGTTTCCCTACTGTCTGGATACCTGTAAAGGTTCTTAGAGAAGTGATGCACTCTATTTTTTGTTTTGTGGATTTTGAAAACTGTGACTTTAGGTTCAAATAATGGTTCCAGCACTTGATTGAAAATAATGAGAATGTGGCCAAATCGCTAATAGCCCTCTTTAAGAGTTGGCAGATGGAGAACTTAACATCCACCAGGTTAAGGCTATTCTGCCCACCAAATTTAGAAAGGACCGCTAAGCTGTTGGTCGTTTCTAAAGCATTGTCAGGAACCACAGTCACGACAGTTCCTGCCAATGCTGTTTGCAGCTTGGTGCAGGGCTCCATCAACAGGATAGAGCCCTGTACCAAACTGTGTTCTTTTATCCTGGAGAGGGATTTTATTTTGGAAAATAAAACAGAAAATACACCCCACAGCGAGGGGAGAATTTAACAGTTTTCACTGCTCCCTGTGACAGGGGTTTGAAGAACTTAAATCTTCATTCTCAGGGGTCTCACTAATACAAAAGAACTTGGCACAGAAGCTGAAATATTAAAAGACATCTTTATTAAATTTAATAAGTGAGGCCACGTCACCCAACTGCCTCAGCAATTGAATGAGGCAGTCTAAAGAATGCAGAACACAGAGGTCTTTTATATGTTTTAGAGTTACAAGCTCAGCATCAAAGAAAGGGGCAGTCCTAGCTTCTGCAAGCATACAAAATACCTAATATGGACATACAAGATCTGCAAAATAGTAGCCAATAGAAAAACATCATGTAACCAGAATGTCCCCCTTACGTCGTGTTTCTGCCCAACCCAAAAGTCAATCAATTACAGCACTTATAAGTCAATCAGTAATGGCAGAACATGTGTGTATGCAGTTAGGCCAGCTAGTGTCTGAGATTGCTTTCAAAGCAAGGACAGAGGGGGGTTTTCTACACGTTGCAGTCCAAAGGGCAGAAACACTTCATGAATAGAGCAGTCTGTGTAAAGGCAACACAAATTGATGACAAATGTAAGATGGAGTCAAAATTAAAGAACCTCAGGTTTCCTGGTGGTGATGGGCAATGAAATATGATTTCTAATTCCACCCATCTATATTAGATAGGCAGAGTTAGAGCTCTGCCACCAACTGCTTACTACATAGGGCAGTCGGAGGGGTTTAATCACAGTGGAGACCGAATTGTCCCCGCCGTGATTAAACATAAGGTTCTACCACTTTTAAATTTGGCGGGCAGACCTTTATCTTGTTTTCATCTTTGCTCTGTCGCCATTGTGACAGAGTATACATACTGCCAATATATAAATTAGGCCCTTAATCGCTGTGTCCCTAAGAGTGTAAACTATGAGAAATGCAATTGTAAATATGTGAAATGTAATATAATTATGTAATTCAAAGTAGAATTTGAGGGGGTGTCTCTTAAAACTCTCATAATGTATACAATGCTCTAATGCTTCCTAGCTCCAGCTAGTTTTGCGATATAGCAATACCAACGTATACATACTTGTGGAACTTGATAGTTTAAGCTGTTGTTAGTGCACTTGAGGCATACGTCTTTGGATATCCATGCTGTATGGCCACATTGGTAGGAAGGGTTTTGCTTCATTAAAAAGCCATTGTTTTAAATAGATCATCTATCAAGATTCTCTGCTGTGCTGGATAATGGGAGTTGTTTGATAGAGAGCAGAAGATTCCCATTCTAGTTTTCAATTAGCTCCTCTATTCCCTGGACCTGGCTGTGACATTTTTTTGATCATGCTTACTGATAGCTTTCTCTCAAACTAGTACGTCTAGGGTAAAACTACACTGAAGCACATGCTGGTGAGTAGTGACCTCTCACACCCTCCTGTGACTTAACCTGATGATGCAATTAACAAAACTAATTGGAGGAGGTAGACAGCCCCGCATAAAATGGGGTACCTGTTGGACTTGACCCTTTCTGCAGGGTCGTCCCCCAAATATTTTTGCCTTTACACTGCTGTTTTCTGAACCTGTTTTTGGTGGCTTTTAGGACCCTGCACACTCTACCACTGCTACCCAGTGCAAAGGTGCTTGTGTTCTCTCCTTTAAACATGGTAAAAGTGGCTTACACCCAATTGGTCAATTTAGTTTTCTGTAAGTCCCTAGTAAAGTGGTTCTGCCTGTACCCAGGGGTGGTAAATTAAACACTACTAGTGCGGCTGCAGCATTGATTGTGCCACTCACATAAGTAGCCCCTTAAACATGTCTCAGGCCTGCCATTGCCGACTGTGTGGGAAGGGCTGGAAACTGCCATTTCAACCTGGTAAAATAAGTCTTTTGCCACTCCCAAATCTTACTTTTTCATACAAATGTAACTTCTAGGGTAGGCCCTGAACAGTCCACAGGACAGGGTGCAGTGTATTTAAGAATGTAGGACATGTAATTTTAAGTTTTACATGTCCAGGTAGTGAAATATTCCTAAAGATGCTTTTCACTGTTGTAAGGCCTGCCTCACCCATAGGATAACATTGGAGTAGACTTATTACAGTATTAATCTGTAACTCCTGGGAGCAGGTAGACAAGTTGAGACTGATGTCTAAAAAATTGTGATTCACAGCGCTCTTAAATGGTAAGGTTGGATATTTAACCGCAACATTAAAAATGCTGCCTTTAGAAAGTTGGGATTAACCATTTGGTGCCTGCAGCCTGATCCTGGGTCACATGACTAAGCGTAGCTGGCAGTTAGTCCTTGTATATTATTCGCAGACAGTGAGACAAAGGGAATATTGGTGTTGGCAGGATCAGCCACTCTGAGTTAACGAGGAGGAAGAGCTATCCCTTACCATATTTGCACATCACAAAGGATCTGCCTGAGCACTCTCACAAAGGGTTTGACGCTGGGCTATTGTGACTCCGGATAAATGAAGCCAGGACAGGGAAGAAGAGGATGCCTGACACCTCGGGGTTGGAAACCTCTAGAAACTTACTCCACTTAAAAGTGGGCACCAGGTATAAATATTTGACTCTTAGATCCAATGGTTCAGTACTCAGCTGGACCTATGGACTCTACCAGGAAGAAGGACTGCTGTGCTGCTGAAAATACTGCCAATCTGCTGGACTGCTGCTCTGAAGGGCTGCTGGCCTGCTGTGCTGCCTGCTGCAAAAAAAACTAGCCTGGGAGAGAAGGGCTGGACCTGCATCTGTTAAACCCATGACCCCATAGTGACTCCAATTGCTAGTTGGCTGGCCTCCTGACTAGAGCCTCCGGGCCAGTAGGCTCCAACAACCTTGAACCCAGCACCTGGACTCAGCCATCTGTGAGTCCTACCCTGCCAAGTGGTGTCACCCCAGTCCTGGATCTTTGGTAGTGGGCCTGAAGGTGCTCTATAATAATATTCACACTGGGGATCAAGGGATTGGGCCCACCACATGCGTACTAATCCCACTATTGTATGTAACTCACACTTATGTACGTCTGGTATTGTCACACATAGAGGACTAGAGACTAGTTCATAACTCTTCTCAATCAGTATCCCAATTTCTTACCCTTCCATATTAAGATGGGAGGATGAAGTACCAGAGTCTGAGTTATAATATGCTTGTGAACAAGCACAGTTTGCCTACTACTGTTACTGCTTGACGCTACTCCACAACAAATGGTTGTGGAGTAAGACACAGCTTACATAATCCACTGCCATCTGCCTATCCAAGCCGGTAAACAGCCATAACAATGTGGTCAAAACCACGCAGGGCCATTACCACAAATCATTTACAACAAACGCTCCTTTACTACGCATGTCCATTTGAACTAACCCTTTACCACGAATATACCTTTACTACACATGCCTTTACAACGAAATCAGCATGCTTAGTAAAGGCATGTTTGTGGTAAATGATTTGTGGTAATGGCCATGGCGGATTCGTGATTGAGATGGTGGAATACCTGGGGTTTTTTGTGTTCCTCTCTTCTAGGACTGGAGTGGGAGAGGAGCACCATATGCCCAGCACCAGTCTGACGAAGACAGAGAGCTGACCGCATTCCTAGTTTCAGCAGCCCCTGGCGGTGCCCGGTGAGGTGGCAGAGATGTGACGTGTGGCTGCCCGGGAAGATTCCGCGTGGAGACTCTGGTTCCTGGAACCGGATTTACCAGTAGCTGAAACACTACACTTGGGGAAATTGCGGTCCATTGACAAGGAGGTATGAGTTTGGGTTCATTCTTCTCGCTGCGCAGCTGCTGGACACCCCCCTCGAGGACTGGCTCATGCTTAAGGAGGGCGCTGACTAGGGCTGTTTGACCCGTGCAGCCGGAGGGAGGTGTATAGTTTAAAAGTGACTGAAAGTCCCTGTTTTAATCGACTTTTAGGGGCATAGGGTCGTTGTGGTCCACAGTGGCCTGGGTGGCGCAAGTGTTGTTGAACCCAGCGCACCTGATCTGGAGGTGGGGGAGGGGGTTGGGGTACCCATGTCCATGTCTCGCATGTCTTTACCAACCATGTCTTTAGAGCCAAATTTTTGCTGTGAAGGCCTGCATGGTAAAGCCATTTGCGGAAACCTTTAACTCACATATGCTTTTATCAAGCATGCTTTTACAACGAATTTCGTTGTAAAGGCATGCGTGGTAAACGTACATTCGTTAAAAAACTATGCATGGTAAAGGTTTGCGATGTCATGGCATTAGCGTTGTAACACATGCATTGTAAAGGCATGCGTTACAATGAAATGCAATGTAACGGCATACATCCGTCCAAGCCCCTCCCACCACAGAAAATAAATCTGCTGCTTGTCACTAATCACGGCACCACTTAGAGAAATATTCTGGTCTCCACCAATTGTACTCTGCACATATGCTGCTCAAAAATAATCCTCCTATGCCCCTTTTTACTGAACCTAAAGTAAAGCAATAACTAATCGCCAAGGGATAGACATCTATGGGGATACTTTTTTTTGAATGGTTCCTTCTTATCAATGAAGGAATTCATAGGGATGAAATGGAGAACACAGTTAGACATGTTCCTCTACCACAAATTGTAAGTAAGAATGAAACAGTTCTATCTTACCTTCCTCAGAAGCTGTCTGTCCTGATCCAACTTTCACATCTTATAATGGCCCCCGGGACAAAGCAAATACTTTCAAAGCTATCCCACATGTCCATAACCGTTAGACCAAAAACAACACTCAAAGTAAAAATTAGGTGGGAAGAGTGTTTTGGAAAAGAGAAGACCAACGAACCATAAAATTTTCGTTGTCAACAAACAAAAATAAATAATAAACGGCTGTCAGACAGCCATACATGTTAAATTCCTGTGTATGGTATTCTATACCCCAGGCAGGCTGTGGGACCTGTAGCTTTAGCAAAATGTGACTTGTAAACCATGAGGGCATCCTACAGCAGTCTTCTTACATTATCTAGGAACTGTATACATGTATACAATACAGAGACAAAGTATTCAGAGGCTTGTCAATTATGCTAGACCTGCAGATGGCACCGGACCCTCAATGGAGATTTATGGATATATTAAGTCTCTTCCCAACATGGTCCGTAAATGTGTAGACCTAGCACTAGTGCTGGCCAAGAGATACCTGACCAAGAGATGGGTCCAGGGCCAGCCTCAACAATGGACTTATGGCATAAAGACCTCATTTATTGCAACAAGAGCTGCAAGATATATGCCCAATGGCAGTCCCTAAGTGCACATTCCAGAGACTTCTGGCAGTTGCTAGGTAACTTTCTGGCCAATGCATAATGAAATAGTTGTCATGTAAATCCTGGGCAGCAGGCGTAGCTGTGCGTGTATGCGGTCTATTCATCTACGTTTAAGTCAATGGTGTAAAGTTGGGCCTTCGGCCCACATGGTGAGGATTGACTGACACAGACACAAAATGATAAGGTGCAGTAACAGGCCCCGGCCACGTGCACTCGGCCCCTTTTATTGACTGGATCACCTGACTGGTGACGCCTGTGGTGGGTGGGTGTAAAGTGTGTTACATTTGCGGGCATAACACTAGAACGTTTTCAGCTAGATACTACATCCCCACCGACCTTAATGAAAAGAAAGGAACAAAAGTCCAACCTGGAAGAAAATAAACAAACAACAAATAGCACTAATTGAGTTTCTTCAGGCCGTCAGCCAGGCATCACTGGAGCTTTGGATCGTATGGTCATGATGGTTTAGTTGGCCTTGGCGAAGTGGTTTTTTTTTTAGACTGGCCTGGTCTCGCAGTGACGAAGTATATTTACAAAGTCCAGCATCAGTGCATTGGGAGCTGTGGTGAAGTCCACTCAGGAAGATATCTGTGTGTGAGGCCTTCCTATCCTGGTCTTTGGGTGACCGGTCTTTGCCTGTGGCCTCCCTGCGTCCTGAGTGTGTTGAGGAGCTGCCGCCGGCGCATTTCTCCCATTTGGACTCTCATTTCCCAGGATCTGCTCAGAGGCCGCTTGCCCCTGGCTTTAGGCTGTGCGGGCCTTTGCGAAGGCCGCGCTTAGGGGTCGCTGCAGAACTCCCCCCAGGGCCATGGCCTAACCTAGCGTAATCCAATACATTGGCTCTTCCAATGGCCCGGTGCGCTCTACTTCGGTATGCTGCAGGTTGACTGGGGCACACGCAGACGGTTCCTGGGTGGCTCGCTCATGGAACTCCGGTTATCTGGAGTGTGTGGATTCACGTTGGTGGTGCGAGGCTCCTTGGTGGTGATGATGAACGGTGGTTGTTTCTCAGTTGGGCAGCAGGCAGCGGTCTGTTATCTTGGGTGAGTTTGTGGAGCGAGAAGAACTGGAGGGGCTTCGCAGCTTGCCTTTATCTTGCTGAGGTTGTTTTTCACTCATGTCATCTGTGGTGGGACACAGGGATGACGTCTAACTTATCCCAACAGTGTTTAGGACTGAATGGTTGCGCGGGGAAACGTTGGAGAGATACTCGCTCACGTTTGGTTCTCCTCGTTGGGCTGTCTCCAGGGACTTCGGTCTGGCTTCAGGACTGGACGGTTTCACTGGGACGCTTTGGAGAGAAACTCGGTTTGCGCTAGCTGCGACTTCCAGTTGGGTCTTCCTCGTGCTCTGTCTCCTGGGACGTTGGTCCAGCTGGTGGCTGTCTGGTGTACCTGGGTGTGCTCCTCCGGTGGTGGTACGAGTCTTCTGCCCTGTCACTCTGCTCCATTCCTCCTGCACACCTGTGGTGGTTGTTTGCCCTGTGGCGCTGTGCCACTGTTTCCGCTCTCTCCAAGGAGTGGCATCATGTTACTCTCTTCTATCTCATTCGACCAGGATCTCACTTGGAGGTGGCGTCCTGCCGTGTGTCTCGTGTTGGTGTCATGTGGACCTCGCTGGACGCCCAGACTGTCTCACCTTTCTTGTGAGCCTGTCTCATGTTTGTCATGTCTGTGGGACTCGTACTTCCTCTTGGGAACTTTCATTGGTTGGTCTCATATTTCCTGTGGACCCGTCTCAGATCTGTCCTGTCAGTAGGACTTGTACTTCCCCTTGGGAACTTTCATTGGACGGTCTCATCTTTCCTGCGGACCCGTCTCAGATCTGTCCTGTCAGTAGGACTTGTACTTCCTCTTGGGAACTTTCATTGGATGGTCTCATCTTTCCTGTGGACCCGTCTCAGGTCTGTCCTGTCAGTAGGACTTGTACTTCCCCTTGGGAACTTTCATTTGCACCATCCTTTGTTCGGGGATACCGCAGTGGTTCTCCTTGATGCCTTCTGCGTGCCCGAGGAGGTCTTGCTCTCCTGGCCACTTGCCCATGCAGTCAAGTCTTGGTGCGTCTGTCGCCCACCTCGGATTTGGCGCTCCTCTGCCCTCTTCGGGGTAACCGTGATCCAGGTAGTCTGTCCAGCCACCTCTTCGACCTCTTCCTGGTCACTTCTGTTTGGTGCGCTTCCAACTGTACCTTTCGTTGTCTCCACTGGATGCGCTTACTGCGCATTCTGTTCAGTCTTCAGTCTCTGAAACTGTAGCAGCTGTTCCTGTGCTACTGTGCACTTGCTTGGTGTTATGCTCACCTTTCCAATATCTACACTGGGATCAGCTTCTTCTTTCGCAGTCTTGGCATGGCCTGGCAGTCTTGGCTGTGTGATGACAACAGGTTGCCATACCTTTCCTCTAGGTTCTTTGCATTGCTATTGCTCAGTACTTTTCTTGTCATCTGGTGGGGACGTGGGTACTTCACTGCTGGCACTGGTCACAGGCTGTGACTGACAGTCTGCTTTGCTTGCAGGCATGTGCTTTTGGCCAGTCCTTTACTGTCCGTGAGTGTGGTTCTGCGCAACGGCCACTAGATCGTGGTGTTGCTTCTCCTTTCCATGAGTTTCGGCCGTGTCTCCAACTGCTGCGGGCCTTGCAACCTCTCACTAACTAACAGCTGTGTGCACCAGTCGATCTTTCTCTGTGTCCCAGTTTTGTTACACGGGCGTGGTACCACGAGATGGTCGCTAGGTGGCGCTGCGGGGTTTCCTCTATTCCGATAGCTCCCGCCAGAGACACACCTGCTGCCAGACTCTACTGCAGGACTTCCCCTTCACCGCGGTGAGTCACTTCATCCCTTTTTGCTTGTCCTTCCGTGGCGTTGCAGGGGGGCACTTCTGCCACGTCCCAACACTTCCTCCCCTTAACTGATTTTCGCAGTGTTGGCCGCCCGCCTTCGCGTTTGGTATACTGCCCCTCCTACTTCACGGGCTGCTCAGGGATCGCACGCGTCTTAGGGGGTCCTCCCGCCGAACGGTTACATCTTCTCCCCTTGCCGGTCTAATCGGCCGCTCGCCTTCACTTTCCTCCTCTGCCCCACCACTGCAGCATCTCAGCTCACACACTGCGCGGGGTGGGGCTGTAGCTTCTGCTGGAGACTGCAGACTGACTTCGCTACGGGGCAGTCTGCTTATACTTGCCCTCTTCGCTCCGCTGGGAGCTGGCGCCGGATACTCCGGGCTCTATTCCTGGCAGGACTTCTCTTCCTCACGGGATGGGGGAGTGGTTAGCTGCTCACTCTCCGTCCTCCCTCATTAGACTCACCTTCTGCCGGGGATGTCGGATGGGCTCCCGCAGACCTCCGGCTCTTGGGAGGGAGGGCGAGGGTGGGAGGAAAGTAGACCAAGATTGTTTTGTGTGTGTAAAAGGCTGCTTTATTAGGAAACAGGTGCACATTACAAATATAAAACCTTGGCAACGCCTTACAAAACTATACCTCACTAAATAAATAAATAACTACAAACCCCGCCCCCAACCCCCTCCCCTAAAATTCTTTGGCCCCTCCCCCGCCCAACAATACAGCAATAAAACATTACAACAACATTATAAACATCACGTCATCAATAAAACATTACGTCATAAATCAAATCATTACGTCATCATTTAAAAGCTTTATTCATCAAACCCCAATCACATATTGAAAGCCAGGCCCTCTATAACCATAAACCCTGCCTGACCCTTCACTCCTGACAATACCCCCCCACAAACCTGAACGGTCAAACAATGACCAACATACCCCTGAACCTGTCAATCAAAGAATCGATCCAATACTCATCAAACAATCTACCATAAACCGCACCAATACAACCAAAAACCCCGCAAATCACCTGTTCCTAGCGACAATACAAATTACAAGAAAAAACCCCTGCACACCTACGTCCAAGAAAACAGCCTTTAAGAAAAATAAAACATTTAAAAATGAAAAATAGGGGGAAAAAACCCTGAAGTACAAAATGGGGAAAACAAAAAACCCCGGAAAGAAGGATAATAAATGGGAGGGAGGGTGGGACAAAAACGCTAACAGCCCTCCTAGCCACCAGGTCACCAAACCTAAAATGGTGGCTAGGAGGCGGGGACGGAGGAATTTATAATTGGGCTGGCCAGTCCTACTAGGCCAGCCCAAAACCAGAACATTCTGGCAACTTCTGAAAGAAACCCCTCGCAGCCCTCCCAAACCGCCCGGGGGAGGGGACCTCCCTGCGGTCAGCTCCCTCCCCCAAGCCCCCCTTGGGAGGGAGGGCGAGGGGTGGGAGGAAAGTAGACCAAGATTGTTTTGTGTGTGTAAAAGGCCGCTTTATTAGGAAACAGGTGCACATTACAAATATAAAACCTTGGCAACGCCTTACAAAACTATACCTCACTAAATAAATAAATAACTACAAACCCCGCCCCCAACCCCCTCCCCTAAAATTCTTTGGCCCCTCCCCGCCCAACAATACAGCAATAAAACATTACAACAACATTATAAACATCACGTCATCAATAAAACATTACGTCATAAATCAAATCATTACGTCATCATTTAAAAGCTTTATTCATCAAACCCCAATCACATATTGAAAGCCAGGCCCTCTATAACCATAAACTCTGCCTGACCCTTCACTCCTGACAATACCCCCCCACAAACCTGAACAGTCAAACAATGACCAACATACCCCTGAACCTGTCAATCAAAGAATCGATCCAATACTCAAACAATCTACCATAAACCGCACCGATACAACCAAAAACCCCGCCACCCAGAAAGGTAGGAGGGGGAGAGAAACTACACCACCTCCCTTTCTGCACCCCCAAACCGTAAACTAGAAAGAACCAAACCAATATCAACGTTGCATAGCTAGCGAATGCGCCAAAACCTCACGTAACTCCAACAAGTAGAGGTCCATACCCACCCTGGACAGGTGAACACCATCATCTCTGAAAAATTCCACCGTCTCAAATTTAATTTCCCTATGGGAAATCCTGCTAAAACCAAGACCACGGCAGCAGCGGGAAACTTCTGGGTTTACCTTCTTCCTGGCTCTGTCCACAGCCCTGGGATTGACTGCCCCTCCCCAGACCCTACGCGGTATCAATTCCGTCCAAAAGACATGGCACCCAGCTCAAAGCTCCTTAATAAGGCCCAGATCCGTTTTAATAGCTCGAAGTAACACCACACCTTTGGTAGCACAGAGATCGTTCTCCCCCAGATGAATGACCAAAATATCAGGACATAGACCGCCCACCATATTGTTGTTAAGACAAGGGATTAACTCTCTCCAGAGCATCCCACCTTTCCCCTTCCAAACCACATTAAACATTCGAGCATTAAAACCCAGGAGTTCTCCAAGTAACTTTGTGCAGCCTGGACTCGGGCCCACTTCACGAAGGAATGCCCAACTATCCAAATTGTCACCACAGGAGAACGAGGCCCAGCAACCGATCCTACAAAAGAAAACAGAGTTAGAACTCATGGGAAGGAAGATGACGCATGCGCCTCCTCCGCTGGACTCCTCACGTAGCGCTGAAAACAGTTTGAAGACCAACGCCCCAATCTCATGATATCTCTGTCAGTCCAACCTTTGTTGAAGGCTTCAGTTGCAGCACCAATCCTGAAAGAATGTGTCCCATATAAGTTCCCATCCAGTCCCAAGTGCTGCAAAGCCTTGCGCAAAACCATTCGGAATTGGTATGTTGTAACAGGGGTGCCATCAATATGCTGAAAAACAAGCGCCTCATCACCACCCCCACAAAGTGAACACCAGCGCCGCGCCAACAGTAAAGGGCAAGTAAGCCTAGGAGCACGCGCCTGCAACCACACACCTTTCCCTTTTTCGTCTGATCGGTTTTGGAGCTGGCCAGCCAGACATGCACCTCCTCATCTGAACAAAAAACATCCTGCCAGAATAGGCCACACTTGTATTTCGAACCCAACAACTCCGAAACCCTGAAAGCTCCATAAAACATGAATGCCATCAACATGGAAAATAAACATGACTTAAAGTCATCCGAACAAACAGAAGGTAGAATAGTAATCAACCTAGCTAGGACCTGCCAAGATAAAGGAGCCCTGAGTCTAGTAGTATGCCCTTGCTCTCTGGCCCAACCCTCAAGCATCCTTCTGCCAATTTCCCCCGCTGTCGGGGAGTAACCCCACAACAACTTACCCATAAAAGCTATCCCTGCCAATTTTCCCGCAATGGTTACCTTGGTCAACCCTCTATCCATTAGGTCTAAAATGAAGTTCACCACATCCTCAGTACGGCGCCAAACTTCTTCGCGCCTAGAAGTACCGGATTCCAGAAAATAACTCCAGGCCAGAGAATAAGCAGAACGCGTAGACACAGACAAAGAACCTACCACCAGTTGTACGACCCGACCTTGCCTACGTGCCACAGATGAATCGGCATCGGGGTCGGAGTTCTGTCTGCGTCTCTCGCCAGTCCATGGAATCTCCCCCACTGTGAAGGAGACAGAGCATCCGCAATGTCATTGTCCACACCAGGGATGTGCAAAGCACGAAAATGAATATCGTGTTTCAAACAACCCAGCACGAAGACTCTCATGAGCTTCAATACCTGTTCATCCCTGGCAGACTGTCTGTTAACGATCTCCACTACAGCCATGTTATCCACACGAAAAAGCACTTTCTTGTGTGCCAATTCCTCCCCCAAAGGGTCAAAGCCACCAGCAAAGGGAAAAGCTCCAAAAAGGTAATGCTGCGACCGCCATTCAACCACTCATCCGGCCAACGTTCAGCGCACCATCTTCCATTCCAATACAGCCCAAAACCATCACTGCCAGCAGCATCCGAGAACATTTGCACATCCCACTGGAAGTCAACATCCCGCACCAAAGGAATACCATTAAAGGAAGAAAGAAAAAAATTCCACATTCTCAAATCCTCCTTGACATCAGCAGACAAACGAACACGATGGTGAGGCAACTGATGACCTGCAAGAGCCCTGCCCAACCTTCGACAAAAAGTCCTGCCTGCTCTCACCACCCTACAGGCAAAATTGAGATGGCCTAGTAGCACCTGAACATCTTTCACCAACACTTTCCTTTTTGATAACATGGCTTCAAGTAAATCCAACATTTTCACTTTTTTATCCTCAGGCAGGCGAGCACACATTGCCACTGAATCAATCTCAATACCTAAAAAGGACAAAACAGTGGCAGGACCCATCGTTTTCTCGGGAGCCAAAGGGACTCCCAGATCTTCCATGAGCCCTTGGAAAGTGTCCAGAGCAGACTGGCACTCCGTGGAGCCCGGGGATCGGACAAAGAAAAAGTCATCTAGGTAGTGCGTTACCAGTGAGTGACAGGACTGCTGAGTAAAGTACCATTGTAGAAAAGTACTAAAACCCTCAAAAAGAGCACATGAAATGGAGCAACCCATCGGCAGAGCTTTGTCCACATACCATTGTCCTGCAAAATGAATACCCAGGAGACACCAGTCGTCCGGGTGGACAGGCAACAGCCGAAAAGCAGACTTTATATCACACTTGGCCATCTCAGCAGCTGCGCCCGCGGTCACAACAAGTGACATGGCCACGTCAACAGAGGAATAAGAGACTGAAACAGCCTCTGGGTCAATAAAATCATTGACAGACGACCCTTCTGGCCATGATAAGTGCTGAATAAGCCTGAATTGTCCGGATCTTTCTTCGGGACCACTCCAACAGGTGATATAATTAAATTAAGGATCGGCCAATCATGAAAAGGGCCAGCCATCCTACCTTCATGTACCTCTTTATTTAGCTTTTCTTGCACCACTGCGCCATGCTCAGATGCTGATTTTAAATTAGCAGACCATCTCCTCTCCCTTGCTCCCATGTAACCAAGCCGGAAACCAAATTCAAAACCATCCAAAATGTTTTCTTTACTGTTTCATCCTCATAGTCTTGAAGCGCAAGGCGCAACCTCTCCAACTTAACCGGTGTATGAGCCCTTGGACCCAGCACCCTTAGAACCTCTGAATCCCCTACCCCCTGAAAACTGTGTGGGCGTCCCTGAAACACCTGCACTTGCCTGCTTCCCCTGTTGGCTTCCTGCTGGCTGGTTATCCCAGCATCTGGAAAATGGGTGTCTCCTACCGCAGCCAGAGCATTCGTGTTTAAACTTACAATATTCTCTGGTACAGGATCCCTTGTTAAACTCCCAGCAAGCGCCAATCCCTGACTGCGTGGTTGAAGAAGCTCCCACCCCTCCCCGGGTGGGCTTGCCCTGAAAGGGCCGGTAAACTAAAGGAAACCCACTCGCTGTAAAAATAGTCTTCCCCCCTGACGCAGAGCCCATTGTATGCTGCCATAAGTCAAGATCGAGCTCCCCCCATTTGGCCTCCGGATCCTAAGCCATCCTGGCCCTGAACTCCTCATCATATTGGGACCAGGCAAACCCCCCTCCAGTAATCTGCGCCTTGCGTATAACGTCCATGTATTTAAAAAGAGACACGCTGCGCTCTGGAAACTTTTCACAGTATACACTCGCATAAATAAGGAATGCAGCTGTCCAATTCTCAATGTTTAAGGGGACTCTAGGACGTTTGGCCAACTCAAACTCCTCTTCCTTAGACCCCTCTTTGGACCGGACTTCCCGGTGCAGCAGCTTAAGGAGTTCCACATACTCACCGTTCCAAATACGTTCTTTCGTAGTTAACATCAAGTGAGCACCCAAAGGCTTTGTGACCCCCATATAGGGTAACTTTTTAATTTTCAATTCTTTACTGGCCAAAGGCTCTTTAACCGTACTGGAAGCACCAGTGGTAGTACCACTCTCCACTTTACCCGTGACTTCCACAACATCATCAGTGCCCACAGCAGTGTCTTTCACGTAACGTCCTTTGAGCAATCTCCCTTCACCAACAACAACATCAGTTTCCTCTCCTGTGCCCGCAGACACCATATTAGGTTTGGCCTGTGCAGCTAACTGCTCACCTGGCAACAGAGAGACCACTCTCGAAAGCTCCGCCCGTGGCGCTGAAGTCAATGTGTCTTGTCTGCGAGGCGCCCTGACCGATGGGCCGTGCTCTCTTCTCACTGGCACTTGACTCTGAACCACTGGAGCCTGAAAAACACTAGCAGAGACATGAGAGGGCACCCCCCCCTCCACGTCCCGCAATTCACCTTCTTCGGGACTGTCTTCGTCATAGTCCAGGACCACTGAATCAAAACCAGTATGCAACACATCACCACGGGTCTTACCTAACCCGGTATCAACAATAGTACATTTTAATGTTTTTGAAGAACCTCCAGGGGGGGAGCAGACGGTACACGCCTGTAGCTCCCCTTGCGTTGACTCTGCGGCACCATAGCCGCCGGCAAGGTAGGACACCTATACCTGCTACTCGTTGGGGCCAGCGGGGTCACGCCAGACCCTCGTGTGCTGGCCGTGGCGGGTTCCCTCGGTGGAACAGAGAGGGCCGCGCTAGGCATTCTCCTCGCTTCCCCTTGGCGAAAGTGGACTGGACCGCGCCCTGCCAAGTCTGGACCTCCGCACCTATTCCTATCCTGAAAAGAAAAAAATTGGACTGGTGTGCTAGGGTCCCTGAATACAGCACCTGAAACAGACCCTGTCCTCTGCAAATCAGAACCAACAATCATCCCTGGACACCTATCCACAGAGCGCCCTCTAACAAAGCCCCTCAAAGGCCGCTCCCTAACCGGAGAGCCACCTATCACCTCTTCATCCCCACTGCAATCCAAATTATCCACCGCCACTGCTGAAGAAGAAGTCTGCATAGGAGCCCTTGCATGCCATTCGTGACCCTCAACATTCTTCTGAAAACCCCGCTGCGCAAGACCCGCCGCACCAAAATGCTCCCACCCAGGAGAACCACACATAAAATAAGGGCCTCCTGTATCACCAGTCAAACGTGGAACTGCATCCCTAGGACCTTGCAGAAACCCACCACTCACTTGTCCAAAACCCCTTCCACGCCCCAACATAGTGCCCTGGGAGCCCACATCCCCTACTCTCAGTACACCAGGTTGGCAAATCCCCCCATATTATCCACAACTGCAATGCTAGGAACTGTCAACCCTGCACCAGATGCAGGTCTTGTGAAATTGCTATCAGGAAGAAAGGTTCCGTGGCCCACCAGTGACACTCTCCTACCTCCACTCTGAAGTCTGTCATCCACTCCTAGTAAAACAGCAGGCCCAAAACCCCCTGAACGTGGAGCCTCTTGCTCCAAAGCCACACCAGAAACAGAACCCCCTTCACCAATTTGGGCCCATTCTCCCTCTCCCCTGGACCCCCCCCCCCACAGACAAAACATCGCCCACTGAAGAACCAGGCGTGGAAAACAATAAAGGGCTGCCCACATTACCCCCCACATCCACCATACTAGCATCAGCGTCCTGTTCACAAAATACCTGACCACCAGAAGGCGCCAAGCCCCCAGAGCTCAATTCAGCATGAGACACCACAAAACTAGAATCCCTCCTCTCCCCAGCATGTCTTTCATACCCAACCTGTCTTGAAGGGGTTAACAAAATCCTAGGTGGGGCCTCATGCGAAAACTGGGACTCGGCGACAAAGCACTCTGAATCCAGAACACGCTCCTGACCTGCCCCTTGCAACACAAATTGCACAGAGCCTCTACGCGCTCCACGCGCAGCAACCGCTTCCTTCAGTTGTGGGCGCCGCTCGACCAGCGGGTCCGAAGCGGAGCGCTTCTTAGTCCCTCCCCGGCCCCCCCTTCCCCGCCTTCCATCCGAGGCGGCACCTGCAGTCAAAGGCCCAGCAAAAGAAAGCGCGCCCGCCTGCAAAACCGGGGGGGGGAAACAGCGCGTCACCCCCAACCTGCGCCTGAACCACCATGGCGCCAAAAGTGCTCGGAGCTCCCCCCGCCCCCACCGCAACTCCTACCTGAGACGCCGGAGACAAGCGCGTCCCCCTCCCGCCCTCAACAGCAGCGCCGCACACCGCCGGAGCTTCCGCCTCACCCGCAGCTACACGCGCCAGCCGCTGAGGGGCCGGCTTCCTCGTACGAGACCGGCCCCTATCGCTTACCTGGCTCCGGCGTCTCTTCTTCGGCGACGAGCACACCATAACTGCAGCGACCACGCCAGCAGAAGCCTGGAGCTGGGGCCGCGCCTGCACACCTCCTGCCAGCAAATCCATGCGACCTGCCTCAGCCAGCAGACGCATCGCCTCGACAACTCGCGAATCCTCCATTGAATAAAAGCTAATCCAATAAGCCTAACAATAAAGCCTAAATAAACTGTCTCACAAAACACACAATACCCTCTATGACAAAAACCTAACAGCCCTCCTAGCCACCAGGTCACCAAACCTAAAATGGTGGCTAGGAGGCGGGGACGGAGGAATTTATAATTGGGCTGGCCAGTCCTACTAGGCTAGCCCAAAACCAGAACATTCTGGCAACTTCTGAAAGAAACCCCTCGCAGCCCTCCCAAACCACCCGGGGGAGGGGACCTCCCTGCGGTCAGCTCCCTCCCCTAGCTCCCCTTCTCTTGGCACCACAACCCTATGACACCTTCACTTCTACGGGCTCGCCTCCTGCCTGGCATGCCGTCTCGACCAATGCGGATGGGCTATGTTTGGCTCGTTCTTCATTTAGGCCTCAGCAGGCAGGTGGCAGGGCCATAGCAAAGGTTCCGGCCTCGCTGCATGGTCTGTCACTCCCGTCGTGTGTTGCCACGCACCAACGGGCACACCAGTTGTGGGGTGGGCTCCCGATCACCTTCTTTTTTCCTCGGGCCCTTCTCATGCCCACAGGCCTCTGGGCTCCGGCTCGCAGAGGGGTGCCCTCGACATGGGCAACACTCCCTCTCACACCGATCAGCTGGACTGTTGCACGGACGGGTGCATCCCACCCTCGTCGCCAGTGTAATGTTGGGCCTCAGGCCCACATGGTGAGGATTGACTGACACGGACACAAGATGATACGTTGCAGTAACTGGCCCCAGGCATGTGCGCCCGGCGCCTTTTATTGACAAGGTCACCTGACTGGTGGTGGGTGGGTGTAAAGTGTGTTACATTTACGGGCAGAACACTAGAACGTGTCTAGCTAGACACTACATATGGTATTCAACTGATATTCACCAATGTCTCGATGGAACGGCGTGATTGTTGTTTCTCTTTTTTGTATACATTATTTTCCTTTTGCCTTTCAAAAATAAAAAAATAAAGAATATAACTTGATGATGTAACATATAGGTTTTAGAAGATTAACGTAGCCTGAGACTCCCATTGTTACCTTACTTAGGTCATATAGGATGAGCCAGTCTTCTGTGTAGCTCTTTCCTGACTTCATTGGGGATTTCATTAATCCTAACATTCATGTCTCTTGGCACACTGATGCTTCAGGCCAAGGAAAGATGTCTAGGGCCATGTACGGCAAGATGGGCTCTTTTAGCTGTACAGTAGTTGTGCCCGGAGCTATTCTAATCGTTACAATAAGGAAAAGTTCTTAATAGTATGTGTTTTTAGTTTATTTCCTCTACCATCAACAACATTTATAATTTTCACCCAAATGTCAAAGCCTTGATATGTAATGGCCTGGTCACAACAGCAAATGATTTTCGTTGGTTTCTGACGCTTCGTGTAATTCTCTCTTGAAGAACTTGGAATATGTGTTCATAAAAATGATCTCGTCCTGCTATCTGAGCATTCATCTCCTCCCAGCTACCGATTGTCGTGGCACCTGCCCTACTACAAGATAAATTAAAGCCTTTGATATTTGCCCTTGAGTTTTTTTAGCATTACTCAAATAACACCAATGATATGGTAAGTGAATAAAATCAGACACAATTTCACTATAATCACATGCATCCCACACTGCATAACTGGGATATTCTCCACACGCCCCTTCCCAAAGGCACCTGCTAATAGGCCGCTTCAGTGACTGGTTTTTTCTCATAGCTCAATCTACTCAAAGCAGACCACCACCACAGCCCGAAGCAGAATTTAAAATAACATAAAGCTACATCCTGGAAATGTTTCCGGAATTCTGGAGTTTTTTTTTACTGTTTGTTTAATTTTTTTTAACAAAAACTGCGCTTTCTCCTTTTAACCAGATGTGACTCATTGGGTAATAATCATTTTCTTCTCCACCTGTAGCAAGAAGGTCAGATACATTTCTACTTGAAGACTGTAGAGGGCAACCCCCATCATTGTAAAAGGCTCTGAGTTTAATAGCTAAACGCTCCCCCCATAGGCCATACTGCAATTCAACATTTTCCAACAAAAAAAGAAAAGAAAAGGACTTACCTGAAATGGCCGGCAGCCGTCTCTCCTCCGCCCTCGTCCTCTTCCTATCTCCAGTCCGGGGCAGCAGCAGGAAGCACCCGGGCACACAGGCTCCCCTGAGCCTGAGCGCTGTGGTTTGGCCCTCAGTCGGGGACAGGGAACCTGTGCATGTTCCTCACCAGGCTGTGTAATGCAGACCATTGGGGGACATGCAAAGTGCGCATGACTGTTTGGAAGGCCCAAGTGGGCCGGCCAAACAGTCATGAGCACTAAGGGAGTGCAAACCACTCCTCCCACTGTTCTGGCCAGCCTTGCCCGCCCCGCCACTGCTGCATTGACTGCATTGACTGCTCCAAAACTTTGGTTACCCCTTCTCTCACCATTATTTCGAGATTCCTGGGTAATTAGAGGTAAAAGGCCCGCTGATTTGCTTTGGTGTTTTTTACACTTCTTAATCTCCAATCTGATGTTGTCCTGATGGGTGTGCAAAGAGCCACAGGAAATCTCTGCATAGTAAGTGAGGGGTGCTGGTTGTGATTGCTTTGTAAATACAGCTGCTCTTGAAGATCGTGCTGGCCAACAGGGGCAGCAGGATGGGTGCGATTTAATAACATTTCTCTAGGCCCAGGACGAGCCATGCTGTGGCGTGGAGGAAGCCACTAAGGGTGGTGTGGATTCTTGGAAGCCATGAAGCAGGGCGTTATCACCATCCAGGTGCGAGAGTATGAGGGCCCCACTGTGATGGTGTCTCTACATGGCCAATGAATCTTCATAAACTCCTTTTGCGGGGTTAGGCGGAGACACTTAATATGTGCTACCTCCTGAGTGGTGTACACTGAACAAAGCTCCTCCCCTTGCGCTAGTTTGTCTGTGTGCACGCTACAGTAATGTAGAGCACATGCACAAGCAAGTATATTCAATAATTTGCATGAGTGAAATGTAAGCACGAAACGATGGCAGATCCCTGTTTTCAGAGAAAAGGTTATACAATGCAATATACTGGCTGAATTGGCATCCCCACCCCACAAGTAAACACATATTTTTATAACACAGCGAAATAAAAGGAGCAACGTCTAAAGCTCCTCTCTTGTGCACTCTGTACAGAGTTCATTTTGTAACTAAATTATTATTTTCGTGTCTTGGCATCAAAGGTAAAACTGTAAAAACAGACCTTTCTGCAACTAATAATAACTATAACATAAAGCACGAGTTTATTTTTAACAAGAACCACTTTGAAAAAGGGATTGCACAGCACAGCTCAAGTCACGAATGTTCTTACTACCTCTGCTTTTGAAACCACAAAGTGCCGCTCCCTCCTGTGCTTAGTCATAAGCACAACAAGTTAGTTGTTTTGATGGTGTCCAAGGAGATAACGATCATTTGAATCACATTTTTACCAGAATAGGAATCATCTATGAGGAACATGTTGCCATCGTTTCGTTGGTTTTGATTCATTACAAACATGTCATATAAAACTGCTCAGTTCTCCATTTGGTGATCTTGCTGGCAGAGCCGGCTTTAGGGCAGTGCGACCCTGTGAGGCTCCACTGGGCGCTGACCTGGGGGGTGGGGTCCCTGGCCTCAGGTGGGGGCGTTGTGTTTAACAATAACTTAAGATTTAAAAGCTGCTGATGCAGAGTACCTTGTGCATCCAGATTTCAGGCAGCAATTAAAATGTCAAGATAACTCTTACGATTAATGTTCTTACTAAGTTCTGCCTATTAGCAGTTTTGACTCGCCATAAAGTAGAGCAGAGGGTTAATATGCTTGCTGCAAAGAAAAGATCTGTATTTCAAGTGGCTAGTTCAGTGGATTTGTTGAGCAAGCCTTTACAAGCACTTTAAAACCCCATCCCCTCGCTTCCTCCCAAACCTCCTTCATTCCTATGTCTCCACACATTCATCCCCTCTCCCTCCGCCCCACCGCCTCACTCCTCACCTACCTCCCCAAATTATGTCCTTAATTCCTTTCCTTCTTGCAACGCCAACAATGCGCCAACGCCCGCTCTCAACCACCACCTTTCCCCACTTCTGAACCCTATACCCCAACTCCCCTTCCGTCCCCCGACTTCCCCCTGCCTTCCACCACCAATTGCAGCCCCTCTTGTTTCCATCGAGCCACCCAACATGCCGTGCTCTGCCCTACTTTCTCTGGAAAATAAGCTAGGCTCTCTCATCACCTCCATCTCCTAACTTGAAGCTACCATTTCCCTTCTAAGCTCCAAGATTTCCACTTTTCGACACACCTCAATTCCTTTGGAAAACACTCACCTTCCTACGAGATGCACCTCGCCCACACACCCTATAATAGCCAAGCATAACCTGTCGTCTGCAAACATCCCTAACTCACACAAGCCCTCAATCGCCACCCTTCTTCCACTTTCATCTCCAAGTAGCCCTACTATCTCCACTATTCCGACCATTTCCTCTGTCAGAACCACTCATTCACCTAAACCCTCCCGAGCACCCTCGTATAAGTACAATATCTCTATCACCCCTCATAGCCCAAGTGCCCTGTCACCAAAACAGTCACGACAGAGTTGCGCTGTCTGCTCCACAACTGCAGATCTGCAATAAAACAGAAACTTGGAATCTCCGACACCATCATACTTCACAATATTGACATGCTCTTCCTCACAGAGACCTGGTTCAACGATACCTCTCACTCTATGTTTGATCTCCTAGTACACACAGTCTATTCTATATTTAGAAATGACAGAATTGACAAAGTTGGGGGAGGTGTTGCAGTCATCTTTAGAAACTCTCTTCAACTTGAGGCTTTTCCTAACAGCTCCTTCCGCACTTTTGAATGCCAATCACTTGAACTTCAGTTGCACCACTGCTCACCCCTCAGACTCCATGCATTTACCGCCTGCCTTGTAGCAGTCCCTCGTTTATGGACGAACTCACTGACTTCATTAGTGACCAATACTCGCAAAGTGTGTAGTGTATTTTGTAAAGCGCACTGCTGCCCCAACGGGCCGTCCCGGCGCTGTATAACCCTTTGGAACCCTTCCTGGCTCTTCCTGTGAGATGCCCCTCCTGGGCACCCCCAAGGTAAGCCAGGCATCCCAGTGTTGTAGGGGCCGTTGTGGAGATTAAGCAAGCTATTGCCCAGAGTTGCAGCGTGGGACCCATGATTAGAGTAGGCGCCGAGGCGAGAATTATGGAGTCTACGGACATTGAGCCCAGGACCCTGCCGCGTCGGGACTTGAACCCTGGTCCCGGGCCTGATCTCTGCTTCAGAGTCTGCCGCTCTAACCAGTGAGCCACACTTCTCCAGTGACAATCAGATCTTCGTGGGTGACTTCAATCTCCACTGGGGCTCGTCTCAGGAATCTTATCCAACACTGCACAGAAACAACACTCTAAGGCAGAGGTCTTCAAACTTTTTGATGCCGAGACCCCCTTATAAAACCTTTTTAGGCGTAAGGACCCCCTTCCGACAAAAGTTTCTAGAAACTGGTACTCCTCTTCATCAACTTTTGACAACCATAAATGCGACTGTTAGACCTCATCACATCCCTCCATCATTCATCCATCCACACTTTCACACATCCATCCATCCACCCTTTCATCCTTCCATCCATACATCCATCCTTCATCCATCCAACCTTTCATCCTTCCATCAATCCATACATCCATCCTTTACCCATCCACCCTTCCTTCCATCCACCCATCATTCATCCATGCAACCTTTTATCCATTCATACATCCATCCACCCTTTCATCTTCCCATCCATACATCCGTCCTTCACCCATCCACTCTTTCATCCTCTCATCCATCATCCATCCACCTTTTCATCCATACATCCATCCACCCACCCTTTCATCCATCCATCTACCCATCATTCATCCCCCACCTTTTCACACATCCATCCATACATCCTTCATCCGTCCACCCCTTCATCCTTCCATCCATACATTTATCCTTCACCAATCTATCCTTCATCCATCCACCCTTTCATCCTTCCATCCATACATCCATCATTCATCCATCCACCCTTTCATCCATCCATTCACCCATCATTCATCCACCCATCTTTTTACACATCCATCCATCCATCATTCATCATCCACCCTTTCATCCATCCATCCTTCATCCGTCCACCATTTCATTCTTCCATCCATACATCTATCCTTCACCAATCTATCCTTCATCCATCCACCCTTTCATCCTTCCATCCATACATCCATCATTCATCCATCCATCCACCCTTTCATTCATCCATTCACTCATCATTCATCCACCCACCTTTTCACACATCCATCCATCCACACATCCATCATTCATCCATCCACCCTTTTATCCATCCATTCACCTATCCTTTACCCATCCATCCTTCCTTCCACCCACCCATCAATCATCCACCCACCTTTTCACACATCCATCCATCATTCATCCATGCAACCTTTTACCCATTCATACATCCATCCACCCTTCCATCCTCCGATCCATACATCCATCCTTCATCCATCCACCCTTTCATCCTCCCATCCATACATTTATCCTTCATCCATCCACCCTTTCATGCTCCCATCCATACATCCACCCTTCATCCATCCACCCTTTCATCCATACATACATCCATCCTTTCATCATCCACCCATAATTCATCCCCCCACCTTTTCACACATCCATCCATGCATCATTCATCCATGCAACCTTTTATCCATCCATACATCCACCCTTTCATCCTCCCATCCATACATACATTCATCCTTCATCCATCCATCCATCCACCCATCCATGCATACATCCATCCTTCATCCATCCACCCTTTCATCCTCCCATCCATACATCCATCCTTCATCCATCCACCCTTTCATCCTTCCATCCATACATCCATCATTCATCCATCCACCCTTTCATCCATCCATTCACCCATCATTCATCCACCCATCTTTTTACACATCCATCCATCATCCATCCACCCTTTCATCCATCCATCCTTCATCCGTCCACCCTTTCATTCTTCCATCCATACATCTATCCTTCCCCAATCTATCCTTCATCCATCCACCCTTTCATCCTTCCATCCATACATTCATCATTCATCCATCCACCCTTTCATTCATTCATCCATCCACTCATCATTCATCCACCCACCTTTTCACACATCCATCCATCCTTTAGGCTGTCATCCATCCATCCACCCATCATCCATCCACCCACCTTTTCTGTGCCTCTCTCGTGGGGGGGGGGAGGGGGGGAACAGTATCTCTCTGCGTCGTCGTCCTTCTTCTTTCCTGCTCATGGGAGGGCATCTATGTGCCTCCCTGCTGGGGGCGGGGGACGTGTCATGGGACCCACAGCTCCAGGTACGCAACATATTTTGAACTCAGAGGGCTAAACTACAGCCACTCGACCAGCCCCCCCGCCTGCCCCCCCACCGCCCAGCTCGTGTATGTGAGCCCGGCTGAAACAGCTTCAGGGACACACACACAGTCACACCCAAGTACTTGATAGGTCTTTAAAAGACCTTTTACTTGTTAATGAGGCGTTGATGTTTTTCACACCTCTGTGTGAATTAGGCCTCCGCCGTGAGCACCCTCAGCCCAATGCCAGGAACTGCACTCTGCAGAATCTGCGACCCCCTTCCCAGGACTCCACGACCCCCCTGGGGGTCGCGCCCCACAGATTGAAGACCGCTGCTCTAAGGGCTCAATCCTGGACCTTGTTATTTCGAAAACAGGCATGCTTACTACTGAAATCACTTGTGGATCAGGTCAGTCATCCTACCCCTCCAGAGGAGCGCAAATCCTTAGTCATTTGGCAGAACTTTGACCCCATCTCCGAAGATGCCCTCCTCAAATGCATCCTCGAAACAAAGCCCTCCAACTATTCTCTTGACCCCATCCCCAGTGCCATTGCCATTGACTTCTATACCCCTTCTCTGTCCTATTGGACCTCTTTGGTTAAACTCTCCCTCTGTCAAGGCTCTCTTCCTTTTTCCTTCAAACCTGGGCAGGTCACCCCTCTGTTTATAAAACCCACTACTGATGCGAACGACATCAACAACTTCTGCCCCATCACTAACCTACTTTTTCTTGCGAAAATCACAGAAAGATGTGTAGCGAAATAAATCTCTCGTCATATCAAGGACAATGATCTTCTTGACAATTTCCAGTCCGGCTTCAATCAAAGCTGCAGCACAGAAACAGCCCTGCTGCAAGTGATTGATGACGCGATTCTGGGTAGTCTTGTTTTCTTATTTTCCTTGACCTTTCTGCAGCCTTTTACACTGTCAATCACAACACTCTGCTTAACACTCTTCAACTGAGAATGGGCATGGATGGCACTGTGCTTAAATGGTTTGCTTCCTTCTTCTCTGATACTATTGTAATTCTCTTGTGTGTATTTTAAAAACCTTGCACTTACCGACCCCTCGAGCACCTAAGCCTCGTGTTACAAGCCCTCCCTGACAGCCGATTAAACGCTGCCACCGGCGAGTGTTTGTTTGTCCTCCTTGCCGCCATTCAGAAGGCCATTAGGCACGCCCACTTGGCTAGGCCACGCCCTCTTCACCAGTTATATAGAGCGCGCTGCTGTATTAATTCTGGAACCTCCTGAGGCTCAGCCGAAGGGTAGAGAAATAGTTTTTACTATTGTAATTCTCTTGTGTGTATTTTAAAAACCTTGCACTTACCGACCCCTCGAGCACCTAAGCCTCGTGTCACAAGCCCTCCCCGACAGCCGATTAAACGCTGCCACCGGCGAGTGTTTGTTTGTCCTCCTTGCCACCATTCAGAAGGCCATTAGGCACGCCCACTTGGCTAGGCCACACCCCCCATCCCAGATTGTGAGAGCTTAGCTTTCACTCTGGAGTTTTCTCCGAACCACTGCTTTTCGGGTACATTAATATATCGGCCCCCGGGCCCTCCCAAACAATTTCATAAACGCATCAGTATTGCCGCTAACTACACCGTGTTGGGAGATCTTAATTTCCATTTTGACACTCGGCTGGATCTTACGGCTACGACACTAGCGGATGACCTGGCCGCGTTACAACTAACCCAACGAGTGAAGACCTCGACTCATGTGAAGGGTCATTTACTAGATCCTGTGTTTAGTAACTGTGTAGACTTTGTGGTTGGCCCCCCGATCCTCCTCCCATGGACTGATCACTTTCTGGTGCCCTTCACTTGGTCCACTTTTAAACCACCCTCGGCAAAACCTACGATAAGACACGCCAGATCCTGGGCGCGGATACCAGTGGATGAATGGACAAGTAAGCTTATTAACGAAATCCCCCCCCCCTACAATGAGGATCCATGTCTGGCGAACCAGGCCTACGAGAACTGGATCACGCAATCCCTGGAAGCCACCCTCCCTCTAAAAAAAGTAACGTTAAAACGTCCCCATAAAACAGCCCCATGGTATTCGGAGGCTCTCAGGGAAATGAAGCGCCAATGTCGAAAAATTGAAAGAAAATGACGTTTAGACTACTCTGTGGAGGTAAAAAATCGATATCGAAAGGAAATAAAAGCTTACAAAACCGAAGTAAAGCTGCATATTTTTCTGATAAAATCATAACAGCAAAATCTAAGCCTAGGGAAATTTTTCAAATCTTGAAAAAACTTACAACCCCCCCCCCCCCCCCCCTTCCAGTGTACATGAGGAAAAGACCACATCCCAATGCAATGACTTGGCGGAATTTTTCTCATCAAAAGTCAACAAAATGTATGCATCCTTCCCCCGCACAAATCCCCCCCTCAGCTCAGGCTAAAATTAATCTGGCGGATACTGCTCCAGTCTCCTCACCCGTACTGGATCATTTCCCCTGTTTAGATCTTGAAGTTCTGGAATTCGTGGCACGCAAAGTAAAATCAGGGTCCCTAAATGACCCGGCACCCCCGGATGTCATGATGCTAGCATCCCAGGTCACTTTACCAACCATCATGGACCTCCTGAATGCATCTATCACCTCTGGCACTGTCCCTTCTGCCTGGAAACGGGCTATGGTCCGAGCCTTGCTGAAGAAGCCAAACTTGGATCCATCAGACTTTAGCAACTATCGGCCCATCTCCCTGCTCCCTTGGGTGAGCAAAATCCTGGAGAGGTACATCAACCTCCAGCTGGTAAACTTTCTTGAAGATAACCAGCTGTTGGATGCCACCCAGATGGGGTTCAGACCTAAGCATGGGACGGAGTCCGCCCTCCTAGTGGTTACCGAGGAGTCCAGAAAAATCTTAGATCAGGGAGGATCAGTGGCAGTGATCCTCCTTGACCTTAGCGCGGCGTTCGACACGGTCAGCCACGACACCCTGCTGAGCCGTCTTTCGAATGTTGGTATAATGGACAAGGCCTGGCTCTGGCTCAAATCCTTTCTGAGCAATAGGTCGTTTCAAGTGTTTGATGGACAGACAGCGTCCACCAGCATGCCCTTGAAGTGCAGAGTCCCCCAAGGCTCCTCTTTAAGCCCTGCACTTTTTAACATCTATATGAGGCCACTGGCTGAGGTAGTTCGTCCGTATGGAGTTAAGATCATATCCTAGGAGGCTGATCGGCCACTATCAGGTGGACTAATAAAATGCTTGGAGGAGGTAAAGGCCTGGATAACTTTGTCATCTCTAAAGCTCAATGGTGATAAAACGAGCTCATGCTCCTGGGCCCCTCGGATTCCACTTTCTTTAACTCACTGTGGCCTACCTGTCTAGGCACCCCCGGCACCGAAGGATAACATCAAAAGCCTTGGGGTATGGCTGGATAAGACCCTTTCATTTAACACCCAGGCCACAAAGCTTTCAGCTACCTGCTTTGGACTGCTTAGGATACTAAAGAAAGTCCTTCCTCTGCTTCCCATGGAAGCAAAGCGGGTACCCATACAGGGTCTGATACAGTCACGTTTAGACTCCAACAACGTCCTCTACTTGGGGGCACCAGAGTACACCCTAAATAGACTGCACTTAGTACAGAACTGTGCCGCCTGCACTCTGCTACAGCTCCCACGCAGACTGTCAGTCAAAGCTAGACTGACTAGCCTGCATTGGTTGCCAGTGCATCAGAGAGTCACCTTCAAGGCCATGTGTATCGCCCACCAGGCTTTTAGGGACTCAGGGCCTCTGATTACTCGCGGTCTAGTAAGTCAGTATCGACCAAGCAGAAATCTTCGATCCAGCCAGGCTTTCATGGCTACAGCCCCGAGAATCAAAAAGACAAGGTCTGGTGGAAGGACGTTTGCCTATAATGATGCTAAGATTTGGAACTCCCTTCCTCTCCAGTTAAGATCCAACCCCAACCTCTCCTCTTTTCGTAAACAATTAAAAACATACCTGTTCAATTCCTCTCAGTAAAACTCAGCCTCCTCTCTCTGGCTGCTACCCCATCTTTTTTTTCTGGTTCCTAGCGCTTGGATGCCTCTGGGCAGCAATCGCGCTTTTATAAATCTACTTTTCATTTCATTTCATTTCATCCCAAATTATCAAAATAGCGAATAGTCTTTCATCTCCTTTGGCGGTTGGTCAAGGTGTTCCTCAAGGCTCTATACTTGCACCCACATCGTTCAATCTCTATTTAAACCATTGGGAAATCTCCTAAGCAAACCAGGGATCCACTATCATCTCTATGCGGACGAAACTCAAATGTACCTCAAGGTTGCCTCCACTCACGATCTCTCCATCCTAAGCTCTACTCTAGACTCCATTCAAAACTGGATGTTAACTCATCAACTGATTCTGAATCCCTCTATAACCGAATTCCTCCTCCTCTCCTCCTCACTTTCTCCTCCCCCGGTTCAATCATCGATGGATCAGATGAATCTACTTAACAATAAACCCATCATTGTTGACAGAGCAAAATCCCTAGGGTCATACTCAACACAAAACTCAATCTACTTTCCCACATACATTCCATTGCAAAGTCTTCTCGATACCAACTGCGCCTTCTTTAGGGGATTTGTCGCTTCTTCCCGGAGCATGACCTTAAAACCCTGGTCCAATCGCTGGTTCCCTCCAGACTGGACTACTGCAACTCCCTTCTTACTGGCCTCCCCAAATCCCACCTGTCCCCCCTTAAATCTGTTCTCCATTCAGCAGCTCATTTCATATATGGGGCCAAAAGAAGCAAACACATCTCACCCATTTTATCCACCCTCCGTTGGCTTCCCATTGAGGCAAGATCTATCTAGAAGACTGCCTGTATCACCCACAAAGCCTTGCACTCCTCCTCTCCTCGCTACCTGGTGAATAAACTGAAACTCTCTGGAGGCTCTAGACCATCACGTAATACGGAAAATCTATTGCTTGAACCTCCCACTTTCAAGAAGGAAAAGTCGATCGCCCAATCCTTTTCAGGCAATGCAGTGAGAATCTGGAACTCACTTCCGCCTCGCTCCGGACCACCATCTCTTCCCAGGCCTTCAAAACTGACCTCAAAGCTCTCCTCCTTCAAAGACACTTCCAAATGTAATTCACGCCTTCTCTATTATCTGAAGGAAGCCCTTCCATTATAGGAAATTCTGTTCTACATGACTACAGAAGTGCCTTCCCAATGTGTTGTTGTGGTTCAAGAGTTTGCCATTTATTGCAGTATTATACTTCTACTTGTATTGTGTACTCCTTTGTAACATGCACATGTCACTTTCCCTCTTGTAATGTATCGTTTGCTACCTCTTGTATTTTGTTTGCTCTTGATACATGCACAATTGTCACCATTGTCTTATGTAACATAAGGTTTGCTTTTGTAACATGCTGACTTTTAATTTTTCCTCATGTTTCACATCTGTTCCTACTGTGAAGCGCTCTGACACCTTTGTGTAAAGCCCGTGTTATATAAAAATGCATAAAATAAAAATAAATAAATAAATAAATGTATATGAGAGCGGGAGGAGCTAGGCTTGCAAGCAAGATGGCTGCTTAAGCTCCCGGCTCCGCCCACCTCCGCCAGCAGCTCGTATATCCTGCAAGTTATCCTATTTTCACACCGGACTCCCGTATGTGTGAGGAGTAGCTGACTCTGAAGGCGTAATCCCGAACTTTTTATCATACCGGGTGATAGAGATATGCCGTGTTCCATTCTTGGCCTACCCCGGAGCTGAAGCCGGGGCCTCGATTTTCAACCCATCCCGGCTGGAATTGAACAACATTGGCTGGAATCTTGGGCTTTGTCTGGTCTCCCGAACGGAGATATAATCTTCCTGCTTTTTGACAGCGATTTCGTATCCTGCCTGCAACCCACACGCTACGGCGTGTCACATCGTTTGCTGGCCCCGTATCCGACGCCTGGAGACACAATAAGCTTGCCGTGAGGGTGCAGACGGGAGCCCTGATCAGCGGCGAAGGAGCAACATTGTGAGGTGAGAGCGCCCGTTGTTGGTGTCTGCTCTGGATTTGCTTGCTACCCCGGAGAAGCCGGGGTAGCAATCCTGATCTGTTTGCATCCTGATCTGTTGCTAGCGCCTTGAGACCCTCCGGGTAAGTAGTGCGCTATATAAATGCCTATGATTGATTGATTGATTGATTGCTTGCGGAAGGAGATGGAGGGGGCAAAAGACACGCCACCGCTGCACGCTGTAATGGCGGCCATTAGAGCGCTCCACTCACAGATCATCGTCAACTACCGGGCACTGTCTGTAACGATGGACGACCTTTGCTGGAGACCGGACAGTGGCTTTTTGCCATCATCGCAGCCAGCGGTGCTATCGACGGAACATCGTATATCCGACTTCGAGGTCCCTGTGCAGGAGCCGGATTCCTTTGGCGCTGCGGATTCCTATACTACAGATCGCGCGCCCGTGAACATTGTCAGCGTTCCCTGCTTGAGCCCTATCTCGCCGAACATCACTATGGACAACCTTGACTGCCTCAACAAGATCACCTGTGACTATTGGAGAGTTTTATCATCCTGCCACGCTTTTCCTCGCTTGCCTTGTGTAGACTGTGAACTTTTATCCTTTAATTGGCTTGTTCGTACTGACTTGCATTTCCATGAAAGCTTTACCGTTCTCACTGCTGCTGTGGCCTGGGTTACAATTACTCCAGTGAACACTTGTATTGGCCAGGGTTAACTTGTGGGGCTTTTCAGGACACTGGACAATAATGTAATCGGTTGCTGGGATTGTGACCTGTGAACTGCGGGAGTCGGGTGGTATGTTTGGTGCTTCCCCGGATTGATTGTGTATTTCGCTGCTCTTTCTTTTGACTTTGGTTCCGGGGGGGTTGCATCTGGTGGGGGGGAGGGGAGTCCGGGAGTGTGTGTTTTTGTTTCTCCTCCTCCGTTGCTTTCTTCTTTTAGGGATGCTTCTGGGCGACAGGCACGCTGCTAGTGGGTTAGGCCATAGCCATTGCAGGGGTGCAGGGTGGTGGGGGGGGTTTGTTATTTTGCCTTTGTTTTGTTCTATGGCCCCTTTTTCTTCTCTTCTCTCTTTCGGATATTCTTCTGGGCGACAGGCGCGCTGCTAGTGGGTTAGGCCGTAGCCATTGCAGGGCAGCAGGGTGGGGGGTGTGAGGGGGGTTTGTTATTTTGCCTTTGTTGTATTCTATGGCCCCTTTTCTGTTCCTTTTTCTCGCAGGATCCGGTCGCGATAACTTTCGGTTTCATCCTGATGTATACGAGTGGGCGGGGTATGGAGTGGGTGGCTGTGATGATAGATAGGTAGCTTAGTTCTTTACCCTTAGTGAACTTAATGGCACTTGCGTTTGTACTGTTGGCCTACTTTGATCCACGACTGCTTTTAACACCTACACGCATATTTTATACCTCCGAATGTGTAGCTCCGGCTATCCTGTAATTTCTTCTTTATCTCGTTTTGGGTGGGGGGTTAAATATAAAATGAAACCTTATTCATATCCTTGATTCTGAATGTTTCAATACATCGTCTATCCTTTACCGCTGCCGGACTCATGGGTTGTCGGCTGAAGAGCTGTGTTATTGGCATTACTGATCCGTGTTACATGCATGTGGTATCGGCCCCTGCAGGGTTATTTTTGTATCTTGTGTTGAACTATATAATAAAGGTTTAAAAAAAAAATGTATATATGAGAGCGGTGCTTTAGAGAGATGAGGGGCCATCTTGCTGAGTGGCAGTGAGGGAATCAGGGGAGGAGGTCACGGGAAGGGCGCTTAGAAAGATTGTCACACCAGATGCCACTAGCACTAACGCTAGCCCTGCTTGCTGGAACATAGTCCAGAAAATCAGTAATACTTTATTGTAGTGCAGGTGTGTTTATATAATACATAAAAGCAGTGACAAGGTAGCAAAACACGGTAAATGAAGGTATCAGTTACACTATGGGAAGTGCTTGGTTGGAAAATGTTGAATTGCAGTATATTTCAAATCTGTCACACCCCTGGCAAGTTGCCTCAGGTCCCGATTACAACTTGTACACTACTGGCAAACTATGCTCCTGTAGTCATAGTTACTGTTCAGTAACACTCTGCGTGGGCCTTGAAATTACAAGTCAAACCCCTCAGAATAGGGAATAACTATTTGCAATGAGGAATTCTCGCACGCTATTCCTAATCCGAGGGGTTAACACACACCTTTACGGCATTCTCTGAACGGGCCGCAAAGGAGTGCGAGGAGAGCCTGATATAAGGCAGTGGGTTATAGTTGGGCCCAGAAGCTGGGGAGGAGAAGGAAAGAGAGCATGGTATGCTCTCCCTTACCAGAGAAAAACAAGGATTTGCAATGCAACGGTCTCGCCTTTGCAAAAGTTAGAGCTATTGGCATTGTAAATGACAACATTTTTATTTATGTGTTGGTTTTGAAAACAGATAAATAAATGGCATTGTCATTTACAATGCTAACAGCTTAATCTCTCGCAAATGCGAGACCTATTGCATTTGCACGCACACATACACATACAGAGAGCCACACACACACACACACAGAGCCACACACACACACACACAGAGCCACACACACAGCCACACACACACAGAGCCACACAGAGAGCCACATACACACACAGAGCCACACACACATCCACACAGAGCCACACACACACAGAGGCTTGCAGCCCCCGCAGTACAGAGCTGGGGGCTCTTTGGATTTAGCTAGTAGTTTAGCCACCTACAGGACCTCTGAAAGATCGCAGCCACACGGGTCATGCTAGAAATTGAAGGCTTACAGTACAACGCGAAAAGACACTACAAGTCCCAGAATGCAACAAGCTCATGGCCCAACAGCTAGGATCGAACAAAGGAGTCGCAGAGCGTCAGATATCTTGATAGTACAGGGACCTGCACTTGTGAACAGACAGGGAAGTGTGCAGACCGGGAACTGGGGGGGCGGGCACTCAGCACAGATACTGGGAACATTCTAGAACAGAAGCAGAAGGGATAACATCCATGGCACTCTTCATGGGGAGGGGGGAGGGGAGGCTTCCAGGCTCCGAAAGTTCCCCAGAAATCGAGAGACTGGTGCCAGACTTTAAGCCTAAGAGATTACAGCGCTGAGCTAAAGTCATTGAAACAAGGGAAAGCAGACAGCGCTAGATGCTGTGCGTACCCCAACTTTACCGGATTCAGAACCACAGCCCACCCAGTGTGTGAACACCTCACCTGCCAAGCGAGGGGCGTGCGTTCGCCTCAGAGTGGCCAGTTATGCAGGAGTTACTCGTGCCCCTTGCAGGGTAGTGAGGGATTGGCATGAGAATGCCAGGGGGGTGCCAGGGACTTTCCGCCTTTTCTCACCTTGAGCTTCCAAAAAAGCAGCTGAACCAGTTTCCTTTCTTGTCTCTTCCCCTGCGCGAACTCAACATCTTAATTTCCCGCAGAAAAACTGAAATTTGCCGCTGCCTTGGGAAAAGACTCAAAGGGGTTTCAAGTTACACATGGACTCATTTTGAAAAGAGCCTTTTTTTTACTTCCTCCCACCACCTTGTGGGTGACTGCCACCACCTTGTCAAGCACCAGTGGCTGACAAACCCGAACAAAAAGCTCTGGATTCATCCCCGGAGCCAAGGGGAGAAACGCAAGCCTTTGTCTCAGCGAGCTGGAGGAGGGGAGGAACAGTTTCTGGCATCTGCTTGTTTTCTCGCCTCGTGTTCGGTCGGCGGCTGCAGCAGCACTGCCCCCTCTTGTGAGAGCTGAGCGCTGGAACAACAGAGCACATGGCTGGCAGCACAGAATGAGCTGTGTGCACACATGGCAACCTCAGGAGCACGCACAACGAGGCACACTGACCGAGCACATGTGCGTCTGTTCATATGCGGGTGGTGTGCTTTAAATTTACTCAGCCACCTCGCTGTTTTAAAGGGACAGCGTAAAAAGTAATAGGCTATTGCTGTAGTGCCAGCTTTGAGTGCCGTATTTTTACACCTCAAGTTGAGATTACTAGAGGAGAGCCTATTTGTCAGAAAGTAGATGGGAGCTTCTGCTCTGAAAGAAAGGAGCGAAAGAGTCTGTAATGACGTTGTGCACGTATTTGGAGTGACAATGTCTGGAGGGCCATTGTCTGTCTTGTGACCTGGACGATTGGTAGCATTGATAGGTAGATGTTGCAAGTTGAATCACATTGAGTCACTAGTTGAGTTGGTGGCAATGTCCAGCCGCGCAGTAAAAGTGCTGCCACCTTTCCCTTGGGTGGGATGGAGGCACGAGCGCAGCACTGTCACTGGCGTATGCAGTGGAGCAGCAGGGGGGGCATCGAGGGCAAAGAAAGGACTGCAAGAAGTGCTTCAAAGAGTGAAGTAGGTGCACACTGTACTGTACTAGGCTGTGGGGGATCCGTAGTATGATGATGGCTGCAGGAGGAGCAAGGGAGGTTTTGACACTTTATTAGATAACATGGGTTAAAAAACAGGCAATGGGCTACATTGAGTGCACTACTGCAACTACACACAGTTATCTATCAAGCAATGAATACGTACACCGCAGTTGATTTAATCACAATGTGTTTTATAAGAGCCTGATCCTGGGGAGCAGCTGTTTCACAGTGGGGCACATAAGCAGCTGTGTTGTTATTTAATAACTTACTAGCATTTGGTATGTCGATTTTGGAGCCATAATCGTGAAGTCACCCCTGCCAGGAATCGAGCGTGTAAAAACGTAGGTAGCACCAGTAGCATAGCTGGCGTGTCAGGGCCCTGGTGCAGGGAAGGAAAAGTGCCCTAGACGCAGGTTCAATGGGGTTGAACAGAAGTCTGAAGGCCAATTAAATTGTTGCATTAAAAAGAATAGACCTGCAGTTTTCTAATGTGAAAGACGACGATCGGCCATTTTGGATGAGGATACACATGTGGTCTCTTCCGACAGCTGCCATTGGTTTGTATCACCTAAGAGAATCTTTACAAAGCATCAGTCGTTGCACGCTGTCTCTATAGTGAGACTGGCACTTTACCGAATCCTCTCTGTTGCGAATGCGACATAGTCTGGCGACCAGGCGAACTGATGTAAAGGGTGTGTATATGGCCAGGTAGCTACAATAATCATTCTTCTTTCTGGGGCGTTGCGCGTCCTTTTTAATGCACGAGTTGTCAGGGGCGTAAATTAACCGTCCGTACTGAAGAGTGGGCCAGGTGTATGATACACCTCCTCTTCCATACAAGAGGCGAGGAAGCAACAAGCGCTTGCCATTTGCACTAAGCCCCGTCCTTTTCAGACTGGGGGGGCGTGTTTTTCTTTCTCCCCTCTTCTCCATTGGCTGGAATGTAAACAACAGGCGTGATTTTGACTTGTTGTTTACATTCCAGCCAATGGAGAAGAGGGTAGAACAAAACTAAAAACACGCCCCCAATCCGAAAAGGACTGGGCTTAGAGTGAGAGAATGACGTCACTGAGACCTCTTCTCCAATGGCTGGCCGCCGTTTAGGAGGCCAACCAATGGGGAAGAGGGTCGGAGTTTACCCTCGCTACTCAGAGTAATTAAATCTCGCCAGCGAGACTGCGAATGTGCGCAGTCTACGCTAGCCGAGACCTAAAAAGCCTGTCAGGATTCAGGGTATGAGGCTAGGCTGCTGTTGCTGCCAAAGCGATTTTACCAGCTGTAATTTGTGGCTAGTGTAATAGAGTCCAGTGTTCCCACACCCAGGAAAACTGAGTGTGAAAACACCAGGCCATTTGTCATCAGGTATAGTGGAATTCCACACGGGAATGCCATTCTGTCCAATTGGTAATCCATCCCGGTGTTACGCAGTAGCTGTTAACATGTGAGATCCATGTGATATCTGCAGGGCATACATTCTAATTCTGGCAAAAGACGATTCACTATTATATCTTCCCAGGGTCCCTACATTGAGTGGCATTGAAATGCGTAGTAGTGACACCTGTTACTAGAACTGCTAAGAAATTACAAAGCTGTGATAATAATAACGATATAGAAACTATTAATCTAGTCACAGCCACTTGTGGATTATTAATTTTTATATGTACCTTGTTGAGTCCAGTGGTAGCATTACATACATTGGTTCCTACAGTTCCAATGTAAGCTGTTTTCCAGTGATCTTACGCCCATTTTTGAACGACCCATATTTAGCAAAATATGTAAAGTAAATAAATAAAAAATAAATAATATTTACTTAAGTGAAGGAAGGCATAAACACAAAATAAATATTAGAGGACGGGAAGAAAAGCACTGGGTGCATAGTCAACCAAGTAGAAGAGAGGTGGAATCTCTGAAGGGGAGAATGGAATTAGATGAGCAAGTGTAAGCGAAAGAGGAGAGAATAGAGGTCAAAGTCCAGGAGGAGAGTTTGAAGGTGTATTTGCAGACAAGAATTAACAGGATTGATGACAGAGGGAAACTGAAGGAAGATGATAAGAACATAGAAAGAGACAGGCGATAAGGCAAAGGGTAAGGAGAAAAAGTAGCGTATGTTAAATTTATGGGGAAAATGTGGAGAAGATTGCCTTGCAAATCAGGATTGAACAATGTAGAGGATGAAGATGAAATCAGAGGGTGGAAGGAAATTTTGAGGCAAGTGTTGTGGTAATAGAGAGAAGTGAAGGCTAATGAACAGTGGCATCAACTAAAGAAGATACAGCGATAAAGGAAGACACAAAAATACTTGAATCAATGAATCAATGAAAGAATATTAAAGTAACACATGAATAAATGAACAAGTAGATTTGTGTTTATCTTCTACAGCTGTGCAACTGAAGATGCACAGAGGAATGCCCAAAGGCAACATTTCACAACCTATATTTTTGCCAGCCAAAGCTGGCAAAAATATAGGTTGTGAAATTTGATTGACAGCACATAGGGGCCAGAAGGAAGATTCTGTGAAGCGAGATGTCTTCCCAATCGTTTTCTCAAGTATAGAGATTTGAAAACATACAGATTTTTAAAAACCTATTAGTAAATATTGCAATAAAGGAGCACCTAGGAAGTTCATTAATGGCTAGAATGTACTATTTTAGATTTTTTGTACTGACTAGAGACATTTATTCAGCACAAGCTGGAAAACATTATGGTTAGAGTGAAGAGATGGAAACATGAGCAGGAAGGAGAGTAAGGAAATAGATGAACCTGGGACATGGAATGGAAGGAATGAGGATTATTTCATTATTATAAGGGTATCATGAAAGTAAAAATATTAATTTATAAAAATACAGTAACACAATAAATAATAAAAATAAATCACGAAAAGAGAACAAAAAAAAGAGAAATTCTTTAGTTTAAATTCTGCAGATGCCTGCTAAGCTTCAGGGCTCATTAAGTATTATTTGTTTGGAGCCTCTTTCAAAAGGTCCTATAGATCCTCACGTTTCTTCAATTTGAGGATATGTCTGTAATAAATTATTTCACAGTCATTTACAAATTTCAACTTTGTCGCCCATGCTGAAAGAGATGGTACTTTTTCTATGCTCTATTTCTTTTCTGGTAGCGTTCTTGCTATTAGTGAAGGTTATTACCTCCAGCCCTAGGACAGAGGGCAGGCTGTCCACCAAACTCTAAATGAGGCACTCAATCACTTTATTTCCAAATAATTGTATAACAAATGAGGCTAGAGTAAGCGTTGATGGAAATTAGGATTCTGTCAGAGGGGGATACATCCTTGTTCACCTATCAGTTTGATCTTCTTAAGGAATTGATCATAATAAGGACTACAGACTTATACTGTGCAAAATGTTATTTGTTTGCAAATATGTCTTTGATGGGGTTTGGAGCTATACAAACAGCCCTAGTCCTTCTGCAATTTATAGCAAAATTGAGGTAGCATATTGATGACCTAGGTATTTGGACAAAATATTGTCAGAAAAAAATATCATGATACAAAAATATTCTGATGCAGTAATATCGTTGTCAACAATATTTTTTTCAGGTAAGTAATGTTGTTAAGAATATCGTTGTTGTTAATATCGTTTTCAATAATACAGTTGTAAAAAATATTGTTTCAAAATTATTTTAATGTTTTAGTTCATATCTTAATTTTATGTTACTATTGTTTATATATTTGTTTATAATTTGTTGAAATATAGTGGGCCATTTTAAGAGATTTAGAATTTGTAATTTAACTGCTAATTGTAATTTATAGTGCTGTTTTGGGTATTGTAGCAAAGGCTTAGGTCGGAAGTTAATTAAGTATTACATTATTATTACTGAATTAATTATTTTCACCTATGTGATAAATATTAATTGTGTACATGATGTTATACTGATTTATTTTACTTATAAAATAAATCGTTTGTAGGGGTATAGAGTAGGAAGTTAATTAGATAATAATTAACAATGAATTTTAAATGTATAATTAATTATTTAACTGATGATTAATTATGTAAATTGTGTAATAACCATATATTCTAGTTATATTTTATGTGTGGGCTGCTGGGTTTGTAAGGGTACAGGGTGGGATATTAATTAATTAATTATCAATTACTTATTAATTTATGATTAATTATTGAATAGATTATTAATTATGTACATTATGTAATACTTAATTATTTTACTTCTTTTTAGTTACAAGGGCTGTCGGGTTCTGGGGTGGGAAATTAATTAACTAATATTTAAAGAAAAGTTTTATTGTATAATAAAAAATGTGATTGATTAATAATTATGTAAATTATGTAACAATTATATATTTTAGTTATATTTGGGTGTGGCCTGTTATGCTGCTGAGTTTGCAGGGTTATAGGGTCAGAAGGTAACTAAGTAATAATTAATAATTAATCATTAATTGTTTATTAATTATGTCATTGATTATTAATCATGTAAATTGTGTTATACTTGTTTAGTTATATTTTAGTTGTGGGGTTCAAGGTTTGTAGGGAAACAGGGTGTCCGTCAGTCAAAATAACTTTACATTGGTTCGAATAACCATAATAGTTTCACAGTATCAACATTTTAAAAATTCCGAAAACTTCAACAGAGAAAAATTAAATACAACGTATTTCCCACCTTATAAAAAACAGCACAATTAACAATATAGTTCCCTGGCAATCTTGTGCAAATATCACTCATACCGCTTTCTAATGACAATAGAACCTCTAATAAAGTTTGCTACCCTGATACAGATGTCAGTGGAAGCCAATGAGTGCAAATAATTATAACCATCGCTATATGAACATAGACGAAGGTTCCTCAAGAATGGAAGCAGAAATCTGGTTCTCACTAACTTATAAAGTGTGCAAAATAATGCAAAGTGCAACATGCTTTGCTTGGAGGGACTATCACACTATCCTCCTTGATGAGGGAACGCTAACAAAAAGTTCACAGTGCATAGTCGAAACCTAGTGAGGTAAAATGTGATCACAGGATTTGTAGAAAAGTTAGATAAAATCGTGGAGAGGCTGAAGGCAAGGGAAAAACTCCCGAATTACCTCGATGAGAACAATTACGCATGTTACCCCTAATAAGGAACGCCTGTTCGATAACGGCCTTAGCGTTTGGGGGAATTCTTTTGGGGTATTTAAAAAAACATATCCCTCAAAAAAAGAAGCCAGGGATTCTTTACAACACTATGCTTGTTGAGACTGCCCTTAATAATGTCTCTTGAGACCACTAAGTCTTTTAATAGTCATATCTTGGCCCATAAATACAACGGGGCACAGACAATACGGTCCTCTATAAACGTTTGGCCCAATTCTGCATGGCAGGGTGACGTGGAGGTGCTATTTGGTACCATCATTAGCCTTTTGATAAAGTTGTTCTCTACTAGCTGGAGCTGTTGACTTCTATTTTACCCCCATATCCTGGCCCCATATGTGGCAATAAGGAGGCATTTAGCTCTGTAAAGAGTTAATAGTTCTTTCACTGTTTTCTTACCCCAACTTAGATGCACACCGAAATAGCGCATCCATAGCCCTGCTTGTATGCTGTACTCTAACCGCGAGGAGAGGATCCCACTTTATTAAATGAATTGCTTTGTTGCCAAAAATTACTAACTTTTTCTATCTCCTTTCCCTGGATAACAAAGGTTTCCGTTTTTGTGGTCCTTGGGCCACATACCATAATATATGATTTATTCAAATTAATTTTTAAATCAAGAGATGTCATAAAATAGTAAAAGCATCAAGGGATTTCTGCAAACTCATAGCTGTCCTTGCCAATAACACTGTGTCATCTGCGTATGAAAGTAGAGGGACAAAATTCTTACCAATTCTGGGAAAATCAAGCTCCCTTTTCAGCCCATTTGTATAAATTAGAAATAAAAATGGTGCTATAATGCAACCTTGGCGGACCCCCTCTTTTGAAATGATGGGGTGTGTTTTTTCCCCCTTACTGCCATACTTCACAGAAACCGAAGTATTTCTATGAAGTCTACGAAGATGGGTTACTAATGCTTTTTCGACACCCAAGCACAGTTTCCCGTGCTTGTTAAAACATTGGCCCCCGGGTGGGCCAGGGGCAAGTGTAAATTAAAGAAAAGGGTAGGGGGCACATGTGACCCCCCCACCCAAAGGGCAATTTAAGCCCTGTGGACCACCGCATCCCCAGAGTTTATTTAATACAATTATGGGAGGGGCCGTACCCCCTTCCCTGGCCTCGGGGACCACCACCTCCTTGTGGCATGTAAATATTAATGCATAAAATTGTCGCGGGGGACGCTACCTTCCCAGGGCACATGACTTGAAACTATGGGGAGGAGGACTGCAAAGCCCCCTCCCGGGCTACAATTGGCCCTGAGGACATCCACCTCCCCAAGGCATGGGCTACATTAAGATTGGAGGGGATTGTGTGGCTCCCCTCCGGGGGCTTTTTCGACTGGGCACCACCACCTCCCCGGGGCTGTCCCTGTGCAATCTAAAGGAGGGGGGCTATGCGGTCCCCCTACTGGAGCCATTTTTGGGGCCGGCACCCTATCTCTCGAGGTGCTCACCCCCAGGAATTAGCAGTTTGCTTTCACTTGGCAGGAGCTTTGACAGCTCTGGCCAAGTGAGATCAAACTGTAAGTCTGCTTCCAGCGGGTGGGAGCAGAAACACTGCTCCAGTTTGCTGGGAGCAGGCTTTTTATCTGTTTTCCTGTCTGCTGTGAAGCGGGCAGGAAAACCAATGAATAAATTGCTTCCACATGCAGGGATCATCATGTTTTGCTGCTCCCTATATGTGGGAGCAATGCCGGCTCCTGTTGGAGGCAGGGAGCTGGCAGGGACCACGGGAGCATTGAGGCTCCTCCCATTGTCCCCTATAATGAAGACTGAGTGCCCTGGGTGGGCACCAGAGCAACCAACATCAAGAGGCCAGGCCCACGGGGATGGGGTCTCTGAGGGCAAAATAGACTCTCTCTCCTTTACTTAAAATAAAATGAGGAAGTACCACTGCTTGGTTCAGACTCATCTCTTTGTAGTCTTGTCGTAATTTCTTGACGAGGATTCATGTTATCATGGATTTGTGGATGAAGATGCTGCAGGAACAATCACATTGTCATGATTACTGCACAAGAGGTCACTGGAGAAATTACCTTGTGGTCGTTTAAGCAGATGTAGTGTAGAATATGCACTAGACATATTTTCCTTAGTAGTATGCAAAGGTTTTCCCACGTTGATGGACAGCTTACCAAAAGGTCTCCAAGCATGTTTCTTGTTGATTTTGGTGACGCGTTCTTAATGCACAGGAATTTTGAGGCCATCACCACCAAACAAAGAAGCACTTACTTCATATAGTTACGAGGAAGTACCCTTGTTCGGTGGAGATTCCACTCTTTGTAGTCTTGTCCTTTTCTATAGACAAGGATTCATGCTATCACAGATTTGCAGATCCAAACACTCGAGGAACAATCACAGTGCCAATATTACATGCACACAAGGTCACTGGAGACATTTCCTCTTGGTCCATTACGCAGCTGTAGTGTAGAATATGCACTGGTTCGTACTCAATGAGGTAGCACTTACTAATTAACCAGTGGAAAGTACTCCAGTTGGGTACATGTTTCTGTAAAATTGTGGACTCTTGTTGGATAAAGGGGCAGATGAGGTTCTGTTCTTGCTCAGCTACTGACACACCCACACCGTCACTCAGATACCCACTCACACACCCATTCAGCCACTCTCACATACACTCACAAATCCACAGTCACTCACACACTCACTCACACACCCAAATAACCACTCACACACCCACTCACAGGCCCATATAGCCTCTCACACACCCACTCAAACACCCAAAAAACTACTCACATACCCATAAAGCCAATCACACGCCCATTTACAGATCCATACAGCCACTCACACACCCATTCATAGACCCATACAGCCAATCACACACTCACTCACAGTCCCATACAGGCACTCAAAATAACGCTCATACACCCACACAGGTATTCATGCACCCACTCACAGACTCATACAGCCACTCACACACCTACAATACCACTCACACACCCACTCATAAACTCATACAGCCACTCACACACCCACTCATTAACCTATACAGCCACTCACACACCCACTCCTTAAAGATTACAGGTAACAAACTGAGAAATTCATAATAAAACAAAGGTTACAGGGATGTTATAGTTAGGAAATAACATTTAAAAAATAAAGAAATTCACCAAAAACCAAAGGTTAAAGGGACATTATAGTTAGGAAATAACATTTTAAAAAATAGAAATTCCCTGAAAAAGCCTAAGGTGACGGACATTATAGTTAAGCTTAGATTTCACTCATACAACACCAGTGAAATTCAACAGCTATAGTTACCTGAGCTAACTATAAGTTATGCCCCCAATGCGCCTATTATAACCTCACATATTACATTACGCATGACATGGTTAGTGACATCACTGAAGACATCATTGATGACATCTCAAATGCCTTCTCTGGTGACATCACTGATGACATCATCCACACAACCACTCACACACTCACTCACACACCCACACAACCACTCACTCATAGACCCATAAAATCACTCACACACCTACTAACATACCTAAACAACCACTCACACACCCACACAACCACTCACACACCCACTCACATACCCATCCAAGCACTCATACACCCACTCACCCACCCATACAACCATTCACACACCCACACAACTACTCAGACACCTACTCATGCACCCCTGCAACCACTCACACACCCATTCAAACACCCATACAACCACTCACACATCCATACACCCACTCTTATACCCATAAAACCACTCACACCCAATCGCACACCCAGAAAAGCACTCAAAAACCCATTCACTGACCCATACAGCCACTCAAATACCCAGTGACAGATCCATAAGCCACTCACACACCCACTCACACAACTATACAGCCAAAAGACACCCACTTACACATGGATACAGAGAATCACAAAGCCACTCAGATGACATATGTTAGAAGTAGTATCACTCATTACTAGTACAGAAAGAACAGTAATTTGACTTATGTTGTAGCTTAGTATACATCTTTAACTTTCAGAAACATTTGCAAAACACACTCACTAGATGATGTTATCACTGATGTCATCAGTGATGTCACTTGAGATGTAATTAGTGATGTCATCAGTGATGTCACTGACCATGTCATTTGATATGTAATTTGTGAGGTCATAAGCATTGCATTGAGGTGGATGTAAGTTATAGTTACCTAAGGTAACTATAGCTGCTGAATTTCACTGGTTTTGTTTGAGTGAAATCTGAGCCTAACTAAAATGTCCCTGTAACCTTTGTTTTTTTCAGGGAATTTCAAAGGTTTTTTAAATTCTATTTGCTAACCATAACATCCCTGTAACCTTTGTTTTTTTCAGTGAATATATGTATATTTTCTTATAATGTTTATATTAAGTGTTTTATATTTTTTTTTATAAATAATAGGTTTATTCAAATATGTAATGTGTTTGAAGTAAAGTAGTTTTCCTACTGTTGCTAAAACTGGAGTGGGAATATTACATTTAACCCCTCCGAAGTCCAACGCTTTCCCTACTGTTTTACAGACTGGAGTGGGAATAGTAAATCTTGCCCCTCCAAAGTCCAACGCTTTCCCTACTGTAGCACAGACTAGAGTGGGAACAGTAAATGTAACCCCTCCAATACCCAACACTTTCTCTCCTGTTGCACAGACCGGAGTGGGAACAGTAAATCTTACTCATCTGCAATCCAGTGTTTTCCTTACTGTTGTACAGATTGGAGTGGGTATTGAATTTAACCCCTCCAAAATATAACGCTTTCCCTACTGTTGCACAAACTCAAGTTGGAATAGTAAATAATGCCCCTCTGAAGTTCAACATGTATATGTATACATGTTTATATAAGTATGTATTTATATATAGTATTAAAAATTAAGGAGATTTATTTAATTAACATTACATTAATAGTATGTATCAAAATATTTTGGATTTACTACTTTATACTATATATATTAGGAAGCACTTTTTTAATGTTTTTTAACGATATTCGTGTGAAACATTACTTTTTTCTGATATTTTTGTACTTTTCTTTATAAGGATAGGAACACACCTCAGTAAAAAAAAGGGTTGGTTCAATAAGGAATGTTCTACAGTGCACACACACTTAATAGCTACTTTGCATGAAGCTCCAAGATCTGTGGTCCATGTCAGAGAGGCACATAAGCTTTATAGAATTGCACTAGCCACTAGGAGGAAGGAATGAAAGCGGGATTTAAGGTAAAATTTACACCTAGCTTGCCAGAAAAATGACAACATCGCCTTCTGGAAGGCAGTTAATGCACCCTTTTTCCAAAACAGAGATTACGACGTAATAGAAATCGTAGTGTCAGGGGAGGTGTGGACCGAGCATTTTTCACATCTGTATAATAACTTTAACCAAAGAGGAAGTGTAAGTTCAACATCAATCAAAGAGCCCCTCGCTCAGTTTCCGTTGGGAATCACTTTTGATTATAAGGAAGTTCTAAAGGCCATTAACGATAGTGCATCGGGCAAAGCACCTGGACCCGATGGGGTCCCCCTCGATATATATAAAAGTGAGTTAAAACTTTAGGCTCCCCTACTAAGCAACGTTTTGAACAGCGTTAACACCGTAGGTTTTATATCTATATAGCCCGAGGCAATTGTGGTGGCAATTTTTAAAAAGGGCAATAGAAATGATCCTGCCTGCTACCGTCCAATTTCACTTCTGGACGCATTCATGAAGGTAGCAGGCAGGATCATCCTAAATAGGCTCCAAGATTGGTCGGAAGAACACAACATCATAACCCCTCTTCAGTATGGCTTCCGCCAAGGGAAGGGCACAATAAACCTGGCTCTGTTGGTCGCTAAATATGCAGAGGCAAAGCATGAAAGTCTACACATAACATTTGTAATCTTGACCTCTGCCTTCGACTGGGTGGACAACATAAAGCTTTGGGACACGCTGAAGAGTTTAGGCATAGATAATAAGATCATTGTATTTATCAAGGAGCTATATAGAAACGCAGGGGCAAGAGTCAGGTTTGGCAGAGACGCCCAATGCTCAGGAAGGTTTCACATCAATAGAGGTGTGAGGCAAGGGTGCATCCTTGCACCCTTCCTTTTTATATTATATATAAACACAGTGGTGGAGCATATGAGGAAGTTTCAGTTCAACTATCCATTAGTGGGAGGGACTACCATACCAATCCTCTTATATGCGGATGATGCCGCTATACTATCGCGGACCCCCATCGGCATGCAGAGGGCGGTGGTGGAATTTTCCAATTACATGAACACTCGTGGGTTAACAATCAATGTAACGAAGACTTACTCCATGAGATGTGGCCCTTCTAGAAAATCCCCCAAATCAATCTTTTTAAATCAGAAAAAGATACATAACACTGCCACTTTCTGTTACTTGGGAGTAAATTTTGACAATAAGGGAAATTGGGCTAAGGCGGTCCATGCTAGAAACCTGGCATTCAGTAGAGCCACCGGAGCACTAATAAACTTTTCAAGGAAACTCGGTGGCCGTCCGGTCAAAGAACTTACACAAATTTACAAGGCTAGATGTGTCTCCACTGGTACATACGGCGCCGGAATCTGGGGTTTTACAAATACCAAGCAGATACAATTGGCTGAAAATAATTTTATACGGTATCTGCTTGCCACGCCAAAATCATTATCTATTTTTTTTAGCCATAGAGAATTGGGGGTTTCCTATGTAGAGGACACAATTAAAGCCAGTCCCCTTCTTTTGTGGCATAACATTTGGACTACCCCGGAAACATCACTGAACAGGGAAATTGTTTTGGACTGCCTAAACGAAGTATCAAATGGTTCAACCACGTGAGAGACATGTCTATAAACATTGCCCACGAAGAATATTTTAAAGACCTGTAGTGCCTGGAAACCATCTCTGAGCGCACACTGAAAAAGAACATAATGGAACATCTGGCCAACAAAAATTGGTTGAGCGAGAAAGGAAAAAACACCAGCAAATTAAACGGCGTACTAATTCAACAGGAAGGAATGAAACTCTACTTAACTATGGGGAGCAGTCCTTATTCCAGAATGCTATTGACCAGGTTTTGGGCTGATACATTCTTCCGTTTGATAACATTCCCTAAATGTAATGACTGGGCTAAACAGTTGGAAAAGTGTCCCTGTGATGGGTCTTCAAATCAATCAAACATTCATTCTATCCATTTTTGTCATTTTTATTTGGCCCCTAGGAAACAGTTTTTAAAACCTATATTTACTAAATGGGGTATTAGAGGATGTCGCGATGCGTACTGCAAACTGAAGCCACTAGAGACTGTTTTTGAGATAAAGGCAGTGGCATCTTATTTGAAGACCATTATAGCCCTCAGAAAGTCCATGTAACGTTCAATGAACTCTTGTATTCATGTTTTTACTTTCAAATGAATTTGAGATAGGACATATTTGCCATTTTAACCATTGTAATAATGAAATTCTCTCAAAGGTTTTATCTACTGTTTTTTTTTATAATGTTTTAATTGGAAAGTAATTTTGTGCTTTTATGATTCTGTATGCAAAATCGAATGAAGCTACTTTGAATTGAATTGAATTGATAGGGACACAATATATTTGTAAAATATATTTTTGACACAATACTTGTGTTATACGATATTGTTGATTTTGATATTATGACAGTGATCCGATGATATCTCTGAAAACACTACTCATTGTAGAATTTAAGACACTGAAGCCATGTAATAGTTCTCAAAATTGGGAAGAGCCCATTCCCCTTTCTTTAGCTTGGCGTAGAGTTATCTTGGGGTATTTTACCTGCCTATATAAAGACATTGATTAATATCTTCAGTTAAAGAGAAAAAAAGCTCTTTATACAAAGCACATGATAGGGTTTGAAACAAAAATAGGCATTGGAGGAGGGAGGCATGATCATTTTTTCTATGCTTATACACCCTATTAGGATAGTAATCTGTTTCCTGTCTGTTAAAATACTGTTTTATCTTAATAAAAGATGTCTGTAATTCCATTTGTAAAATGCCTCTCTTGTAGAGGTACCTTGGAGCTGGTGATTTTTACCTTTCAGTACAGATGGAAGTATTTCATCAGAGGCATGATCAAGGATCTGATTTAGATCTCGGTGGACAGGTTCCTCCGTCACAACGGTAACGGATATCCCGTCCGCCGAAATATAAATCCCATTATAATATCTATGGGATTTATATGTTAGTGGATGGAATATCAGTCTCCGTTGTGACGGAGTAACCCATCCACCGAGATCTAAATCAGGCACCAAGTAATACCTGTGTTTTATTTTCGTTTATCTGATATCCAAAGATCATGGAGAATTCATTTATTAATGTGAATAGTTTTTCTATATTCAACTTGTACATATTCTTGACTAGAGCAATATCAACTGTGCACAGACAAATTTAGTAAACACCAGCTAGGTTAGGATTGACCTGTATTTTCTCCTGGTTTTTGATAAGAGCTGCAAATTTCCAGTTAAATTGCAAATACTAATTTAGAGAGGGGTTTCTCTGTCTGTACCCTCGTTCACCTCTTACGGACCCTAGCATTCTCTGTAACCTAGAATATTAGTAATGGCATTATTGCACAGTGACACTGTTAATTCATCTTAAAACTGCTTGTAAACATTCACAGTTCCTCTAACCAAATGCTGCATCTAAAAGTAGCACTGACAGATGTGTAGTACATTTAATACAATAGTCAAGAGCCTCCATATGACAGTGTGTATTAGCAATGAGTAATATATCTGGTAGAAAACCTGCTTGTGTAGGATGGATACTGTCTGTGAACATACCCACCATTCTCTGAAGGTAAATGTATGAAGATTGTATAATAAGTATTCAGAAGGGCTATAAGTGGGTAGCTACCGCAGGGCATGGGGTATTCTTCCGACTTCAAAAATAAGACTAATTTGTCCTGTTCAAATGTATCAGAGATATCTTTACCCTTTAAGATAAAATAATATAGTTGGATAAGCCTTGAGCCAAATCTAACTGGAGTGCCTTTCTTACCCACACAACGAGACTGTCCTCCTGGGGGTTTTAGTGAAAGCCAAGGTCATATTGGCTGTCCTCAGTTCTTCCTCTATGTTTGCCAGAAGAGTGAGCTATTCTGCCGAGATTATTTTTTATTGTCGACTGTAGGTAAAAATTGCTCAATCCAATCTATTTCTGGGCCAAGCATTTTTTAAATATACTTTATAGAGCTTCAAAATGACTTCATCATTATTGACTGACTTCTCACCCACTTGCCCTGTATCTTCATCCAAAATCTTAACATCATTTTGATTATTTTGTGAGTTTGATTACAAAGCTACACGCCTTCCAATCTTGTTGTCGTCCTCAAACACTTTTTTGGCGTTTTGATTCACTAATTCTTTTTTATTGCCTCAGGACTATGGCACTCACCTTAAGTGAGTTTTATGTATTTACCATTTTCTTCTGAATGGAGTTTCATAAATTCATGATGAGTCACTTGCAGCTTCCTTTCGGTATCTTGCATGGTATAATTTTCTAGCATTCTTTTATATGCCATATGTGAAATGAATCCCCCCAAATACGTTTCAAAAGTCTCACTAATCATCGATTATTGCTATATTTTACTACTAAACAAGCAGTCACAATTGCAGTTACCTTGCAGGTACTAGTGTTATGATTTGGGTCGTGCAGCAGGTGCAGTGGTAAAGGGCCAAACCCTCTTTGAAACCCAACGAACACTGATTATTGATATATTTTAGTCCTAAACAGGCAGTCACAAGTGCAGTTACCTGGCAGGCACTTGGGCCAAGATTTGCGGCAGATGCAGTGGAAAAGGGGCCAAAAGCTCTTGGAAACCCACTGAACAACAATTATTGATATATTTCACTACTAAACAAGCAGTCACAAGTGCAATTGCCTTTGTGGCACTATGGCCATGATTTGAATGGTGCAGCTGGTGCAGCTGGTCCGGCAGCACAAGGGGCAATATCTTTAGGAATCAGAATGAACACTGATTATTGCTATATTTTACTACTAAACAAGAAGTCCAGTACAATTTCTTCGCAGGCACTAAGCTCATGATTTGAATGGCGCAGCAAGTGCAGCGGCACAGGAGCCAAAAGCTCTTGGAAACCCACTGAACACCAATTATTGCTATATGTTACTACTAAACAAGCAGTCAGAAGTGCAGTTACTTTATGGGCACTAGGGCAAGTAGATGAACGGTGTAGCAGAGGCAATGGCACAGAGGCCAAAAGCTCTTGTAAATCCACTGAAAACCGATTATTGCTATATTTTACTACTAAACAAGCAGACAAGTGCAAGGCACTAGGGTCATGATTTGAATGGTGCAGCAGGTGCAGCGGCACAGGGGCCAAAAACTCTAGGAAATCCAATGAACACTGATTATTGCTATATTTTACTACTAAACAAGCAGACAAGTGCAATTACCTTGCAGGCACCAGGGACATGAGTTGAACGGTGAAGCAGAGGCAATGGCACATGGGCCAAAAGCACTAGGAAACCCATTGCACACCAAGTGTGATATTTTACTTCTAAACAAGAAGTCACACGTTTTGTTACCTTCAAGGTACTGGGGTCATGATTTTAATGGTGCAGTCTAAAGGGGGCAAAAAAGGACTAGGAAACTCATTTAACAGCTATTATTGCTATAGTTTACTTCTAAACAAGCAGTCACACGTGCAGTTACCTTGCAGGCACTTGGGTCATGATTTGAATGGTGCAGCAGAGGCAATGGCACAGGGGCCAAAAAGTTTAGGAACCACACTGAACACTGATTATTGCTATATTTGACCCCTAAACAAGCACTCACAAGTGCTGCTACCTTGCAGGCACTAGGGTCGTGATTTGAATGTTGCAGCACTGCAGTGGCAGAGAGGCCAAAAGCTCTTGGATACTTACTGAACACCAATTATTGCTATATTTTACTATTAAACAAACTTCACAAGTGCAATTACCTTGCAGGCACTAGTGCTGTCATTGAAATGGTGCAGTAGGGGCAATGGCACAGTGACCAAAAGCTCTTGAAACCCCACTAAACACTGATTATTACTATATTTTACTATTAAACAAACAGTCACAAGTGCAATTACCTTGCAGGCACTTGGGCCATGAGTTGAATGGTGCAACAGAGGCAGTGGCACAGGGGCGAAAAGCTCTGGGAAACTCTCAGTACTGAGTATTGCCATATTTTACTACTAAACAAACAGTCACAAGTGCAATTACCTTGCAGGCATAAGTTGAATAGTGCAACAGAGGCAGTGGCACAGGGGCGAAAAGTTCTTGGAAACCTCTCGGTACTGAGTATTGCCATATTTTACTACAAAACAAGCAGCCAGAAGTGTAATTGACTTGCAGGCACTAGGACCGTGATTTGAATGGTGCAGCAGATAAAGTGGCACAGGGACCAATAGCTCTAGGAAACCTACTGAACACTGATTATTGCTATATTTCAATACTAATTAAAAAGTCAAGTGCAATTACTTTGCAGGCACTAGGGCCACGATTTGAATGGCGCAGCAGGTGCAGTGGCACAATGGCCAAAAGCTCTTGGAAACTCACTGAACACTAATCATTGCTAAATTTTAGTACCACGAGCACCGTGGAGTTGTCTACACCCCTGCTCCACTCTGGCCAGTTCCTCACTACTTTCCCTCCACTAGACCCAGAATCGCTGACGGCCCTGATAAACAGAACCAAATCAGGCTCCCCGGCCGACCCGTGCCTGCCAAGGATCCTCCGGATGGCCCTTCCGGCCCTGGACTGCCAGATTTTCACCCTCTGGAATAACTCCCTGGCAACTAGTCAAGTCCCCTCCAACTTGAAGCAGGCTAGAGTTACCCCTCTACTGAAGAAACCGGAAGCTGATAAGACTGAGTTGAAAAATTATAGACCTATCTCCCAGCTCCCGTTCCTTGCAAAGGTTGTGGAGCAACATGTCCTGAAGACAACCTCAGTGTTCCTGGAGGAACACGAGCTACTCCAACCTCGCCAGGCTGGGTTCAGAGCCCACCATAGTGCGGAGCTAGTTATGCTATCTGTACTCTACGATCTCAGGATGAAGGCCAATAACAAAGAGTCGAGCGCCCTGATTCTTTTAGATATTTCTACGGCGTTCGATACAGTCAGCCACACAACACTACTGACACGGCTGACGGACATGGGCTTTCGGGGGCACGCCTACAATTGGCATGTGGGGTCCCTCAGGGGTCCGCACTATCCCCGCTCCTCTTCAACTTATACCTGCAGCCCCTAGTGGCCGCGCTAACCAATATGGAATGCCGGGTTTTCAATTACGCGAATGATACTCAGCTCATCCTGAGGATCGATAACTCGGTCCGCGCCCAAGAGTCAGTCCAGAACATCCTCACGTTTACAATAAACTGAATGACTGCAAACTCCCTAACAATTAATCCGGATAAGTCCTAGCCATTCCGGCAAAAAACAACCCATGGGCCGGTCTCTTTTGGCCTCAAGAGCTAGGGGCCTCTCCCAGCCCATCACCAGTTGTAAAAAGCTTGGGAATCAAGATCGACTCCAAACTCTCTATGACTAACCAAGTCAATTCGGTGACGGGCACATGCACTGGTCTTCTAAGACAGCTGAGGAAACTGGTTCCCCTGCTCTCAGTTTCATCTGTGAAAACTATTGTATCAGCAACTATCATCTTGCGACTCAACTATGGCAACGTGCTTTATGTCGGGCTCCCCCAGAAACTTATGAACAAACTACAGGTGGTACAGAATGACACAGCTAGGCTGATCTTCAGGCTGCCCAGAAAAACTCATGCCACTCCCCTGCTGTGCAAATTGCACTGGCTGCCTGTAAAGCAAAGAACGAAATTCAAGGGACTCTGCATCCCCCATAAAGCTCTTTACGGACACGCCCCAGGGTACATAAGGGAACGCCTAATCAAATACGTGCCAGGGCGGGCACTTCACTCAGCAGAAGCCACCCAGCTGGTATGCCCGCAGGGTAACTTTGCTTCCAAAGGAGGGCGAGCTTTCTCGGTCCTTCTGCCACAACTCTGAAACCAGTTGCCCGATACCCTCCGTAAAGAACCTGGTCTGCTTCCCTTCCGGAAACAGCTAAAAACCTTCCTTTTTAGAGAAGCATTAGACATGACCTAATACTTCTCAGTACCATGGAGACTACCCCGCCCAGATGCTGTCTTTCTTCTTCCAAAGCGCTAAGAGACCTGCTGGTGTACATGCGCTATACAAGAATAAAATAACATAACATAACAAGCAGTCACAAGCGCAGTTACATGGCAGACACTAGGGTCATGATTTGAGTTGTGCAGGGAGGCAGTCTTCAGTAAGGCAGATGTCGAAGTGGCCCTGAAATCAATTATGGCTGAGAAGGCTCCGGGTTTAGATGGAATTCCGGGGGATGTATTCATCTATGATAAAGTGAGATGGAGCAAGTACATTCACTTACTGTTAAATGCTTTTGCTCAGGGCGCGCCGGTTCCAGAATCCTGGAAATGGGCAGAGATTATTCCTGTAAGACAGGGGGCAAATCATGCCCAGGGAATTATAAGCCGATCAGTCTCATTGACTCTCTACAAAAGGTGATGGGCAGATTGGTGCTCAATAGAGTGCAAGATTGGATCGACAAATTTAGCATTCTATCGTCCTTTCAAGCAGGGTTCCATGCTCTTACCAGCACAATCGACCAAGTGTTTAGGTTCATGTTGCTGTGTTGGAAAACAGTAAACTTGGGGAAGGGAAGATTGTACGGCGTCTTTGTTGACCTTAGGTCAGCATTTGACCTTGTACCGTGAGACAAACTCTGGCAGTCGTTCCAAGAAATGGGGCTACCACTTGATTTGCTGACACTCCTCATCAGGTTACATGAGGATAACAAGGCCAAGATCCGATGGGGTAAGCAGGGTGAAGTCACAGAATTTTTTCAAGTAGAAAGGGAGTTCGACAAGGATGTGTACTGGCCTGACCCTATTCTCCGTGTACATTATTGGGATTGTGAACTGTATGAGGTTAACCCCCACAGATGCACCGATACTAGCAGGCGAAAAAGTCCCCATACTAATGTTTGTGGACGACACATTGATCCTTTCCAAAACACCGAGTGGGCTCCAGAGAGCACTAACAATTTTTGAAAAGTTTTGTGCTAGCCAAGGAATGGAGGTCAATGTGTCCAAAATAAAACGGATGTTCTTTAATCCACACAGGGCCTTTAAGGGGGGTGTCATGTTGAATAACGCCATGCTTGATCAGGTTAAGGAGTGTACATATCTAGGGGTCGTCAACATTCAGGAGGGGTTAAATTGGTCACATCAGGTTGATTTAACATCCCTAAAACACCGACAACTGGCAGGGGTGCTACAAAAAGAATATAATACTTCTTTTACTAAGATAATTAGCCCTGCTATGGAGATTTATAATATGAAAGTCATCAGCTCTGCCTTATATGGTGCAGAACTCTGGGTGCATGAGATCTTATCTAAACTTTCTATCTCGGAATATAAGTTCCTTAGAAGTATAACCAGTTTGCCCCAGAGTACCCTGACACGACCATTATTGAATGACCTTGGGAGAAAGCCAGTCGAGGAAATTGCCAAACTACGTTCCCTCTTGTACTGGCGTAGACTGTGGTCTACTCCAGAACTTGCTGAATATGCGGCTGGCTTTCTAGATGTAATAAGGGTGGATACACTACACCAAATAAAATGGCTAAGACAACTTAGAGCAACCATATCAAATATGGGCATGAGTCCTCTGTGGGACGATACCCAAAACACAACTTTTCTTGGAAAAAATGTCTTGAAGGCCAAATATTGGGAAATGGCCCTGACCAACATAGTAAGAAGTTGTAAGTCCTCTTCCCTTACAGGGCTTTTTATGGAGTGGAAACCTACACCGGGGCTAGAACAATATTATTTTCAGTTTAGGGTGGGTACCCTGCCATTAAGAGTTTTTACTAGCAAATGGTTCACACCTAGAAATGACTTGTGTCCGGTGTCCCGGATTGGAAAAGAATCATTGGCCCATGTATTGATTGATTGTTTATAAAGCTCCACGTCATGCCTGGTTGACTCCAATTTGCAAGCTCTTGGGAACAAGAAAGGCGCATGAGGCGGAAAGAATCCTAAGAAGTGATACTACTGATGCGACTGTTATAGCAATGGCTAAATTTTTGGGGTGGTTGTGGGCCATAAGAGCAAGGTCCCACGACGAGGCATCTGTCCATTAGCAATTTTACCAGGCTGTAATGTATTTTTGTATAATCCATTGCTCCTTTTTTAATTGGTATTAATCATAGTATGTATTGCAGTGTATTCACAAAGATTTTAGCATATTGACTTTTAGCAAAATTTTAGACTTGTACATAGAGTTTTAAGATTTCATAGTTTCTCTAATGAGGGGGTATGTGTCAATTTTGATTAGAGTATATATGAATTGCTTGTAGATACTTTGTGAATGGAGCTAAATTTAAGTTTGTGCTTTTATGACCTAATATGTCGAATAAAGCTTTTTGGAATGGAGTAATGCAGCAGGTGCAGTTGCACAGGGGCCGATAGCTCTAGGAAACACACTGAACAGGGATTATTGCTATATTTTACTATTAAACAAACAGTTAGAAGTGTAATTACCATGCAGACACTTGGGCCATGAGTTGAATGGTGCAGCAGATGCAGTGACACAGGGGCAACAAGCTCTTGGAAACCCACTGAGTACTGATTAATGCTTTATTTAACTACTAAACAATCAGTCACAAGTACTATGACATTGCAGGCACTAAAGTCATGATTTGAAAGGTGCAGCAGGTGCATTGGCAAAGGGGCCGAAAGCTCTTTGAAACCCACTGATCACAAATTATTACGATATTTTACTATTAATCATGCAGTTACAAGTGCAGTTACCTTGTAGGCACTACCAGTGGTGATGATGAAGTTTGAATCTGGTGGGGTTGGTGGCCAAATCCAAAATTTGATTCTGTGAGTCCAACAGTCCCGACCAAAGATCAGAGAGGCAGAGAAGGTTCTCTACTGAGAAATTATTTAAGAAATGTGAAACATGGTCCATTTTGAAGCACAGTGTCTTTAATAAATTGACCAAAAAGAAATACTTTTCCAGACATTTCTAAAGGAACACTGACATTATTTCAGAGAGCTCCTTGTATGCTAAGCTTTTCAGGGGTCTATGCAGCAAATAAGAGCTAGGATCTCACTTACCCTTGGTTTTTCTGATCATGTATCCCTCTTTCTGCCTCTCTCTCATTCTTACTATCTCTTTTTCTCTCTCAGTCCCTCCCTATTTTTCTTTGCCTTTAGCTCTTATTCTTTGTCTGTCACTCCCTCTTTCTTCCTCTTCTCCTCTGCCAATCTGCCCCTCCTACTGTTCCTGGCATTCTAACTTTTGATGCTTGACTCTTTCACGTCATCTTTCTAACTGTTTGTCCTTTTGTCTTCCCATGTACATCAGTCCAGATCTGTCTAACATTCTATCGGAGGAAACATATGCTGGTCTGTGTGAGAACTTACACACAGCCCCCACCACGTTCTTCACCAGTGCCCTCAGCTTTGAGGGCACACAGCTGTAATGTGCAGTGAGAATGCTTAAAATATGCCATAGAGAAAGGAATTTTACTACCTTTACATATCATTTTATACAACACCTTACACTTGTGTTCTCACTCTATGGACCACAAACACTTCATTTTTTTCTGTCTTCCTGTGTCTAATTTGTATTTTTTCTTTCGTTGGCTGCGAGGGAACATGAGATCGAAATGAGGATCCTGGGCTGCAGTTTGTGGCTTGGGCAGATCACCAACAGCTGGTAGCATGTGGGGGTCTTGCCGCCATCAAGCTATACTGCAGGACTTTTTTATTTTTATTACATTTTTTATTGGCATTTTAAAAGCAATGCTACACACAGTGCAAACATCACTTCAGTTGCTGATCTGTGCATAGTTATCTTTACAGCTGCCCACTGGTGCAATCACAAATGTCATTCTATGCTTGCTTAATCCCCTACACATTATTACATGAAGGAAAATTATCAACACCCTTTTGTAAATCACAAAGAAACATCTTCCAAGCCCCATAGGGCCTTTTAAAAAGAGATCCACGCCATCACCCTCCAGGTTATACACAGACATCTAGATTAAGTGGCTGAAAAGCTACATCCCACTTCCCCCCAACAAACCACCAACCCCTATTCCGACCTCCCCCAGGCTAACCGTGTCTCTCACTCAGTCGCAGAGTCTATTGGCGTATCAACAGCAGCCTCCTGGTGTTCTCATGCCCACAGAACAAAAGGCTCACAAATGTCCCTGAGTCTGGATGCTGAAGGCATTAATTCCCAGAAGGTGGTCAATTGTGAATGCCCAAATGTGACGTCCCTAATCCACTAATTTTTCGAGGGAGCCCCCTTTCGCCCCCAGTGCATGGCTACCTGGCGCTTAGCAAATAACAGTAACATCGCATGCAATTTGCTGACTTTGACTGGCGTATTCTTCACATAACCTGACAGCCCCTGCATGGGGTTATGATCATCAGGCTTGCCTAATATCTGGTGAATCGTGGAAAATATGCTGGACCAATACGATGTCAGCCATGGGCAGCTCCAAGCCTTGTGTAAACAAGCATTTACAATGCAATGGTTTCGCCTTTGGAAAAGTTAGAGCTATTGGCATTGTAAATGACAAAATGTGTATTTATGTGTTGGTTTTGAAAACAGATAAATAAATGGCATTGTCATTTACATTGCCATTAGCTTAATCTCTGCAGTCACTCTGCAGTCCCTAGCACTCCCTAGCACTCTGCAGTCCCTAGCACTCCCTAGCACTCTGCAGTCACTCTGCACTCCCTAGTCACTCGGCACTCCCTAGTCACTCTGCACTCCCTAGTCACTCTGCACTCCCTAGTCACTCTGCACTCCCTAGTCACTCTGCACTCCCTAGTCACTCTGCACTCCCTAGTCACTCTGCACTCCCTAGTCACTCTGCACTCCCTAGTCACTCTGCACTCCCTAGTCACTCTGCACTCCCTAGTCACTCTGCACTCCCTAGTCATTCTGCACTCCCTAGTCACACTGCACTCCCTAGTCACTCTGCACTCCCTAGTCACTCTGCACTCCCTAGTCACTCTGCACTCCCTAGTCACTCTGCACTCACCACTCTGCACTCACCACTCTGCACTCACCACTCTGCACTCACCACTCTGCACTCACCACTCTGCACTCACCACTCTGCTCTGCACTCACCACTCTGCACTCACCACTCTGCACTCACCACTCTGCACTCACCACTCTGCACTCACCACTCTGCACTCACCACTCTGCACATTAACCAGTTCCAGTATGAAACCAAGGCATTAATTGTGATCATTAATCCATCACAGGGAATCAACATTGCATGGTATTTCAAGGAAACTGTAAAAGTACACTAACGAAAAGCCAGCAGCAGCAGTGGGTAGGTACAGTAATATTCTTTTAATAATAGAACGCCCACACCCCTAAAACTATAGTGGGTGGAAAGGAACAGGGCCCAGGAGAGGCAAACAGAAACAAGTGTTTAGGCAGATCTATTGGGTTTGCCAATATTTTTAAGCTTTCCTGTAGAGAAGTTAAGTATTGAAATGATTAATAAGCTGTCACTTAATTCCAAGGTTTCTTTGGCGACAGGAGAAATAATGTAACTGCTTCGCAGGGATACATGGCTGTAGAAACAACACACAATTAAGGAAATGTATACATAATTGGCAACAATAAACGGATCTGATAAGTACATATATCATATGTGCCTCCCTGGCCAGAAAATATAACAAATGTGCTTCCTTTAGTAAGCAGTGCACATTGGAATATAAATGCACACATCAATCGTGCACCAATGTAATTGTTAAAGAAAGCTGAGCTGCCTTGAAAGCGCGTTGGGATGCCCAACCAGAAGGAACCGCTGCGAAGGAGTTGTGGACAAACCCTGGCAAGAAACTGTGGGGAAAAGGCTGCACAGTCAATTTCAGTCCGATAATATTAATAAAACGCCCTGAGAGAAAAATTGCACAAATCGTACCTCAATGTATACAATGATCAACATACATAATTGTGCTTGTCGGTTAAGCCTTACAGTTCTAAGCACACTTATAACAGATGGTATTAAAACATCAAGTGCGAGGAGGAAACTATCAAGAGTTGGCAGGGATACACTAAAAGCGCATGCTGCGAGGGTAAACATGTATTGTAAGCACAGCAAAGGGATACAGATTGCAGGGATTGTGATAAGTGGGGTCGAACAGAACATATGGTCACCTGCCATCCGCACTCCAGTGCCAATATGCTCCTGGGCCTGCCTGGTATCAGTGAGGAGCCAGGCCTCTCCCATGGGGCCTCTGCAGCTAGTTTGGTCAGACTCCTGCTAACCACATTTACACATAAAAGCCAGTAGATCTCTGGGACAGAGGAGGTTGGTGGGGGTGGTCGGGGGGCTCGTCATCACAGATCTCTACTCATCACAAGCTGTTATCTTTAAAATGCCTATAAAGTTGGCCAAAACAAATAGAATGAGTATATAATACTGCAGGAAAACGGGACAACTAGTCACGCATTGAGTAATTAAATCAAACTCCTTTTGAGTGACTCTGGGTAGTATCTACAGTCATTCACAAACTGTTCCTTTCTAAAAAAAAAAACATGGCATGATTATTATATAGCATGCAATCAAAGCAGTGCATGTAAAACTAATCTCTGGACATTATCTCAAAGGGCAATGCTTAGAGAAGCTTGAACACCTAACGGAAATTAGCCTGTGAAATAAGGGCTGTTTATAGGCAGAATGCCACAGTAATTAAATTACATGGAAGGATAAAACGCGAAGCAGACACACCAGGCATCTAACCCTGCCGGCAAGCTACACGTGTAACTGCGCTCTACCCACAAGATCTTTCACTAGCGTAGACAGACACCTGAAGCTGCAGTATTTTCAACCAGACTGAAATACCCACACGGCTGACCAGATAACAGAAGTGTGAGCATACAAGGCAGAGAGCCTTAAACACGCGTGTCACGGCATGCCAACAGTGAACGAGCTGCAGTGCACTGCCCTCCCCACAGGGGCTTCTGGCGCTGCCATCCCCCCTCCCACAGCAATACCAGCCCTGGAGTTGCATATGAAAGCAGCGCTTCTTTAAATACAAGTGGTCTTGTGTAACCGCCTGCTTTCCCTTGCGGTTCCGTCAGTGCAAGGAGTAAAAATGTGGCACGATGTGCCTAAAAATTAAACTGGTAACAGTAACATTCAATACAACAACTGACACCGTATGTAAAAATATATTGTAATTTTCTAACGCTAGGTAGCTTAAGTAACAAAAAATGGGGGTGGGAGATTTACGTCACAGAAATTGCATTCAATTTGCAAATCTGTCATTAACATACACAAAATATGAATTGCTCACACTATTTACATGAAGATATTTTGACGGTTCGCTTGGTGGTCATGTTGTTAAAACCCGTCTTCACTTCTCACGCCTCCGGAATACAGTCTTTGGGAGGCGATAGGTGCGTACATTGTGCTATGAGAAAGACTTCAGTGGCAGACACACCAGGCATCTAACCCTGCCTGCAAGCTACACGTGTAACTGCGCTCTACCCACAAGATCTTTCACTAGCGTAGACAGACACCTGAAGCTGCAGTATTTTCAACGACTAAAATACCCACACGGCTGACCAGATAACAGAAGTGTGAGCATACAAGGCAGAGAGCCTTAAACACGCGTGTCACGGCATGCCAACAGTGAACGAGCTGCAGTGCACTGCCCTCCCCACAGGGGCTTCTGGCGCTGCCATCCCCCCTCCCACAGCAATACCAGCCCTGGAGTTGCATATGAAAGCAGCGCTTCTTTAAATACAAGTGGTCTGGTGTAACCGCCTGCTTTCCCTTGCGGTTCCGTCAGTGCAAGGAGTAACTGGGCTGCATTTATTTATTTAAATACACAATTACCAATCGGAAATCGGGATTAATTGCAAGGATCTTACAAGAGCTTGCCCGGGACGCCCACTGCTGCCGCTGCACTCAGGCGGGCTCTGCTGCTCCTACCGCTTTCTCTGTGGGGGGTTTTTAGCGGCTCCACGCAGCTCCTCGCCGGTGCTTTGTTGTTCTTTTTGAGGCGAGGGGAGCCGCCGGTGAAGTTTTGTGCGCTCGAGGCTTCTCGCGCAGGGTCTGCTCACCAGCGGAGGAGGAGTTAGATCGCCATCTTCCTCTCACTTCCCTCTCCTGATTCAGCAACCCCGCCCACCGTCAGGCACGGGCGCCGGCTCCTCTCTCTCTAAGGAAATGTTATGTGATGTGTTTCCTATCCCCGCTAAAAACGCACAAACCCCTACAGCTGATCACTTTTACACAGAACGGCGAGTTTCTAGTGGAGGGGGGCGGGAGAGTACACGAACGGCGGGAGGGGGCGGGAGGGGGGCGGGAGAGGACGAGGGGGGCGGGAGAGGACGAGGGAGGCGGGAGAGTACACGAACGGCGGGAGGGGGGCGGGAGAGGACGAGGGAGGCGGGAGAGGGGCAGCTAGGAACAAATAAGGAGACCCGTCCCGAGCAGCAAGGGAGGTGCCGGCAATGCCGGAACAGACTCGGGGGCGTTCCCGGCGTCGCGTGACGTCGGCAAAAGCCAAAGAATCTCGGGAACGCCCCCGTGTCTGGTCCGGCATTGATGGACAGGCCCCTCGTCCAATGGCTAGGCTCCATTTATGGAGCTAGCCAATGGGACGGGGGGCGTGTTCCATAGTGCCTTACTGTACTCAATAGATTTCTCTGGAGGAGGAGCCTAATGGCTCCGCCCCCCAGCGAAACCTAAAAAGTAATCTATTAAAAGTCAGCAGTGGAAGGTATAAAAGCCAGCCTATCAGAGAGATGATAAATATACTAGGCTCCAGGGGAGGAACACACACACACGATTGACAAACTACAACATGGAAGGAAGTCCATTGAATAAGAAGCCAGCAAACGAGTGACAATGGCAAGCTATAGGTAGGCTATTAACCAGACTGGTGGCTGCTGGCTTTGCTCTTGGCAAGCCCACAATGGGTCTTTCCCCAACCAGACAGCACTTTTTTGTTCTGCGGTTGCAGGCTGAATAGAGATGCTACACCGCTGTTCGAATATGTTGCATAAAGTTGATACTAAAGAGCTTATCCAGGGTGACTTACTGGATGGGGAAATAGCAAGTTAGAGAGTACACTTTACCGAAAAGGCCTCCTATCACTGACATAGTGACTGACACCCAGCCCGTCTAGGCCTGGGCAGACAGACAGGCTTGCCTTTGGCATGCAGCCAGGGCATACACTGTTCAGATGCATAGTGGGCACAAATAAATATCAATCCTGGATACCATGCATGCTCAGAGCGGAGCGCCGAAGTATAAAGACTAGCAGACTGCCCGCCTAATAAAAAGTGCCATGCAAGAACAGGAACCTGCTCTTACCACACCCACACAGGATCTAAATAAAAAATAATCATTAAGGCCCCAGGTAAAACAGTAAACACAGCCCCGTGTAATAAGGTCCTCTTACAGTACCCACAAATCCTGATAAAAAGTAAAAAAATAAATTTCGACAAAGCAAGGATTCACATTTAGGTACTGATGCACCCTTATCTTCCACCCCCAGCAGGCATGGTGTATAAACTCAAAAATAGCAATATAGATAATAGGCCAAATAACATGGTATATTGCATCACTGAGGATATTCCTAATCTTTCAACAACTTGCAAAATAGATGATATGCCTTATGTTCTTCAATGCTCAAAAGCAGTTAGTGGGCTTGTACTAAGATAGAAATGAAGTGGAACATCACCATGTACACAAAACAGTGTCAAGAAAAAGCACTGAAAGCCATGGGCATGATCATGGAGAACACATCCACCAATTTTACACATCAAGTCCAAAATCTCACTCGTGTAAACGAGACAATTGATTTAAATCTCGGGCTCAATCATTAAAGTCACTATTATCAAATCTCACAGACACTACCACTCCCTCTCATTCACTTTCGTATTCATACTTTGATGTGGGATGGGAGTTAAGATTTTTGTTTGTAGCTTAACTGGGGAATGTCTTGTCTTTTTAGGTATACTGTCTAACCAGCAGCCAGGTCCTACTCCTAGCCAGCTACGTTTCCAAACAGTCCACTCCGCATTGGACTGCGAGGCCATGCACAGTGGGTGTTGACCGCAGATCCTGGCATTTGGCCAAACCCAACTCCCAAACCATCTCCATCATGCTTTTCTAACCATTTTATATGAAAACCAGGATAAGAACCTCCATGTCATTATGTCACCTTGGGCCACATGTATCAACCAAATTTGCGGTCGCAAAAAGGCCGATTCACAGAATCGGCCCGCTTGTGAACACAAACAAGCATTGGTATAGCCAACAGGCCTCGCCTTTGGGACCTTTTAAAGGTTTAGCCATGCAGCACATACATACACAGGAGGAAGGACACTGAAAAGAAGCCATGCAAATATATGGAGAAAAAAAAGAACACATACATAGGCATATCTAAATGCAAAGACCAACAGACCTGCAGCCAACAACACTAACTTGCCACCTAATATGAAGGGACTTTGTGGTGCGCTCGCAGCAGGCTCAAAGCTAACACCCAGCACTGTTAGCGTGCTCTAGAGCTTCAATTATAGCAGTGAGTCGCACAGTTTAGAGACCAAGAACAGGTTGCCACTTTACCATAACCAGAGGGCTGGTGATCATCTGTAAAGCAGCTCCGGACAACACAAACACATGTGCAGACACATCTGAAGTACCTGTAACAATGTAATGCTATAGAGACAGAAGCCCGTCCTGCGGTGCAGCCCAGGAGCAAGCCATGGGCTGAGCCAAGCTGAGGGCTGTCCCACGGGCGACTAGAGGGAAGGGGTCACCTTAGAAGCCACAAGCACCAGCCTTTTAACGAGTGGAGTCGGAGAGCTGTGGGCCAACCCATCCACCTGAGGGCCCAGGCCATCACTGGAAGCAGAGTTGAGTGAGGGTGGAGCTGCAGACGAAGAGAAACTGACGCTTTGATTCCTTATTCCCCCCCCCCCCCCCACCACCGCACACACACACACACACACAAACACACAGAAACACACAGAATGCTCTGCAGCCTTTCAAGACGCTGTGTTGTTATCAGATTAAACGGCAATGACTGGGAAGAGCTACCGTAAACACAATTAGATTTATATTTCGGCGCAATTTTGAATGTGGCCCGAAAAAAACATCAACCGACGTGCATATTACTTAAAAGAAACAAACCTTATGAACGGGGCAAAACAAGCAGTGACTGGGGAAGGAAGGGGAGGAGGGATGGGTGAAGCAAGGGCATGGGGATGTAAACACTATCGGGAAAGCTAAATGGGATGGAGCAGCCACTGTGGTATTTGACTGCACTTAAAACCCCTGAAATTGTTTGGGTGAAAGTACGCGTGTTTCAACCCCGAGCCAACAGAGTGCAAGACGGACCACACACACTACGGCTTGTGTGTTCGGGTCAGTTTGGGCATTATGTGCCCCCAGCCCTCGCGGAGTTATTCGGAGAATTAAATTCAGCATTGGGCACGAGGTGGTGTAGGGACGGCGAGCAGGTGCAAAAAAAAACAAGCTGTGCCAGGAGCGCCGAGGGCTGTCCCACGGGCGACTAGAGGGAAGGGGTCACCTTAGAAGCCACAAGCACCAGCCTTTTAACGAGTGGAGTCGGAGAGCTGTGGGCCAACCCATCCACCTGAGGGCCCAGGCCATCACTGGAAGCAGAGTTGAGTGAGGGTGGAGCTGCAGACGAAGAGAAACTGACGCTTTGATTCCTTATTCCCCCCCCCCCCCCCACCACCACCGCACACACACACACAAACACACAGAAACACACAGAATGCTCTGCAGCCTTTCAAGACGCTGTGTTGTTATCAGATTAAACGGCAATGACTGGGAAGAGCTACCGTAAACACAATTAGATTTATATTTCGGCGCAATTTTGAATGTGGCCCGAAAAAAACATCAACCGACGTGCATATTACTTAAAAGAAACAAACCTTATGAACGGGGCAAAACAAGCAGTGACTGGGGCAGGAAGGGGAGGAGGGATGGGTGAAGCAAGGGCATGGGGATGTAAACACTATCGGGAAAGCTAAATGGGATGGAGCAGCCACTGTGGTATTTGACTGCACTTAAAACCCCTGAAATTGTTTGGGTGAAAGTACGCGTGTTTCAACCCCGAGCCAACAGAGTGCAAGACGGACCACACACACTACGGCTTGTGTGTTCGGGTCAGTTTGGGCATTATGTGCCCCCAGCCCTCGCGGAGTTATTCGGAGAATTAAATTCAGCATTGGGCACGAGGTGGTGTAGGGACGGCGAGCAGGTGCAAAAAAAAACAAGCTGTGCCAGGAGCGCCGCGGCCAGTGTCCCTTTCCCAGCAGGTGCCCTGCACAGGCTGCACGTACCTTCCCTCATCCCCCGGGTCTGCAGGCTCAGGCTCCCGCCCGCCCGCCCTCGGCAAGGCGCACCGCAAGACTCGCAAAAGCATCGCAGCCGCCATGCTGCTGCTGCTGACATCGACCCGTCTGACAACCGCGCTTCCGCTTCCGCTTCCGGGTAACTGAGCCGGGAGAGTCACGACACAAACGATGGACTGCTGTGCAGGACAGGAGCTACAGAAAAATGGGATGACCGGAGGTAGGGTGACCAGATTCTCAAAGCAGGATCCTACGCCCACATTAAACCTGTATGCTGGGCAAGTCGGGCTTCCCTCCTCCGCCCTCGGGGGGGGGGGGGGAGAGGACGAGGGGGGCGGGAAAGGTCACGGACGTCGGGAGGGGGGCGGGAGAGGACGAGGGAGGCGGGAGAGGGGCAGCTAGGAACAAATAAGGAGACCCGAGCAGCAAGGGAGGTGCGGCAATGCCGGAACAGACTCGGGGGCGTTCCCGGCGTCGCGTGACGTCGGCAAAAGCCAAAGAATCTCGGGAACGCCCCCGTGTCTGGTCCGGCATTGACGGACGCCTCTCTGTTCCAATGGCTAGCCTCCATTTATGGAGCTAGCCAATGAAGCAGAGGGGCGTGTTCAAGTCACCCATACTAGAAACTACAGATTTCTCTGGAGGAGGAGCCTAACGGCTCCGCCCCCCAGCGAAACCTAAAAAGAAGCAGGAGCGAAGCCGCATCTCCAACAGCTGTCATCAACTTTCAGTCTCATTCTATCAAACTGGAAGGTGTCCTATAAAATCTGTGCAAAAACTTAAAGTGGATTAGGCGGAGTTTATAGTTAGGGGATAAAGCCGTTAGCTGGCAACAGCAATACTCCCACTGGCCCTCTGCGAGATGAACTGGAAGTTCGCCATTCCACGCCTGGAGCGCCCGTGGCTCTGTCAGAGGAGCTGACACTTGCATGTGAATATAGATCCGAGTAATTAGTCTGTGTGGTGACGTTGATTTAAGCACGTTTTCCAATGCAGGCAGGATCGGCGGGGAACTCAGCAAAGTGCCATGTAAGGACCGGCAGGCAGTTTGTAGTATAGAAATAGTTCAGAAAAATGCACAGGCTGACCCTCCACTGCGGTCGAGGGTGGCCGAAACATTTCCTGCGGGTAGAGGTCTACAAAAGTGTGGAGGCACAGCTTCTGTGCTAAAGCCTTGCTGATACTCTCGATCACATTTGGCAGCATAGGGTTGTGTGCCAGAGGTATGGATGGGGCATAGACAATAGGAATGCCAGCTCTTTCCCGCAACTAATTCCACGCCCACAGCTCTCTATGCCGTCTCTGGGACGCCTGTAAGGTTGATATAAATGTAAATGTAGAGTATTTATATAGCGCACTTCTACCCGGAGGCATTGTAGCGCTGTATTCATACCACTGTGGAACCCATCCTGGATTTCCTGTGAAATGTCCACTCCTGGGCACCCCCTAGGTGAAGCCAGGCATCCCAGCGCTGCTGGGGCCGTTGTGGAAATTAAGCAAGCTATTGTCCAGAGTCACAGAGTGGGACCCATGATTAGACTAGGCACCGTGGCGAGAATTATCAGGCCCGGGGAAATTGAGTCCAAGAGCCGCCGAGGCAGGAATTGAACCCTGGTCACGGGCCAGACCTCTGCATCAGGGTTTGCCTCTCTAACCATTGAGCCACGCTTTTCCACACATATAGAGTGACTCTCAAGGGGACTGGTGCCGCAGCATCTGTTTCCACAGCCACGTGGGGTTGGAAAGGAGTCAGGTGTACCCAGTGGTGAAGAAAATGAGCCTGAGCGCTTGCGAGGAATGAGATTTTAATATCTTTTATGATCAATTTGATAACTTATCCCATTCGTCAAATTTGGATCGGTTATTTTCTGTCATTGAGTAAAAGACAAACCCCGCATAGGTTAGATAAACCCCATAAACTGACGCAACTCTGAAGAACCACTTACCACTGATGAAGTTTAAAAGTTTTAATATAAAATTAAGAAAAGTTGCAAATACAATCCTCTCAGGATAAGATTCAACAAATACACAGGAACTAGAAGGAACATAAATTCCCTAAAGAACCTCAGTCTACAAAAGAATACAATTAAAGTCAGTTCCAGAATCAACAAATTAAAAAGCATAGATATGATGTGGTTCCGTTGCGTCATCTACAGAAAGAGAAAAAAAAATCAAGTTAATTCTGTCCCTACTCTATACTAAATGACATCCCTACTTCGCAAGTTCCTATTTCCCTAAAAAGGTGTCAGCAGTTTGACTTCCAAAGAAGTTCAAACTCTCTTAGCCTCTAAAGGTAACTTAAGTTTAAGAAGCAGTACCCTCTCTGCCTACCCATCCGCTCTCTATGGGTCCTCGGCCTACTGCTCCCTTGCGCTCTGATCTCTCTCGCTTTGCCTTTGCCTCAGGCCATCTGCGCTCTCTTCTCCCCGGGGTGCTGTCCCTAAAATACACAATCACAGTGTGGGTGGAACGCCCCTTCGACGCCCACCACGGACTTTCCCCCATGATGTCATTTTCCAGCTCTTTCCATGGCCTCGTCTCTTTGCGTCGTTCGTTAAGTTGACCCTTCTCCTTAGACGCCATCTTCGTCTTCTTGCTGGTGACTTCATTGACATTACATTTGACACTTTCGGAGCAAAGTCTATCACCTCATCAGAACTCTATTCTTTACGGCTGTATTCGTAACCTCATTTGGTCCTGTGAATGGTCACTTCAAAACAAGACTCAAATTCCAACGTCTCCTCTCACGTTTAGGCCATAAACTTCGTCCGGCATTGTCACCTTAAATCTAACAAGAACTCGACTCCTTGGCTCGCATGTTCATATCAAGGCTATTCACGACTCCTGTGAGCCCACTAAATTACATACAGCGGACTACACCCCTGCGAACCCTTGGTCAGTCAGGTTATAATCACAAATGACCCAACTCTTCTAACATTCCTACAAACTTCTTCTACACAGTATAACCTTTAACACATTTATATATGATCGCATTTAGCAAATCCCTTGCTTATAAGTGAATACATTTTACATAGAATATAAATTACATAGAATATAATTTTATATTCTCATTTGTTACATCGTTATATATGCTCTCTGCACATTTCTCCATGTTACATTTCTCGCCGTTTCTGCATTTAAAGTTACACGCGTACATGAATTCTACTTTGCACGTTCTACAGTTCGTAAACATTTCTACATATTTCTACATTAGCCCACTATGTATACGGGCCTTCTAAATCTAATGCATTTTCCAGAGTAAATACAGTTACATTTCCTATATTACTTTGGTTACATCTGTTAACTCTATGCTATAAGTGTAAACTTCACGTTACGGTATACGTTTCATTCCTACGTTTATACGATATGCTTGTAGATATGGCTCGGATATATGTTTTATTCAAATTGCGCTCTCTCAGTTCCCCCCTTTGATGACTTTTAGGAGTCATCACTAAATACAATTTGAATAGCACCTTTACACAGGACTAGTTACATCATTCCCTCTTTTTATCCTTTCGAGTGCTTTTAAACTTTTATACTGTTGATCTTGTAAAGCAGCTAATCTCCTTTCTTGTTCCCTCATGGATCTTTGTAACCAGTTCGACCTATACCATTTATATAGTTTCACAAACCCTAATAATGTGATTATACAAATTAATATTAGTAATACAGGTTTTAATATGTACCATACTATACTTTTACCAAGGTTGGCAAACCAACTCCCAACCTCTCCTACTCCATGACCTACTTTTTCCCAAACATTTATTTTTGTCAAATCTTCGATTTCTTGATGAATCTGTGTAATGTTTCTTATGACCTTCTCAAGTGGTTTTGAATTATCAGGAATATAAGTACAACATTCCTGGACCTTCAAAGCCTTGCAAATTCCGCCTTCTTTTGCTAATAGTACATCAAGAGCAAGTCGATTCTGAAGAACCATTGCTCTAATCGATTGCATCTCCCCTTCTAATAACATTAATGACCTTGCAGTACTTGCAGACAATCTATCTACGACTGTAGCTAGTCTCCTGATCTTAACATCGTTAAGTATTAAACCTAACATAGGAAACATCGCTCCAAATATGTCTCCAACTACTTCAGCATCTCCTACTTCCCTTTTCGTTCTTGTCGAAGCCTTTCCTTCTATGATCGCTAAATCCTTTGCATGATATATTTTGGGGAAGACAATTGCCAAGTAACACGAACCATACCAATTGTCAGGCAGTTTTACATAGGCATTTCTTCCACACACAAAATATACATTAGGAATAGCTTGCATCTCTTTCATAAAATCTTTCGTATAGTATTCCAACCTGAATGCATGTTCGCAATTAACTTCACCTACAAATACACTCTCATAATATGTCTTGCTTCGAGTTAAACATAACTTTCCTTTCTGCGTTCTATCCAAAGCTATTGGACCATTGCTCCCTTTCTTTTTGTGTACCTTCTCTTCTTCGGTCCAATCAGTTTTCCACTGTCCTGACATTTTTAGAATCTTCTGTCTTCTGTATCTGTCATCTACTTGTCCTATGAATTTCTTCTCTATCTCTGACACTTTGCAAGTCAGATTATTTCTGCGTGCATATGAAGTATCTAGTGTATCCCAAGGAAGAAAGAATTTGGCTAATCTATCCTCCTTTTTATAATAGTCCCACTTATTCATTTGTTTATAATTCGGAACTTCAGGCAGTACCGAATCATAATTTGAAAAGTAGTACTCAAACCCGTCTCTACCATAAAATATACTGAGCAGTAAACTACATGTTATCCCATAAGTCAGTGGGAGATGGTGATATCTAATGCCTTCATCTACAGAAGCCGGCAATTGCATACAAACGTAACAATCTTTGGCCTCCATGGCATCGATATACTCATACAATAGTTTGGCATATGCATTTGACCTAAAGTTTCCCTGTGACTCGTCTACGTGTAATCTACGAGTTTCATCTGCCAGTAACGCCTTTTCACGAATCACATTGCTCTCCTCCTTCTTCCCGTCAAGAGCAGGTTTCAAAGTCGTTACAGGCTTTACATCTGTTATTTCTTTATCGGTTTCATGTCCTACTATGTATGATATTGTCACTACTGTAATTATGGAAAAAATTACTACTGCTATAAGTGTACCTACTATGCATTTAGCTTTTCGGTTTGGGTTGCCGTTCTCCATGTTGTCAAACAGCATACTCCTTCTTTTGCGAAAAAGCTTTTCTTTTCTTTTCCAGTCTTTGCTTTATTTGCTTTATTTCTTTCTCAGTTTGTAAAGTGCTCTTTATCAACAAAAGTCTCTTTTTCGCAAAAATGTCTCTTTATCTTTAACGACAGACAACCCTAACCCTTCTCCGTCCTCTAAATGTGATCCCTAATTTTATTCTTCTTTCCACTCGGCGCTAGGTTATCTTCTTCTTTATAACTTAAACACAAAAGTCTTTATGCATCTGCAATTATCCTTGTACCTGCAGCTTTATTAACAAGTTCCAATAATTCAAAACGAATGACTTTTTCTTCTTGTTCCGGAATTTGATGACCAAAAGTTGGAAACTGTAATCGATTTAGCACTAGTTCTTTGATCCGACTCAGGTAAGGGGGTATGGGAAGTGTGAAAGTCAGTAACCCCTCAGTCTCGAGTCCAGGGGTCAACATCCATATCTCCACTGCCACAAATGGATCGTGATCGATTACCTTCACTTCCTTCACTCTCCCAGATTTCTGTCCCCCAGACATCTGCTAGATAAGTCCACTCTGGGGTGGCGTACCTTCGGCAGGGCACACGTACCCTTCTCGATCTTCTTGGACTCTCAGTGCCTGAGTCTGTAGTTTCTTCTTCCTGATCCGACTCCTCAGCGATCGGGACAAGAGTTTTCTCCTGTTGTGCTTTTAAGCTTGGCCTTCTCCTTCTCTCCGGCCAACTAGCTTCGTCACTCCTTGTCCTCCTGCTCCTTGTTCTTGGACTTGTCTCTTGGTCACTCTCAGCTTGTTCAGTATCCGATTCGATCTCCCAGTTACTTTCTTCTCCTGAGGCGACTTCGGTCTCACTGGTGTCCTGACCTTCGTCGACCTGTTCCGACACAGGCTCAACCTCTTCGATCACCTCTACAGCTTGGTTTTCCCCCTCTATGGCTACTCCGCTTTCTGCTGGATTCACATCCGAGAGAGGAGCTGTTTCTTCTAGAGGTGTTGGCACTCTTCGAGTGTGTGAAGCATGTATCCAGTTTGGCAGGCCCCCACACTTCACTGCAGTGTTCGTAACTAGTATGACTTGAAATGGTCCTCTCCAGCGCACGTCTAAGCAGTTCTTCCTGACGTGTTTTTTCACCAAAACCCAGTGCCCCGGACTCAGGTCATGGCACAAGTCTTGTGCTGATGGAACCTCTGCAGCCTGGACCTGGAGGGACACAGAATTAATGGCATCAGATAGTCTCTTGCAGTAGTCCAAGATCAAATCGTCTGTGATGTTCAATAACGCTGCAGTCGGAACCGATGGCAATCTCATAGCTCTCCCCATTAGCACTTCATGTGGAGAGAGACCTGTTTTTCTATCTGGTGTGCTACGTATGCTCATAAGAACCACTGGAAGTGCGTCTGGCCAACTCAGGGATGTTGATGAACAAACTTTGGCAAGTCTGGACTTTATTGTGCTGTTGATTTGTTCTACAATCCCTGAAGCTTCTGGTCGATAACTGCAATGTAACTTCTGATTGATAACCAAAGCTGAACATAGCATCTTCACTATTTCGCTGTTGAAATGAGTTCCTCTGTCCGATTCCAAAGAGGATGGCACCCCAAACCTCGGTATCAATTCTCTAAGTAACAATTTTGCTACTGTAAGTGTATCGCACCTACGTGTAGGGTAAGCTTCAACCCATCTAGAAAATATACAGACAATCACTAAAACGTATCTGAGTCGATTGCATTTAGGCATTTCGATAAAATCAAGCTGCATCCTATTGAAAGGCCCCCCAGACCTTCCCATGTGACTCAATGTGACTGGTGTTCTCTTTCCTACATTTAGTTGCTGACAGATCGCACATCTCTGACATACTGCTTCTGCCGCTACTCTAAACTTAGGGTTAAACCACGTTTGTCTGAATACTCTTACCATGGCATCTCTACCTATGTGAGCTGATCCATGCAATTTCCTTGCCATTGGACTAACAAGTTCGTTTGGTAAAACTGCTCTCCCATCTGCAGAAATCCAGAAGTTCATTTCACTTTTTGTACACCCAGCTGTTTCCCAGCCCTTTTTCTCATCATCTGGTGCATTCTCCTGAACACTCTTTAGCTCATCCCACGTATCTACAGTGTCTAACAACATTGTCAATTCAGTTCTTTCTTGGATTCCCCCCACTTTCACATCAGTGTGAGAATATCCTTGTTATGCGCAGTAACGCGCTACCTCGTCAGCATAGCGATTGCCCTGCGACACAAAGTCTACATTCTTCGTGTGCGCAGCACACTTGACAACCGCTATGGCTGTTGGACCTTGCAATGCATCTAACAATAGTCTCACGAATTCTCCATTCCTAATGGGAGAACCCGAGGAGGTCATGTAACCTCTTTGAGACCATAACTGCCCGTAATCATGAACTACCCCGAAACCATACTGGCTATCGGTGTATATGGTGACTCGAAGTCTGTTACCTGCTAAACAGGCACGGGTCAAAGCAACAATTTCAGCTACCTGAGCGGAGTGTACTCCTTCCAGGCAAGCGGCTTCTATAACTCTGGTAATTGTACAAACTGCATAAGCTGCTCTCAGCTGCCCGATATCGTCTCTTACGCATGAACCATCAACAAAGAATATTTCATCGGGATCAGTCAATGGCTCATCTACGATATCGGGTCTCGGTTTGGTGCATAGTTCAGTCACATCAAGGCAGTCGTGATCTGTACAAATTTCATCATCCACATCATTTGGAAGTGGCATCAAAGTTGCAGGATTCAAGACGGAGCATCTTTTTAGGGTCACATTCTCGGCAGCCAATATGACCTGCTCGTAGCGTGTGAGCCTGCTATTCGTCAGATGCTGAGTCTTGGTCCTGGTCATTAACAATTCCACAGAATGCGGTACGTACACCACTAACTGATGTCCCATTACCACGCTTTCAGAACGTTCAATGCTGACACCCGTTGCAGCAACGGATTTAAGACATCCGGGCAACGCTGCGGCTACTGGGTCTAATGTAGCCGAAAAATACGCAACTGGCCTACGCGCATCTCCATGTATCTGGGCCAAAACTGCTAAAGCGCAACCCTCTCTTTCGCAGCAGTAAAGCAAAAATGATTTTGTGTAATCCGGCATTCCTAAAGCCGGGGCGCGACATAAGTCCTCCCTCAGCTGCAAAAATGCCATCAAACAATCTTTGTCCCATGGTACCGGATCACTCACTCCCTTGTGTGTCAGTTGTAATAACGGCTTTGCCTTCAGTGAGAAGTTAGCTATCCACTGTCGACAATAACCGACCATGCCTAGAAACATGCTGACTTCTCTTTGTGTTTTAGGCGCGTTCATTTTCATAATCGCCTCTATTCTGTCTGGAGACACCTTCCGTTTTCCTTTTTCAATCCTATGGCCCAAGTATTGCACTTCAGTAAGACAATATTGCAATTTACTTGGAGACACCTTGTGTCCGTTCTCGGCCAAGTGATTTAACAAGGTGATGGTGTCTACCTTGCAAGCTTCCTCAGTTTCTGACGCAACTAGGAGGTCGTCTATGTACAGGACCAGAACTGAGTTCTTGGGCAGTACTAGACTTTCAAGATTTTTCTTCAGTAGCTGGTTAAAAATCGATGGGCTTTCTGTATACCCCTGAGGGATACGACACCATGTTAAAACGTGATCTTCCAGCTTAAAAGCGAAAAGATACTGGCTCTCTTCATCTAAAGGAATCGAAAAGAAAGCCTGGCACAAATCTATCACAGTGAACCATTCAGCTTGGAACGGTATCTGAAATAATATCACTGATGGATTCGGTACCACTGGACAACATGAGACAACAATATTATTAATCTTTCGAAGATCCTGCACTATTCTGTATTTTCCACTAGGCTTCTGCAAACCCATAATCGGGGAGTTACATGGACTACCCACGATCTCCTTCAGTATTCCCTGTTTAATCATGGATTCGATCACAGGCTTTATTCCTGCAATCGTCTCCGGTGTCAACTTATATTGTGGTGTTCTTGGATACTCGACATTGGGTCTTACCATGATCTTTACTGGTTCTACCCCTTTGATCAATCCTATTTCTTCTCCAGTAAAATCACACACCTCAGCTGACACTTTCTCCCTCAAGTCCTGTGGAAGCTCCTCCACTGTTAAGGTAGGATATAGTTCCACGCATTCCTGCGAGTTTACAACCTTGAAATCGGCATCCTCATCGTTGGTCTGCACTTCTACTCCTTCAGGTGTGCAATGTATTGTGCAATTCAGTTTACACAACAGATCTCTTCCTAGCAAACACACAGGACTAGAATCACAGATCACAAACTGATGTTCGTCACTGTAATTCCCTATCTTCACTGACACAGGTTCTGTCAGAGGATTCGTCATCCTCTTGTTTGCGACTCCTACCACCTGAATCGTCTCTCCCGATATTGGCAGACCTGGGACTACCGCTGATCTCAACGTGGATCGAGTGGCCCCCGTATCCACCAAAAAGGTCGTAGGACATCCAGCTACTTCAGCCTCTACGTATGGTCCTCTCTGATCTACTTCCAGGGCTGCTCCTAAAGTACAGTCTTCTTCCCTATTCACTCGTTGCCCTGTAAGAGGATCAACGTAGTAGCATTCTTCTCCTCCTACGAACAATGGCATTTGTCTATAGGTTTTCCCTCCATTTGTAATGCGAGGCGGTTGAGGAAACGGAGCTCGAGGAGTCTGAGTCCCCCCTTTGATAAACTTTCCCTTCGGGACTGTTGCCCCCTTAACCACGTTGTTCTGTACCTCTTCCTCCTCCTGTTCTAATTCTCCTGTTTCAACGTTGTAAGGACACTCGCGTCTCCAATGTCCCACCTCGTTACACTGATGGCACCTCGTTGTCTTTTTCAGTGTCGCAATATCTATTCTCGGTCTCGGTCTTTCTTCCTCATCTCTGCTCTGATTATTCTGTTTCTTTGCTGGCGTTCCTGTTCCCTGTTGCCGCTGTCCACCCTTTCCAGCTGATTGCATCTGTACTAACATCAGCTTTTCCTTAAGTTTCTTTGCTTTCGAATCTATTTCATCGCTACAGTACCTTGCATACCTCAGAATCTCATCCAAAGGTTTGTTCTGCCAACAGATCAAATGCTGTTAAATCATCAAGCTTATGTCTGGTCTCAATCCGAGAACAAACTTCGACACAAACTGACCTATGTCTTTAGGATCCATTACGTCTAACCCACTGTACTGTTTAAATGCTTTCAGCAATCTCTCATAGTACTCGTGAACTGTCTCTTTAGGCTCCTGAGTTGTTCGATCTATCTTAACCCAGTCTATGTCCTGCACCGGTACTTTCTCTTTTAGCCATGCTATTACTCTCTCGTATTTTTCCATGACTCTATCTGATGGACCGTTTGTCTGGGTATCTCTCGGAGGCTCACAAGTGGGCCATTCAATACTAAGTTTGCATGCCGTCCACAAATCTCCGGGTACTACGATATCAAACAGTGTGTTCAAATCGATCCACAATACCTTAGAGATCTTCACGAATCTCTCTACCTGCTTGTACCACTCCACGGGGTTCTCTCTAAGTTTTGGGAAAGAATTAGTGAATGCCGCTAAATCCCCCCTACTCCAGGGTACATGAACGTAGTTTCCGTTCGCGATTTCTCGCAAAGGGAAAGCTTCCATTCGCATTAGCTCTCCATCCTGGGACTTCGCAAGTGTACTCCTTCTGACGGATCCCCTCTTAGACCATCTTTCCTCCCATCTATCCAGATCCCTCCATATTCTGATACACATGATTAGTTCCCTTATGTGTACTCTTAGGCCAATCGTCCTACGCTCATCTAGATCCCGATCCGTGCAATTTAGTCTATGGTTGGCCTGTAAAGCTTTAGTTCGTGACATGTCTATCATATACCTATCTGCCAATTCAGATAATTTTTCATGAGCTGACCTTGCTTTCCGAGTAACATCTTTAGATAAAAACAGTATTTCATCTGGTTCGTACAGCTCTAACCTTTCTATTGCCACTGTGCCGTCGATTATTTCATCCAAGTCTGATTTTAAACTCATTACATCAATCCGTCTCGCTTTTATTTCAGCTCTTAGTACGTCAGTCCTAGGTTGTTCACTCACACCCCTCTCACCTCCACTATGCGCCCTACGCCTAAATACAGGTGAGTTATGAGGAGTTTTTCTTCCACCTCTTTGTTCCCACCTCTCTAGATCCCAAGCCTTTCCATCCTCCCTTGGGGTATGGTGGAACAATGCTCCATCCCCCAACCCTACATTCCGTCTTTTCGGCTCGGTTTCTCCAGATACGAGATAGGATCCTCCGTGCTGTTCTAAACCGCTGTAACTCGCTTGCTGTCTGGTGTCGCTCAACAAACGATAAGGACCTTCATGGCCCTCCATGCTCCCGCGATCTCGTTCGTGATCACCGGATGTATGGCGAGACGTTTCGCGACTCCCTATATTCTCGTGATTCCGTCCGTGCTCACCAGATGCATGGCGAGACCCTTCGCGACTCTCCATGTTTCCGTGATTCCAATGTCGCACATTTTCGTCCGGGGCATGGTGAGTGCACCTGAAACTATCTCGATACTCCTGCGTCTTTCGTTCTCCCTCACTAAGGATGACGCGAGGCGCTCCCCCACACCCTGCGCTCCTGTCATCACACATTTGCCTACTGCCACTGGTAGTATGGCAAGTATCTCTTCTGCTTCCTTGACTCCCTCTCTCCCATTCTGGGCTGCTTTCGCCAGCTCCACAATGAGAGAGGATCCTATTATCCTGGTCTCTCCACTCTGTTCCTGTTTCTAACCTTTTATTCTGAGTCTCTTCGGCAGCATCCCATTCTCTCAAATACTCCCTTAATTCCTTATAGGATTTCGGTTTCGGTCCCCTTAAATCCATCTGTCCTCTTTGGCCCCCTTGTTCTATCCCGGGACCCGTTGCGGAATCTAATGGGGTACTCCGACTCACTGGTGCTAGTATCTGTCTCTGAGGATTCATCGTGTTGTTCCTATTCTCCATCTCTGCCCTTTCCCTGTCCCATCGTGCCTGTTCCTCCTGTTGGACCCCCTCTGGGTTGTAGATTGACACTATAGGGCCTATGGTAACAGGTACTTGTAGAGCGTCTGGCATTTGGTACGACCTTGCATACTGCGTTTCTGGCACCTTCTGGACCACGAATCTTCCTACTACTCTCTGTTCGGAACTAGATTGAAGTACTTCCTCACCTTTCTTGGTATCCCACTCTGTTACTGGGATCGATTTATATTTCCCCCATCTAGCTCCGTCCCCTTGCTGTAGTACGGGACTTGCAACTTCGCTGTTGTACGGAGGTGGTCTATCTGTTAATAGCCTTTCTATCAGATCCTCCTCTGTCTCGCTATCCTCATCTTCTTCTAGAGGTTTCTTTTCTCCCGTAGTCTCTATCATGGTGAACAGTTTGTCTGCTTCTATCTTTTGCACTCTCCACTTCTTAGCTTCCTCATCCCATTTCGCATCCTGCACTACCTTTACTGATCGTCTCACTCTTTCTTGGCGCCTCTTTAAGCTTTTTTCGTGTGCTGCTCTAAACCATGCACTAAGGGCTTCAAACTGTGTTGGCCTCGTTAGAGGTTTTGTTGCAAGCATTACTGCTTTCAGTTGGTTCAACACTTCTAGCTTAAACGTTCCGAATCTCGGAAACGTCAGTTCCTTATTCCCTTCTGTTAGCTTATTCCACTCGGAGATCCATAGTATCGAGTGTAAGCCTACATTTACTGCCATATGATAAGCTGGTGTGCCTTCTGGTGGAGCTTCTTCTCCTGCATATAAGTTTCTTCTATCTCTCTTAAAGATTGCCCTTAAATGCTTAAAACACTTCATTTTTGATAATCTACGATTCTCCTTATTAATTCTTTCCTTTGTTTACGTCCCGATGACAAAACCACCAATCCCTGTGCGACTCTCGCTAGACAGCCTATCCCAGCGCGGTTCTATGTTAACCGGCCAATCTCAGCGCGGCTCTACGCTGACGTCACTCGTCCCCTCTGCAGCAGTTCCCCTCCTTTCTCAGCTTGTCTCGCGGTCTCGCATGCGTTTCATTCATACACCGAAAAATGACTACTTCCGTCCAAGCGATCACTTTTCTCAGACTGTACGGCCACAGTCTAACTGTAATTGCTACCTCAACTGGCGAAACGTCTTCCCTCTGACGGTCAGACGCTCGCCTTAACTGATAGGTTACTTACACACAGTAAACGTACGACCAGCGTCCGTTACTCATACACTCACTCAAACGCTCCCCCTATCATCGGTCTGTCGGGCGATCAATGGTACCTCATGACCCCCTTTCAATGGTAGACAACTACTCTGGGTGTTCGATACTCCCGAACCACTTAAGTCCTTCCCTGGATCTTAAGATTTTATCCGGTTGCGCGCGCTCACAACCTTCCCTCAATCACACTACAGGCATTCAACTCCGCTTGACATTACAACACAGGTACAACATAAAACACCGCAATCTTACAACGCATGACCCTTATACTCACTCTCGACCGACTCTGCTGCTTTTCTCTCGACGCACCATCAGCACCTTCTTCGGCAGGGATTCTTCTTCTTGGTCGTCGATGACTAGGGACCTTGGGGTAATCTAGACCTGACCTAGGTTGTCTTCCTCAAGAAGAAAACCATCTTTCTCTGCTACCAACTGCGAGGAATGAGATTTTAATATCTTTTATGATCAATTTGATAACTTATCCCATTCGTCAAATTTGGATCGGTTATTTTCTGTCATTGAGTAAAAGACAAACCCCGCATAGGTTAGATAAACCCCATAAACTGACGCAACTCTGAAGAACCACTTACCACTGATGAAGTTTAAAAGTTTTAATATAAAATTAAGAAAAGTTGCAAATACAATTCTCTCAGGATAAGATTCAACAAATACACAGGAACTAGAAGGAACATAAATTCCCTAAAGAACCTCAGTCTACAAAAGAATACAATTAAAGTCAGTTCCAGAATCAACAAAATAAAAAGCATAGATATGATGTGGTTCCGTTGCGTCATCTACAGAAAGAGAAAAAATAATCAAGTTAATTCTGTCCCTACTCTATACTAAATGACATCCCTACTTCGCAAGTTCCTATTTCCCTAAAAAGGTGTCAGCAGTTTGACTTCCAAAGAAGTTCAAACTCTCTTAGCCTCTAAAGGTAAGTTAAGTTTAAGAAGCAGTACCCTCTCTGCCTACCCATCCGCTCTCTAAGGGTCCTCGGCCTACTGCTCCCTTGCGCTCTGATCTCTCTCGCTTTGCCTTTGCCTCAGGCCATCTGCGCTCTCTTCTCCCCGGGGTGCTGTCCCTAAAATACACAATCACAGTGTGGGTGGAACGCCCCTTCGACGCCCACCACGGACTTTCCCCCATGATGTCATTTTCCAGCTCTTTCCATGGCCTCGTCTCTTTGCGTCGTCCGTTAAGTTGAACCTTCTCCTTAGACGCCATCTTCGTCTTCTTGCTGGTGACTTCATTGACATTACATTTGACACTTTCGGAGCAAAGTCTATCACCTCATCAGAACTCTATTCTTTACGGCTGTATTCGTAACCTCATTTGGTCCTGTGAATGGTCACTTCAAAACAAGACTCAAATTCCAACGTCTCCTCTCACGTTTAGGCCATAAACTTCGTCCGGCATTGTCACCTTAAATCTAACAAGAACTCGACTCCTTGGCTCGCATGTTCATATCAAGGCTATTCACGACTCCTGTGAGCCCACTAAATTACATACAGCGGACTACACCCCTGCGAACCCTTGGTCAGTCATGTTATAATCACAAATGACCCAACTCTTCTAACATTCCTACAAACTTCTTCTACACAGTATAACCTTTAACACATTTATATATGATCGCATTTAGAAAATCCCTTGCTTATAAGTGAATACATTTTACATAGAATATAAATTACATAGAATATAATTTTATATTCTCATTTGTTACATCGTTATATATGCTCTCTGCACATTTCTCCATGTTACATTTCTCGCCGTTTCTGCATTTAAAGTTACACGCGTACATGAATTCTACTTTGCACGTTCTACAGTTCGTAAACATTTCTACATATTTCTACATTAGCCCACTATGTATACGGGCCTTCTAAATCTAATGCATTTTCAAGAGTAAATACAGTTACATTTCCTATATTACTTTGGTTACATCTGTTAACTCTATGCTATAAGTGTCAACTTCACGTTACGGTATACGTTTCATTCCTACGTTTATACGATATGCTTGTAGATATGGCTCGGATATATGTTTTATTCAAATTGCGCTCTCTCACGCTCCATCCATACAATTTCATATCTGGGGCTCCCAAGCTACCCTGCCAAAAAGGAAGCGTCAATAGGTCCCACAAAACTCGTGCCTGCCCTCCCACCCAGACCAGCGAGACTAGAAGGGATTGAAGAAATTTAAAGAAGGCCTGCGTTAGTGGAATCGGAATGTTGACAAATAAATAAAGACATTTTGGAAGCACCACCATCTTGACCAATGCAATTTTCCCGGTTAGAGACAGCGGGAGCTTAGCCCACGCAGTGACTTTCCCTTCCAACCAGGTTATGACACGCCCGTAGTTCATGTCCCATATGTCTTGCATATTTCTACTGATCCATATACCCAGCTATTTCATAAGTTCGTCCACCCATTTGAGAGGGAACTTAGAGGGAAGCCTGGGTTGTGGCGTCCATTGAAGGAAAGAAGACTAAATTTGGCCCAATTGACGGAGATGCCAGAGACACCTCAAAATCTGATAAATTCACGGAGTAGCAGATCAAGATGTGATGCCGGGTCTGTAACATACAATGTGACGTCATCAGCATATAATGAAATTAAAAGGCTCCTAGTATTAAACCCAAACCCTTTGGCTGTGTGGTGTTGCCTAATGTGGGCTGCAAGCGGCTCCATCGCTATTACGAATAGCAAAGGGGACAACAGGCAAACTTGCCTTGTGCCTCGCAAGATGACAAACGGTGATGATAGCAGATAATTCACCCGGATCCGAGTCGTAGGCCGTGTATATAGCAGACGTATGAGATTAATAAACAGCTGGCTAAACCCCATGCGGGTCAGTATAGGGAATAAATACTGCCATTCCAGCGTATCGAACGCCTTCGTAGTGTCTAGGAAGACTGCAGCAGCTTGCACATCAGGGTGTAAATAGTGCAGTACTGAGAATAGGGTTCTTAGATTGTTGGAGGTAGATCTCCCGGAGATGAATTTGGGCGGGCTACCAATGGGAGGAGTGACTGCAATCGATTAGCGGTCAGCTTCACCAATATTTTACGTCCACGTTTATTAATGAAAATGGTCTATATGAGTCCAATTCATTTTCCTGCTTCCCGGGCTTCGGCAACGTAATTATTATTGCTTCGCGCATTAAAGGCGGCAGGGTGCCCGAGGCTTGAGCCTCCTCATATATCACAATTAGGTGCAGTGTCAGCTCTTCTGCATAAGTCTTGTAGAAGGCCGTTGTTAGACCGTCCGATCCGGGAGCCTTGTTCAGCGGCAAGCTCATGATAACCTGGGTGACATCCTCCACCGTAAATGGGAAGTCCAAATAGTCCCTATGTCTCAGCTAGAGCAACTCCTGTGAGTCAAAAAATGGTAGCAGGTCATCTGGACTAGATTCCTGCGTAGTAGTGAATAATTCAGAATAAAAATGGGAAAATGTCTCTCTGGCCTCTAATGACCGACTGTTGTGTAACCTTCAGCTCAGTTACATAAGCGGTGGATCTTGGGGCGCAAATCATTGCTGCAAGTGTCCTCCGTGGCTTGTACCCCTCACCGTACTTTTTGGCCTGGGCATGTTTCCCCAAAAATGTTACTTCGTGATGCTCCTCCTCCTCAAATTTAATCAGTTTCTCCTTACAAAGGGCTAGTAACCTGGGATCATTGGAGGAGTAAGACCGTGTTTGTAGCTCCCTGATCTGATTTTCTAGAGTTGCAAGCGTGTCCCGAAGAGCCTTCAGCACTTCGGCTTGTCGGGCGATGCAATTACCCCTAATGACCATCTTAAAAGCCCTCCCTTAAGGGGGCCTCAGTGTCAAACGACCCAGCATTTAGGGTAAAATAGTCATTGAAGTGCATCTGGTGGTAGCCGCCAAGTAAACATATGTGGAATGAAGTTGGGAAGCGTTAATCGCAAAAGGCATGGTGCGTGGTCCGACAGGGACCTAGGGAGATGTGTGACCTCATTGGTCCATATAGCCGCATCTCTTCACACCAACCAGAAGTCTAATCGTGACCATGCTTTATGGTGCTCAGATATGCACGTTCCCTCCGTAAAGTGTGGGTGATGTTGTCTCCAGACGTCTACAAGGTCGCCGTTTAAGAGAATGGCTTTCAATGCAGCGCTAGCTGAGGGATGCAATGTTCGAGATGTCCCTTACCGATCTAACTCGTCATTCAGGATGGCATTGAAGTCCTCACCCCAGATTACGGTCTCACAGTTTGTCGCCCTCACTCTGGCCCATATAGCTTGAAAAAAACTAGGAGGGTCAACATTAGGTCCGTACACTGCCACCAGCACAACAGGAATCCCACTAGGGGTACCCATTTGTATGATGAATCTGCCCTCTGTGTATCTGCTAGTCACTTTCTTTCCAGTCAAGACCCCGTCTGAGCAATACACCCCTTAGAGTAGTTTGAGTAAATAGAAGAGTAAACTGAGCCCCATCTGCTGTGTTTCAGCCTGGGAGAGGGCGTAACAATGAGATGCATTTCTTGTAACATACAAATATCTATGTGATGTCTTATCAAATATGAGTGGATAAGCCTGGATTTCCTTCCGTCATTAAGCCCACGGATGTCCCATGTTAAAAAATTAAGACTAGTCATATGTCGGCTAATGCAATAAAGTGTAAAATGACAGTAGGAGCAGAGCACAGTACCATGATCAGTGGCACCCAGTGTCGTGTCTTCAGACCAATAATGACAAACACTAATAGTGTGTGTTCAGGAGATTTATTTCTTGCTTGTTACCAGTTCCCTGTCCCTACTCTAACTGCCCCTTTCCTGTCTCTGCCCCTCCTCTTCCTCCAACCCCGTGACTCCTCCCATCCCAACTACTAGACCGTGCAAATCATTACATCTCCCCCTTTGTTGACAAAAGAAATTAACTGGTCCGATCATAGTTCTTCAATCAGCCTCTTTAGTTTGTGTATGTCTCTTCGAGGTCGGAGACACATTTCAACCTCTGCAAGCGCATCTTCCATCTGCCTGTCAGGTCTCAGGGTTGGACTCGGTTGACTCAGTCCGTCTGCATCTCGTTGTACTGAATCCCCATCAAGTGTTTCTTTCATGCCCGGGGTACATTTCTGAAAATGAGACACATTTCGAGTGATCCGTCTTTTCTCAGACTCGGCGGTGATCATGGTGCCTTTTTGCTGAGTGATAATCAATGGTTCTTCTTTGAACCGACAATCCGTCTTCTTGGCCTGCTCTTGTTTGAACACTACACAGTCTCCTGTCCGAAGGCAGGGAGACCTGGCTCTCCGTCTATTGTCTGCATATATTTTCATCCTGTTTTTTTTCTCTTGATTAGCCATCACTGTTTCTCGATGGGTACGTGTTGTCAGAGCCCCTTCCCACGTCGGGATCCTTGTCCTGATGGGTCGCCCCAGCATGAGAGTGGCAGGACACTTTCCGGTTGTCGCGTGTAGGGTAGTCCAATAGGCTCTTAGCACCTCATTGAGAGCTATTTGTAAGTCCTTCTTTTCCAACGTGGCTTGTTGAAAAGTCTTTTTCAGAGTGGCCATGAACCGCTCAATGGTGCCATTGGCTTGTGGCCACAGCGGTGTGATCTTCCGATGTCGAAAGTTTAGATGCCTTGCAAATTCACTGAACTCATGACCGTTGAAGGGGGGACCATTGTCTGTCTTGAGTTCCTTGGGAACACCCCACGCGGCGAAAACCTCATCTAATACAGCGATGGTGCTGGAGGCATTGGTGGACGACACAAACTGAGCTATTGGGAATCTCGAGTATTCATCCATGATAGCCACCAAATACTTGCCTGACTGGAGGGGTCCATAGAAGTCCATGGCAAGTTCCTGCCATACCCCACTGGGCAATTTAGTCATTTGAAGAGGAGCCGGGGGTTCTCCAGGCCTCACCAGTTGACACTGCGGACAGTCCTTCAGGATGAGCTCTAAAATTTGATCGAGTTGCGGGAACCAGACTCACTCCCTTAGAGCTCTCTTTGTGGCAACCACTCCCCGATGGCCTTCGTGGGCAAGGTTGACCACTCCTTGATGTAGCTGCCTCTGGATGACAATCCGATGGTCCCTCAGCAGGAGCCCCTATGAGGTCGCTGACAACTCGTCACTGACATGACGAAAAGCCTGCATTTCCTGACGGGTTTGTGGGTCACTTACTTCGTCCTTGCTATCATGTCGCCAGCGATTTGTGCGCAGTCGGCGCACTACCTTCTGAAGGATATTGTCTTGCGCAGTAGCATCCTTGATTGCTTCCAAGGGGACTGCCGGTGGCCGGGCTACACCTACAACAAAGTGTATGTATTCTTTAGCTATCGACGGGTGTGAGACGTGAGATGCTTGAGGGTGTCTGAACATGTAGTCCGCCGGTTTCTCACCCTTGCCAGGTTTATGAATGATGGCGAACGTGTATTCCTGCAGACGTAGACCCCACCTTTCAATGCGGGCGGCATCTTGGCTTTGGGATTACCGAAGATGGTGACAAGAGCCTGGTGATCCGTAATCATGGTGAAATGTTTGCCAAGGATGAACACGAGGAAATGTTCACATGCCCAAACGACCGCTAGGCTCTCTTTCTCAGGCTGAGAATAAGCCTTCTCAGTTTCGGATAGGCTGCGACTGGCGTAGGCCACAATATGACGCCGATCAGTGTCACTATCATACTGAGCCAGGATGGCACCCAACCCCACTGGACTGGCATCTACTGTGATCTCCGTCTTCCTTTTGGTGTTGAAATAGGCCAAATTGTTCGCCGATTCCACCGCCTGCTTGATCTCTTGGAAAGCCCGCTCACACTGAGGGCTCCACACAAATGGTTGTCCTTACTTGGTGAGGGCACGAAGTGGATGACTGATCGTGGCATAGTCCTTGATGTATCTGGAGCAATAGCTTGCCATGCCCAGAAACGATCTAATGTCGCTCACATCTTGAGGGCTCTTGGTGGTCTTGAGCGCTGTTACTTTCTCAGGGTCTGGCTTCATTCCAGCCCCGGAGAACACATGACCGAAGAACTTAAGGGTGGACTGATGGAACTCACACTTGTCCTTGTTAAGAGTTAAATTAGCTTCAAGGAGAGCATGGCACACTCGATCCAAGGCTTTGTCATGCTCTTGTGTGTTTGATCCATATACCAAAATGTCATCACTGTAGTTCAGGGAGTTCGGGATATGCCTGATGGTTTGGCGTATGACCTCCTGGAATATTTCTGCTGCAGAGGAGATGCCGAAACTCAGCCGTTTGTAACGAAACAAACCCAGATGGGTGGCAAACGTTGTAATGTATCTTGATTTTCGTGCAACTCCAGCTGATGGTATCCCTTGTTGAGATCAAGTTTTGAGAATACCCTGGCTCCATTCAGTGCCAATATCATATCGCTCAGGTGAGGCCCTGGGTGACGCTCTCGTTCTATGGCCGTGTTGGGGAGCCTCATGTCCACACATAGCCGTACTTTCTCCGGGGTACCCTTTTTTGAAACAATTACGACCGGTGACACCCATGGGGTGGGGCCATCCGTTTTTTCAATAATGTCCGCTTGAAGTAGTTCTTGAATTTCTTCCTCTACTGCCTGCTAAAGGTCGAAGGGCACCCGCCTTGGATGCTGAGCAATGGGGTGCACTTGGTTGTTGATGTGTAGGCGAATCAAACACTTGTTCATTTTGCCGAGCCCACTGAATAGCTTGGGAAACTTGCGGACAATGTCCGGATTGTCATGGACCCGGTACAGGATTTCAACCAGTCTGAGTCGCTCTGCTGTGGGCAAACTGAGAAGACAATCAGCCTCCGGTCCCTCAATGACGTGAATGTACGCCGATACTGCTGTGGATTCGTGCTTGAGTGTCGTTGCAAACTTGCCCAGGCAGGGAAGTGGTTTCTTCGCCACCCAGGTAAACACCCTGACATGTGCTGGACTCAGGACAGGCGTTGGTTTCATCTTGTTATATTCGGTCATGGGCATGTAATTCAGTGATGCCCCACTGTCAAGCACAAATTTGGTGGCATGAGTCCCCACTTTGATATCCAACGGAGGATACATCTTCAGCTGGTCCGGGTCGGCCACCATGCATATGTATTCATCCGTGAATGTTGTTTCTTGAGAGGTCGACCTCGATTCCCTCGACGATGACCTTCTGATTCATTGAGATATGTGAGATTCCCTGCTGGAATGTGACGAGCCAGAAGATGATAGTGCTCTGTCTTGGACAGCTTTTGCATGATGTTGTTTGTCCTCTGGACGAGATCTGGTTGTCTCACTCCTTCTCTCCTTGCTGTATACTCCGCACATGACTTCAAAATGGTTCTTGCGTCCACATTTCCGGCACTGTTGGCCCATTGCGGGGCAGGCATCTGTCTGTGGGAAGTCATACCCACATCGGTAGCATTTCCGTGGATGTTCTGGCTTCTCGGCGTAGCTCGATTTCTTGTCTCTCCTTCTCGATTCATAGCGTCGATGACTTCTGTGTGTGTGTCTGGACGCTGGACGAGACCTTCTCTGATTGTCAGCTGATCTTCTCTGAGCGTTGGTGTTTTGAGTCCAATATGCTTGCTCTTTTTTCTCACCACGCCCTGTCTCCATGTTTTTGGTATGCTCTTCTGCCTGGTCGTACACTCTCGTCATTTCCTCTATCTCATCGAGATTGTGGCTTTTCCTTAACAATCTCCTTCGAAGCGTTTCTGAATGACAGCCCTCAATGACTCTCAGTCGGATGGCATCCTCCGTTGAAAACGAGTCAAAATTGCAATACTGCGACAGTCGGCGTAGTCGTGATATGAAGGTGCTCATCATTTCATCTTTGTCTTGACGTGCCTGATGAAACACATACCTCTCGTAGTCCACATTTCTTTTGTGCACAAACTTTCTGTTGAGTGCATCTCGCACTTTGTCATAGGTCCCTTTTTCATCTGTTGGTAATTCTTTGATCACCTTTCCAATCTCTTTGCCAACCAGATTGCGGAGTGCAATTAGCTTGTCTCTGTCTCCTGTGACTTTCGACCCTTCCAGGTAGTCATCGAAGTCCTCCAGCCACTCCTGCCATTGAGGGCCCATGCTTCCACCAGCCTCCAGGGTCTGTGGTTCCGGGGGGGCGCAGATGCGAGACTATGGACGTGACAGGGGCAGTCACCGCTGCACCACCTCCGTTTCGGTGCGGTGAGTTCGACATGGCTAACCTGGCTGACCACCGCACTTACTGTCAGGTTCTACACTTGCTAGTGCCTGCTATTGCAGTGACCAATGCTTGTTTGTGCAGTTATCAATGCTTGTTTGTACTCGCCAATGCTTGTTTTGCAATTGTCAAAGCTTGTTATCACAGCTGTCTTACACTTATCAATGCTTGTTTTGTAGCTTTTAATGCTTGTTTTGTAACTTTCAATGCTTGGTATTGCTGTAGTTGTCAATGTTTGTTTTGCACTTTTCAATGCTTGTTTTGCAATTTTCAATGCTTGTTTTGCAATTTTCAATGCTTGTTTCTTTCAGCCGGGTGCCGCCTGACTTCAAAATGGCCGCTCATGATTTGCACATAGGGTGTCCCACTGGTTGCCTGACTCTAAGATGGCCGCCATGCATGAAATCTCACTCCACACGAGATTTGCTTTCATTCAGGGCATGCTCACTCTCCAGGACTCACCGGCAGCCGATTTCTGCACGCGATCTCACTTTTCAGTGTCCCTGCACTCCCACACCTTCAGGATCTCCAGGTAGGCGCAGGGAACTGTTCTCAGCGTCGTTGGATGCTGGACCGGCCGTCTCTCACGCATCGGGGGTGACCCGTCTCTTCCACGTTTCCTTGCGTTCTTCGTCGGGACGCTTTCACACGCCTTGGGCAGGACCTCAACCGCTCTTCGACCGCTGGGGCAGTAGGCAGAATCGGGGTAGGCACCCGACTTCTCCTCATGGGTCGCGTGCCAGTTTGCACGCATCGAGGGTGACTCGCGGTTTTGGCGCGAATCAGCGCACCGCTTCAAATGCCCCAGCGCTCGGTGCCGCTTCTTCCCTCAGGGCTCTACGCGATCGCCAGATCGCAGAGCAGGGGCAATTACCGCTGGCCTCTTGTTCTGGGTGGCGGACCTACTTCAGCCACACGTGGCTCAACAGCGTTTCCTTTTCCTTCACGCTGCTGGGACAGGGATGCTTCTCCTTGGGTCCTGTGGGTGGCTGACTGCACCATCCCACCCTCATCGCCAGTTGTCGTGTCTTCAGACCAATAACGACAAACACTAATAGTGTGTGTTCAGGAGATTTATTTCTTGCTTGTTACCAGTTCCCTGTCCCTACTCTAACTGCCCCTTTCCTGTCTCTGCCCCTCCTCTTCCTCCAACCCCGTGACTCCTCCCATCCCAACTACTAGACCCTTCACATCATTACACCCAGTAACAGCAGGCTAAACTATTTAGCAGTAATCTGGCGAAAAACAGAACATGAAACCCCCGCCCCCAACCCACCTCCCACTCCAACCCCCTAATCAGGTTGTAGAATACCCATCCTAAACATCTTAGAGAAAAAAGCAAAAGGCGGGAGGTCTCCCATGGGGGTGTAGTACCACCAGCATACTCCCCTGCCTGCACAGGGTGGCCAAGAAAACTGCGGAGAGCTGTGCCTATTTCACTAAAATTGAAAATATCCCAGCACAGCATAACCAGCAATTCCGAAACACATCAAGTCAGTGCATTTCAAAACAATTGGAGGCACATGTGTCCCGGCCCAACTCAGCCCACTGTGCGATCCGCCTAGTCCGGCCATTAAAAATACTGAAGGATGACAACCACATATAACAGAGAAAACTGAGATACAGAATTATTAAACACTTCTTCGAAGCATAGTAGGATTCACACAGGTTCCAACCCATCTCAGTCTATGGCAGCTCCAGCAAGGAGCGAAGCAGGGCTGGAGTCCCGTCAGTCATTGTCACTTAGCCGGGCTTCGACAGAGTCTGCAGAGTTGGAACTTTGTTTGGGTTTCTTCCCACCGATGTGTTTAGCAAATTTGAGGGCGGACTTAGCATCTGTGAAGAAATGCGCGGATCCCTCGTGAGTAACCTTGAGCTTGGTGGGATAGAACAGCGAGTAGGGAATCTGAGCCTGCAACAGGATTCGTTTAGCAGGGAGAAACTCATTCCTAGCCGACTGCACAGAAGGTGTGAAATCTGGATAAAAGGAGATGTTGTTACCTTTGTGCGTGATAGTCCCTTTATCTCGGGCCAGGCGAAGGATAAGATCCCGGTCCTGATAGTTAAAAATTCTAGCCAGGATTGGTCTAGGTGTAGTGCGACCAGAGGTTTGGGGCCTTAAGCACGGTGCGCCCGCTCCACTGCGAAAACTACAGAGAGATTTGGGTCAAATAGCTCCCGAAGTAAGTCTGCTACATAGGTCTCCATCTTGGCATTGGCTGTTGTCTCCGGTATGCCAGTAATTCGCAGGTTATTGCGGTGTGACCTAGCTTCCAGGTCTTCATTTTTGGCACTGATCATTCACAGCACTCTATCCATATGCAGTAGCTGTTCCTTGGTTTCAACTTGGAACTCATGGAAGTCTAAGGCTCAGTTCTCCAGCACATCAAGCCTGGTCTCGTGCAAGCTCACCTGCGTCTTGGCAGCATCCAGTTGCAGTGGCGGCTGGTGAACTTTGAAAGTAGTAGGGCGTAAAATGAAACCTCTCATACTCATGGATCCTGGTAGCACTGTACCAGTTACACGAGTTACTGCACACATGCTCTACTGCTGCAGTGTTTTTGTTTAATATTGTGTGGTGCTCATTTACTATGCTAAGTCAAGCTTTTAGTGACTTCTGGTCTAAATCTATTCCTCAAGTTCACCCCCTTTTACTCACCTACTCTCAAAACACCACTTCTCTCTCTGCTCTCTCCCACCCTCGTGTCGCAACCTTTCCCAGCCTCACAGTCCCTTCCTCCACTTCTCTTCCTCACATACCCTTGCTCTCTCTCCATCCTTAAAGTCTCTATTGCTCCATCTTCGACGCACTCACTGTGTCACCACAGTCACTATCACTGCTTTTGCCCCATCCCCACAGACTATCTTCCGGTCTTCCATTTGCATAGATCCTTTCACTCTCCCATTCCCAAAGCCCTATAAATGCACCAGTCTGCACATCTCCTAATAAACGGCTGCGCAGCACTCGCTGGTCTGAATATGGAAAGTGCACCGAGGCCTCGCGGGACAGTCCCTTCTGGGGGTCCCGTGTCAGTAATGAGTGTGTTGGCCCCTGTCTCTCAGTCCCTGAGATTGCAGAGATCCGTACCTCGGTCGACGAGAGCGCACATTCTCAGCCCCTGCGAGCGCCGAGTGCCTCCAGGTCTCACCCCAAGAGTGTAAAGTCCCCCAGTTTCAGCCCTTGAGCATGGAAGTTACTAACTCCGATGTCCCAGCCCCTGAGAGTGCACACCACGGATCTCTCTCAGTTCCCGGCGGTAAAAGGCTTCGCGTTAAGCGAGGCAGCAGCACCGTGCAGCATAATTAGATCATTTTTCTACTTCTTTGCAAACTGTTGAAATGGGGGAAAGAGACAGAACGACAAAAAAAAACAGATCCGCACCAATCAACCGTTAAAATAAACTGCTGCAGTCATTAGAAATCATACTTTCTCCTACCTTTGAGTCTCAGCGTCGTTTCCCTGGTCACCCCTCCCGCTCCTGTGGGCTCTCGTCACTGAAGGCTGCAGGCAGCCTCCCTCCCCTCCATGGCAGCCGGCGCTGATTGGTTCGGCCGGCTGCCCTAAATACGTCATTCCTCCTAGTCTGCATCCTGCAGAACGAAGAGTGGGAGGAGGCTTGGGGGAGCGGCTTACCCACTGTTGCTAATACTGTCTGTTTGGACAGCCTCTCAGGCAGTCCAAACAGTCCGTATTCACAACAGTGGGCAAGCCACTCCCCCTGCCCTGAGGCTCGACTCGTAATCAGGAAGTTCTGCTGACTGCTTTCTCGCCGTGCAATAAGGGCAGGCAGAAACAAATGGTAGTTATAAATAAATAACTACCATTTGTTTCTGCCTTCTTCTCGCACAGCGAGAAAGCTGGGGGGGGGCGGCGCCCAAATGCCCCCATGGTAGAACCGCCTCTGTCCAGTTGGGAGGTCAGCATATCCAACTTGGCATCTACATTGCGAAGGCTAGACCTCAACTCGAGCATCAAAGTGTGCAGATCTTTCCCTCGGTCCTCCATCTGAGACTCAGGTAGCCTCTCTGTGCCGACCTCTGGCTCCGACTCCATGAGTCTTGTGGTCCTCCTGTGGTCGAAGGTCAGCTTTGGTTGTTTTGCATCTTATTTGCCGATGATCCTCTAGGGTGCTCCCACAAGGCCCTACGGGTAGATATTGAGCAGTTAATACACGTTGACGGGGTCACCAGCTAAACTGATGTGCCAATGCTTCATCTCATTTATGCCGCAGGCATGAAAGGGCACCACATGCAACCTATGCACCCAGTTCAATTTTTGGGGCGAGCCACTGTCCAGCTTCCAGGTCTCGCCCAGGGAAGCCGCCTTCAATCCAGAACTTTGCGTTTTTCCACTTCACCTGGCAGGGACCCAAGGCGGCAAGAGCTCCCACAGTCCAGACACCCTCCTAAGGCCTAGTCAATCGAAGCCAGTCCCACCACTGGAGTTAGCACCGCGCTTCGCTCTCCTGCGTGGCTCCACTGATGCAAGCTGCTGCTTTATACAATACACTCAATGCGGTTCCAGTTCTACGGTTTCATCGTTGTTCGCCGATATGCGTCACCTCAAGAGCACAAAATGGCTCTCAGGTTTGTGATGCAGGATGTTCAGAGGCTTGCTCCACCAAACCTCGAAATTGCACTCAGTCCCAGTGCACAGGTTCATTTTTGTGAGCTGCCCTCGACCAAATGCCCTTCTCCAGGCCCTCAATATTCATGCCCTACTGCCTGTTCACATACGGGAAACCCAGAACATCGCCCGCTGAGGTGTACACCAAGCTGATCCCAACCTCAGGGATCACTCACTCCTTGTATTCTGGTTGCCCAGGCCCTCTGGTTACCAGGGGCCTACTCGCCTGTCTCTAGCTCTTAGCTATGATGAAGTCGACTAGTCTGCTTAGAATATATTTGCATACTTTCCAGTTGGGTGGTGATATCACGCAAAGCCGCTGCCGTAGAGTTTGACAGTTTTTGCTGCTTACATCCACAATATTCTCTAGCTGTCTCACCCCTGGCCATAGCAGTACCACCAAAGGTAATAATAGAGGAGACAATATACCCAAAGGCGATATCATTACTATATTTTTTGACTTCAAGGTCTGTCACTCCTTTGCAGAATTCCTTTGTCAGTGTTCTTTGAACCTATCTTACCTTAGGCTTCGCGTGTTTACAAGGCACACATAAAGGCAACACCATCCCAAGGGCACATCATTGGTACCATTATGCATATTAGAATAGGTCCCATTAGATAAAAAGCCTGGGTGTGCTTAAATAGGCCTATCATAATCTACAGCAGAATACCTGAAATTCCACCCAACTGTACTAGGGTTCTTTGGATCTACCATAGAGTATGTACCTTTACGCAGAACTATCCCTGAGAAAATGAGATCAGTAAAATTGACAATTGGACAACATACTGGGTAATAACCAACTTCTGGGAACTGTCAACTCTTTGTAATGCCAACCCACGGATGTAACATTCTGGTTTTCCATATAAAAATGATCACAATGCATCTTATTGTTACATCTTGGATAACCTATGCCTCTTGGCTTTCTGTGATATAGACAAGGGTCTGGATAACCAAACCCAAATACTCCTTTCACTTTTACAAAACCAGGGGGTTGAGTATAAGTGTAATTAACAATTGACAATGGATATGCTGTTCATAAGCTAGTAACATACTTAGTACGGTAGCTAGCACTACCTTCTCCAAAAACTTTTATGAGTGTCTAGAAATACAGTACTATGGGCTGTCCTTTTTACACGAACTTGGGAAGCAACCTTAGTCTTAATGCATGACAGTGCATCCAGATCACGTTCCAAAACCCAGGACATCCCACCCAGAATCAATAGCAACAAAATCACAAAAACCGCACATAATATCTTTTTCTTTGTTGACCAAAATATATGTGTGTAAACAGGGGGAATCACTAGCTGCTCTTCATCAGCAGCAAGAGGAATATACAAGTTCCTATTTATTTATTTTAAAAGTTTTATATAGCGCTGGCTAGACCCAGAGGTATCAGAGCACTTTACATGCATAAGGTAATATAAAGCAAACATGGCATACAAGTGGATAAAGGATAATGAAACAACATGTGAAATATACAAATCAAAATAGATAAACAGGTGCAAGAGCTATACACTTCAAGTAATGGAGGGGGGCCTGCTCTCCCTGCCGGCCCCACCCCCACCTCATCAGCCTAAAGCGGCGTTCTCCCATCCAACAGCGGATTGTTCTTGCCGACCTGCCTCCACCACTAACAGCACACGGACCAGCGGATTACTGCACACCTGAGGGAGTCCTAAGAGCCTGCTTCTGCCGCCTGCTGCTGCCGCCACGCCTCGCCGGACCCGCTACGCGGGTCCCGCTTCGCGGTCAGCAGCGGCCGTTCCATCACTGCGAGGGGGTTGCTCTAAACCGACCGGCAGGGCTGCGAGCTTGGAGCGGCGGACTCCAAGGACCAGGAGTCCCCGCGCGCCCGTCTCCACCTGGGCTGCTCTCCCTGCTGGCCCCACCCCCACCTCATCAGCCTAAAGCGGCGTTCTCCCATCCAACAGCGGATTGTTCTTGCCGACCTGTCTCCACCACTAACAGCACACGGACCAGCGGATTACTGCACACCTGAGGGAGTACTAAGAGCCTGCTTCTGCCGCCTGCTGCTGCCGCCACGCCTCGCCGGACCCGCTTTGCGGGTCCCGCTTCGCGGTCAGCAGCGGCCGTTCCATCACTGCGAGGGGGTTGCTCTAAACCGACCGGCAGGGCTGCGAGCTTGGAGCGGCGGACTCCAAGGACCAGGAGTCCCCGCGCGCCTGTCTCCACCTGGGCTGCTCTCCCTGCCGGCCCCACCCCCTCGGTCACCAACCACACAGCTACAAAAGAGAAGCAACATCCCCGCTGCGCGGTAGCGCGCGGGAGGGCGCCGGGAGAAGCCCGGGACAAGGGCGGGACCGTTTGAGGCCGTTCGAGGACAAAGAGGACTGGCCTGGCCCACCCCCCTTGGTTTGTGTTGCCTGGCCTGCCCACCGCTACCAGTGAGTACATTGCTGTAACTGTAACTGAAATATATCATGAGTACACGGGGCAGTCGCAGTAAAACTGCAATGGGGTTGAGTAAGCCCAGCGGGACATTGGATGATTTCCTTGTGAAAACGAATCTGGCAATTGACGCCGAAAATACCAAAATGCAGAAGAGGGTTTCAATTGAGCTAGATGCTGCACGTAGGCTTTCTCAAACCTTTACCAATTCCAAAAAATCTTCTCTAGGGAGAATCGCGTCTGCTGCATCTCCGCAACACGCTTCATGCCCTCCCCCATTGATAATTCATGCCGATGTTCACCATGCTCCCCCGTCTTCTTCCCTCCTATTAGAGCCCATATCCACCTTAACTACTGTGCCCTCTAAATCTCCTGAGGGAATTGTGCCCATCGGACCTGGAACTACCCTTATCTTGCCGGACAGTCCTAATCCCCCCCCCCTCTGTAGTAAAAAATAAAAATAAAGATGGCCCAACGCTAAAAAAGAAAAGTAACGCAAGATCTGCCTACGCCCGCAAAAAAGCAAAAATTGCAAGGCAGCAGTTTTTCAATAATAGGCGAACATTACCCATCACGGGGGAGTCTACACAAATGCCAAACTTGGATAACCATCTAATAGGGGGGGATAGAGAACACAGCAATTTTAACATGGTCCCTGCCCCTACCCCAGAGCCCCTCCCTGCATGCGGTGAGAAACCAAAAGAGGGAGGGAACAACGAGCCAGGGATGGAAAGAGATAAGGCGGGTGACGATGAAGACTTTCTCAAGACAGTTTGGGTTACCTTAAAACAACTATTGTCACCTCTGGAACTCAGACTTTCACGTATTGAGAATAATCTTCTCGAGATGGATAAGACCTTAGTCTCCCTGGCCACTCTTAGCCTAAAACAACTGGAAGCTAGTTATCCCCGTATTGCTGAGGGTGTCGCCCAGGATGGCGGTTATGGCATCCAATCGGCCCCGGAACCTAACGTCATCTCCCCTGCTCCTCTAATGTTGCCCCCGGTTTTGCCCCCACCCTTACCAAAACCTACTCCAATACCCAAACCCCGGACAATCCCAAATGTTCCCGTTCCTCTCATACCAAAACCTCCAAAACCAGCAACAAAAGGCTCCGAGAACCAGACCCTACCCAAAACTATCCCTAAGCCACCTCACAAGCCCAACAAGACTAACAGCTCCCCTCCTCCGTGTATAACTAACCAACACCAAGGCCATCAGAACTTTCGTGGGGGCTATATTGATCTCCCTCCCGACGCCGGGCCCTATGTCGTCATACTGGCCGGGGTACCACCACTTGACCCTCATTCTGTGGACCCAGTGGTCCCTAAAGAATAAGGTGATTTACTGGCTTAACGTCAACAGGCAGCTCCCTAATACAACCAGGAGCAGGGTCCTAATGGTCAGGAAAGTCCCATGGGTGGGTCATACCCATAAATCCATCCCTGGAGACTGCATAGTGGTTTCATTTGCAGACCCCCTCACAGCCCAACTTATTACTACATGGGATTCATATGATACTGACCAATCTATCGTCACCAGACCCCTTACTTTTTTCTACCCCCCTAAACAGACTGTTGAGCTACCTGGGGCTTGGTCAATAGCCCACAACCGTAGATGGAAAGGACAGGGGCATGGCTGGCAACCCACTAACAACTGGTGGGAAGGAGCACCCACCATGAACAGGTTTGAGTGTCTGGACCAGGTGGATTGACTGGGAACTAGCGTTCCCTCAATCCCTACTAATGCCCATAATCCTCCAATGGATACCGTTACGAGCGAAAAATTATTGTCCGCAACCCAAAATCCAAGTCAAATGGGGATAGACTTAACCTGCCCTGAACAGCACGCTCTTACTGCACAGGTCACACGACAGATAGAGCTGGCACACTTCCAAGATCTGAAAGGCATAACGGGGAACGAAGGTCATCATCCTCAGGAAAGTGGAAACCCTATGCACTCTCTCCTTTCCTGGAATGTAGCAGGTCTGGGTAGTAAGATCACCCACAAACCTTGGCTGGAGATCGTGCAGAAGCATGGCATCCTTTGTCTCCAAGAAACCTGGCTTGTAGAGGAAGCCCACATCTTGGGCTACCGAACATTTCACTCACCCGCTGTCCCATCAACCCAGGGTCGCAATAAGGGGGGCTTGTGCATATACATCTCGAATGTAGGGGATGTAAAAGTTTACAATTTTCATTCCAATCAGTATTTCCAAATTATACTACTTAAATGGGGCACTACGCAAAAGGTGATCCTTGTGAATTTCTATAATAATTTGCCAATTAGTGAAGTGGAATCGAATATGAACAATATGATCCATCATATCCACAAACTGAGAGATCAAGGCACGGGGGATCATATAGTGCTGTGGGTGTGTGACTTCAATTGTACCATCTGTCCGTCTTCAGGTTTGTGCGGCCTTTCAGATCTCGGGGAGGATGGTCCTTTGCACTTCTCCCACACCAATTTGGGGTCTCTTCTCAACAACGTCATATTCACCTTTGACCTCACTTTTATCAACCAGGCATGCTCCCCCCCGGTTCCCTTTGTCCCAACGTATAATGGAAGAGGTTGTAAAACCACAATCGATTTTGCGCTGATATCACCCACTCATCCTTATTTTATAACTTTCTGGGAAATCGGGGACGACCCTATGAGCGATCATTATCCCATCACTTTCGGGGTAAAGCTTATGGAGGGTAAAGTAAAGGAACCTAGTAGGGTTTTATACCCACACGAGGTCACCCTAACCAAGACCAACGGGTATGTAATTAAATGGGAGAAAATGAACCCTACATCCTTCTTTCAAAATTTCCTATCGGCTTGTTCCACAGACATACTTATTTGCTTAGAAGAAGATACCGACCCAAAGACCATCATGGCTGCCTTCTCTAACATTCAGCGACACATAAAAAATGCACTAACTAGGAATTGCAAGGACAATGGGAGGCATACACGTGGGTGGTTTGATTCTAGATGCACATCTGCCCTGAAAAACCTAAAGAAAGCTTTATCTGCTAACCCAAAAGACAGGGTTCAAATTCGCCAGGTGAGACAAGATTATAAGCTGGCAATTAAACAGCGGAGGGCGACATTGAAGAAGGAGGCCTGGGAAGCTCTGGGGGAAGCCGCCAGGAACAAGGACACTAATCTCTTTTGGAAAGTCATAAGATCCGTATATAATTCAAAAGATAGAGACAATTCTATAGATGTAGCAATAACGGCAGAGCTCTGGGTAGAACATTATGGTAATCTTTATACCAACAGCCAGGGTAATGCCCCAAACCCACGTAAGGTGACTTCACCTACAGATAATATAACTGAGGATAACCCGCTAACTGTCCCTCCAGTACCCCCCTACCCGATTGAATTGGTATTTACCATTCTAGAAGTGGAAGATGCCCTTAAGGAAAGTCCTTCAGGCAAAGCCCCCGGCCCTGATCATACCCCAGTGGACGTCTATAAATCAAATCTGGATTTCTGGGTTCCCCTGTTAACCAACGTATTGAATATGGGAAACAAATGTGGTTTCATTAACACCTGGTCAGACGCGATCGTAGTCCCCATTTTTAAAAAGGGGAATAGGGACGACCCTGCTTGTTACCGTCCAGTATCGCTATTGGACGGACTTATGAAAATCGCAGGAAGGATCGTCCTTAAGAGGATACAACACTGGGAAGCAGAGAAAAAGGTCATCTCGGAGCTCCAATATGGGTTCCGAAAGGGACTAGGGACACTGTAGCAATGTCTAAACTTGTCTCTACTAGTCTCTAAATACACTCAGGCTAAAAAAGGGGACCTATTTGTTACCTTTGTTGACCTTAGCTCCGCATTTGATTGCGTGGACCATGCGCAGCTCTGGTCAACATTGGAACACATCGGGGTGGACTCAACCATTCTCACATTCATTAAAGAACTATACAGGGATGCTGGGGCCAGAGTAAGATTCGGGACCCAGGGGCAATGTTCTCAAAAATTTGCCATAAACAGAGGGGTTAGGCAAGGCTGCATACTTGCGCCCTTGCTCTTTACATTTTATATAAATTCCATCACTGAGAACTTAATAACTTTGCCAAACGATTACCCAGCTGTCAATGGTAGGCCTGTACCCATTCTTTTATATGCCGATGACGCGGCAATCATGTCTAGGACAAAAGTAGGCTTGCAGAGAGCAGTAAATGAATTTTCATCTTACATGGGTAAAAGAAATTTGAAGGTGAATATTTCTAAAACTTTCTCTATGTCCTGCTCCCAAAAGAACAACAGACCACAATGCTCAATATATTTGGAGCAGCAAAAGATTGCGATCACGGACACTTTTTGCTACTTGGGCATTGTTTTTGACAGGAGGGGAAGGTGGAAACATGCAGTGTCAGCTAGGAAACTCGCCTTCAGCCGTGCCATATGTGCCCTACGAACCTTTGCAGGTAAAATTGGGGGTAAACCCATTAGAGAAATGTTACAGATCTACCGGGCAAAGTGCATAGCCACGGCCTCATATGGAGCAGGTCTTTGGGGTTACGAGAACCTGTCCTCACTACAAACTTGCGAGAACATTTTCATTTGTTACCTACTAGGTGTGCACAAAACCACCTCGACTTTTATGACTCATATTGAGGCCGGCCTTAAATACCTCAGTGACATTATAAAATTATCACCTTGCTTGCTTTGGTATAAAATTTGGACCACAGAGGAGTGCCAATTGAACAGAAACCTCATTAAAGACTGCATGACTTTGGATGGCGCAGCAAAAGTCAAGTGGTTGCGATACGTCCAGACGATGTTTTCTAACATTGGACACCCTGAATTTTATGATGAACCAGAGACTCTACAGACCTTGTCTAGGACGGCTCTCAAAAAACTTTTAATTACACACCTAGAAAGTGCAAGATGGGACACAGAGAAACTTAAAGGCACTACCCTGAGCTATCAGCAAATTACCCCTACCGAAGGCCTACAATTTTACCTTGGGATTGAAACAGCACCCTACCCTCGCATGCTCTTGACTAGGCTGCGCTTAGGGATCTTCTTCCGCATGGTCACTTTGCCGAAACAGAACGACTGGGCCTCTTTGAAACTATTATGTCCATGCGATGACCATTCAACACAAAGTAACATTCATATCATGTTCTTTTGTAACCTGTATACTAGCCCTAGGAAACTTTTCCTTCTACCACTACTTAAACGCTGGGGAATAAGAACATGTAAATCTGCATACTTGAAATTATTGCTGCTAGAAGATGAGGATGTTATCTTTGTTGTTTCTCGCTTTTTAATGTCAGTGATGAAATACAGAAACTCAATGAGCTAAGTATCACATGTTTAAATCAACTGATCACTGTAACATGAGACCCTTCGTCCAAATGACTGCTGCAGATTTTAATCCTTGGAGAAATGTTTTATCTACTTTTGTAACTTTGTTTGTGTGAAAACTGATTTTAAATTCTTGCATAAATTGTACTTGCACGCTTTTATGATTTTTTGATAAATCGAATAAAGCTTATTTGATTTGATTTGATTTGACGGAGAGTGAAAAGGGCTCCTTTGGAAGAGTTTTTTGATGTGGACGTTAAGGGCTAGGGTGTTGTCGATAGAAATATCAAGAGATTTGAAGGAGTTGGACAGGGTGAGTGAGCAGTTGAGTGCGTTAAGGTCAGAGATCCAGGATTAAGATGATTGGAATGGAACCAGGTTTGGATCTTGGTTAGGGTTTTGTTCAGGTGTAAGATGTCATCATGAGTTTTAATCTTGTTATAGATTTGGGTGCCATCGGCGTAGAGGTGGTAGTTGTTGCCTGGTTGTTTAAGAATGAGGGTGAGAGGTTCCATATAGAGGTTAAAGAGGGAGGGAGAGAGAATAGATCCTTGGGAGACTCCAAGGGAGACAGGAGTGGGGTTAGAAAGACAGTTTTGAATTTTCCTAGTGTCCGTCAGAGCCTCACTGGTATAGGCTCCTATTGTTCAATTGTTAATTATTCATCAATGTTGGCGCTCTTAAGCACGGGTGATGGAGCTTGCTCTGCCCTAAGCTTGTGTTCCCCTGTTGACGAGGATAATATACCCCCAAGGGAATACTTTTGATCTATTCTGTCCAATGTTCAAACAGTGCACAAATCTCTCCTCACCGTAAACTAACTCTGTTGTCACTATAGCAAAGTACACCCTGACTTACACAGTCCATCTCTAACTAATCTTTCTTCTCTTTTGGTGCACTGTCCCCCAGCCTAGGGCGCAAATTGTACCTTGTGACTCCATGCACAGAAGGATCCACAAAAAGAGACTCCTGGATAGCTTGTGTTTCTGGAGGAACTGCTGCCTTCAGCACTTCATCATTTTCATAATCTGTTTTGGTCAGTTCAGCCTGGCATTTTGGAAGGGGACAAACCGAGGCACCGTTTCACACTCGGAGTCTCCTGCTCCATCTTTCACCCATTGATCATAGGGCAAACGCAGAGGGACCCTGCAACAGTGAGTGGCATGGATCCAGTTCTTACGGCCGGCGACCATGACTGCTGTGCCGGTTGATAGGAGGACCTGCTGCGGTCCCCTCAACTTCGGCTCCAAACTCTTCCTCCGCTGAAAATGTTTGGTGCGGTTAAAGTCTCCAGGCTGGATGCTGTGTTCGGGCCCCCTCAAGTGTGGCTGGCAGAGTTTCCTGGACCTGTTGGTGAATAAAACGCAAAGTTTCAGTTAACTGGCAAAGATAATCAATCAACAACGGGTACTCAATATCAGAAAACTGCAGGACGTCCCAGACATTTGTCGGGTGTCCAAACATGACCTCGTTCGGTGACAATCCTGTCCTAGAATGTGCTGTTGTTCTTGTCGACAAAAGAGCTAATGGTAAAGCATCGGGCCATTTTAACCCAGTGGTCTCCTGGATTTTTGCCAATTTTAATTTGAGAGTGCCATTGTACTTCTCAACCAAACCTGGTGACTGTGGGTGATTGGCAGCATAGAACTTATGTTTAATGCACAGACCATCACAAATGAACTGTATCACTTTGGCAATGATAGGACATCCGTTATCACTACAAATTAAACGGGGTAAGCCGAAACAAGGAAAGTACTTCTTCAGATGTACCTTTGCAGTCGTAATGGCCATATTGTCTTTAGAAGGATAAGCCTCAACCCATTTACTGAATGCACAAACAACCACCAACACATACTTAAAATATTGCTTCTGTCTAATTCTATATAATCCATCTGAAGGACCTCAAAAGGGAAAGTGGGTGGTGCAAAATTATCAGGTGTTATAGGGGTACCTTTTCCAGGATGGTACATCATGCACACCATGCAGTACTTCATTAAATGTGCAGCTGTCTTTGACATGTTGTCATTCTGCCATACAGGGTCTAACAACTTGCAAATTCCCTTAACACTGATATACGCTGGGCCATGGGCCATCGTGACTACTGGACGGACATATGCATTGGGCAAAATCAATCTCTGCATCCCTGACTTATCAATCCAATATCCCTCATCGTTCAATTGTGCTCTACTGCTAACTCCTCTATTATGGCCTCACTTTGTATCTCTTTCACATTCTCAAGTGTATCCTCAAACATGGTGACTTCAGGCACCAACCTAATGGGACCTGCTACAAACATTCTTTTAATTTTAGTCCAGGCTATTTCCTTAGCTGTCTGATCTGCAAAAGCATTTCCCCTACCTACATCATCAGTGACTTTCCGGTCTGCACTACACTTCCCTATAGCCAATTTCTTAGGGAGTGTAAAAGCAGACAAAAGCCTCAATATAAGGTGCCCATGCAGAATTTTGGTGTGTCATGCGAATTAAGAAACCCTCTCTCAGCCCAGAGTCGCCCTAAGTTATGCACAACTCCAAAGGCGTACTGGCTGTCTGTATAAATATTAATAACTAGTCCCTCACTCATTTCACAAGCTTGTATTATGGCACCGAGCTCAGCATCTTGGGTGGACTGATAAAGGACTCGTGATGTCTCAACTACTGTACACAGCATGGTAATAGCATCCGCAGCAGTTGTAGGGCCATCTGGTAATTTAAAACAAGAATCATCAACATATTGTTCCCATTGTGGGTGAGATAAGGGAACATCAGTCAAGTCTACCCGTCCTTTCGTCTCTCCCTCCGTCCGCTAGGTACAGTCATGTTTAACAATCTCATCACTCTCAGAAGGGAGGGGCAGTAACGAGGCTGGATTCAGAGTGGCACATCTTTTGATTGTAATGTTATTAGAGAACAATGTTAACTCATAGCTAGTCAGACATGCACTGCTGAGGTGCTGTGTCTTTGTTTTATTCAAAAGTGTATTCACAGCATGAGGTACCATGACTGTGAGACCAGTATTAAGTATGAATTAAGCCAATTGTCTTATTGAGACGGCCACAGCCGGTACCGCTCTTAGACAGCTTAGAAGGGCAATTGCGACAGGGTCAAGAACAGCTGAGAGATAAGCACACAGCCATTGCTTATCTCCATACTTTTGTGTTAAAACAGAAAGCAAGCAACCAGCCATCTCATGGATGAACAACATAAACGGTTTATTATAGTTAGGGGTGCCAAGTACTGGAGCTGAACAAAGCACAGCTTTCAATTCCTCAAAAGACTGCTGACATTCAGGCGTCCAAGGCAGAGGCTCATGCACGTCTTTAGTGGTTAGTGCAAGTAAGGGTTTGATTAGTAAGGAGTACTTAGGTATCCACTGCTGACAGTAAAAAGTGATACCTATGAAAGCGCGCACATCTTTCTGAGTCTGAGGGATGGGCATTTTAACAATGGTAATGCTGCGCTCAGGGGTCAATCTCCTACCCTCCTTTGACAGTCGGTGACCTAAATAGGTGACATCCTGTAGAAAATACTGAAATTTAGAAAGAGAAACTTTATGTCCATGTTGAGCCAAATGCAACAACAATTTAATGGTGCTATCTCTACAACCCTATTCAGTATCTGAAACGATAGGGAGGTCATCAACATACAGCACCAATACATTACCTGTGGGAAGTGAGAGGGAATCCAACTGAGACTTTAAAGCCTGACTGGAAATACTTGGATCTCAGTATAGCCCTGAGGATCTCGACAAAATCTAAAGCTTCTACTAGCTAGCCTAAACCCAAACAAGTACCTGCTATCTGGATGAATAGGAATACATAAGAATGCATTTTTTTTTCTTTTTTTTTCATTGAACCTTTATTAGTAGTATAAGCAATTACAAGTATGGGCCTACAACCATCCCGGCCGGCCGCTAAGTTAAGCAAGAATACAGCAATCAATATGCAAGGTCATAGCATTTCGAAAAAACCGGGGTCGTAAAATACCAGAACAGATCTTGTAATCAGGTGCACACTTGAAATCAGGATTTCAGAGGTTCATTTTCAAATAGGTAACTAAAAGGGTGTCGCCCAGTCGTACACAGTCCTACAATACTGCGCGCGAAGCAGGATATCTACAGACAGTGCAACTACAAAGGAATTATCGGGGGAAAGATACACAAAGCAGGAGAAATGCAGGCACAACCCCAGCACGTAGCGAGTCTAAAGCCCACCCCTCAAAACTAAACATATTGCAGAGACCATGAACGTCAACAACACTAAAAAGAGAGGAAAGACTAAAGGGCCAAAGAAACAAATACCGAACGAACGCCCCTGCCCCACCCCCCACCCTGCACACCCACAGAAGGCCATGGCCTACCCCCCCAGCAGCGTGCCTGTCGCCCTAATGGAGACCCGAAATATAGAAAGAAGAAGATGAGAAAAAGAATAAGTGGAGGAGGGCCCTCTGTCTTGCCGCCCGACCCCGCCCATCACCCCTACAGCTGGGGAAATCTCAGAAATGAAGTAGTACAGTACAGAAGAACATCAAGTCCCGGCCATGATAGCGATAGATCCCGATCAAACATACCCACAGCACCGTCTGTTAACAATAAAACCAATAGGCTGCGAACCACTCATCCCGGTCCCTGTCTGGCAATGATACCGCCAGAAGTCCACTCGTCAACCGGTTGCCAAAACAGCCCGAGGGGTCCAAACAATCTGGGCGGGTCAGGTCGGGGCGTAGCCATAGGAAAGTACAGCCATCCAAACCCATCCAAGTATCGACAGCGGAGATCCGGTAATACCGACGCTGACCCCAGAAACTTCCCAGCGTCCACACACAGTAGTATCAACCAGGAAAGGAGAGTCACACAGTCCAGCAAGCGCCACAATATAGCTGGGGCAGTCCAATAAGGAAAATAGCGTTTTGTCCCCCGCCTCCAGTTGAACATGTGTCCCGAAGAGACATCCACACGTGTAATCATGTCGGCCCAAGCAGACACGGGAGCCGGGTCTTTCAGTGGCTCTTGGTACCTAGGCAGGGCCGGGACTCCCTCCGCGGACTCAGCTGCAGATTCGTCGGCTGTCCCTTGGGATCCGACCGTGGCCGCTAGAGACGGCGAGACAACAATGGCCAGGTCCCGGGCATAACAAATCAGGGTCTCGTGCAGAACCGTTAGGGCAGCCAATGCGTCCTTAGATGTGGGCTCCTGCGTACGTTGCAAGCGTCTCTGCCCCACTCGTGCAACAGCCATCCAACGTGGACATGGACCGTAGAGGAAGGCACCAGCCGCCATCATAGTCAATTTGGCCCCGTCCCTCTTCACCTCACTCAGGGATCAGGCCCCAGTGCGGGGTGTCACAAGATGTACCACCAGGGCTCAAAACTGTGAGGCGGGCTCCCCGAAGGAGGGTCACCAAAAGGCTAAAATCCCTGCCGCACCCCGGGAGTCGCCCGCCTATATCGGGGGCAATCCTTGGTTATGCCCAGGCATACAGTTTGGGGAGGGGGCAGGAGTCATGCGCCCCCTCCAATCCTGTCTCCCCACACTGTCCCTAAAGGGTCACCGCCAAGTGGACCGGGCCTTAACCGCCATCAGCGGCCCTTCAAGTCAACGGCACCCTCCGGCCGGCTCCTCACCGCTACCAGCGGCCGTTGCTGTTGCAGCCGCGGCCAGATGCACGTCCAGGTAAACGCCCCGGTCTCCTCACCACGTGGGCCGCAGAGCAGTCGGGGGCCAGTTCTCAGGGACTGCCGCACGCAGGAGCCTCAGGAGCAGACGGTAAGTGCTCGTTCTCCTTCTCCTAATAAAGTACGCCTTTGTGACTCAGGATAAATGCCAGGATATACGTGTGGGGAAAAAGGGCTCACGGAGCCGAGCGACTATGCTGCCATTTCGAATGCCTGCTTGGCTCCTCCCCCCCAAGAATGCATTTTTCAAATCAATAACGGGAAAGAAATTAGCAGTGGAAGGAATCATTGTCAAAAGAGTAGTGATGTCAAGGGCCATGGAAACTGCGAACCAGTTTCCATTTTCCATGGCCCTTGACATCACTACTCTTTTGACAATGATTCCTTCCACTGGCGAACTCCCTGCGAAATTGAAAGTGGTTTATAATGAAAATTCTCGCTATTTTACTAATGTGTTGGCAGCGAAGGAATATTTGCATAGTATGCAGGGAAAAAGCGGGGTATAGTGTGTTAAGCAGGTAATCTTGGTTGATAACCTAATAGCGGTAGTTTTCTCTTGTGATTAGTTATGGATAATTATACTGCTTGGAGATTTTGTATCTTTGCTGGGGGGAGGCTGGAGACTAGGGAAGCTCTACATCCAAGGACTATAAGTCCTAAAGTCTCTGTAAGTGGGTGGGGAAGGGAGGTAGTGTGGGGGGGGAAGGGGCACACTTGGTGGTGGGGTTTGGAAGGGGGTGGAGGCACGATGGGGGTTAAAAGGGAAAAAACCCTGATGGGGACAAAAAACAGCACAGAATAGGAAAGTTGTTTGATTTAAAAATGTTGTGCATAAGAAGGATTAGCATAACAGGCTGGAATGTTAAGAAGATTCTTTATGGCTTTTAGTATTAAAATATGTTCTTTAAATGTCTGCGGCTTCAACAATGTGAAAAAGCGGTATAGGGTTGCTTCGGAGCTCTGCTACATTCAACCTGATATTGTATGTCTCCAGGAGACACATTTATCTTGGTGTAATCGTCTTTTAGCAAATGATTTGGGGTATTCGCTAATCTGTACATCTCAACAGACTACTACTACTCGGGTGTTATGATTTTAGGAAAATTACAATTATGTACAATCATTCGCACTTTAACTGACAAATGGGGAAGATGGGCTATAGCTGAGATAAAAATCAAATCTTCTCATATAACTCTGTGTTCAGTGTATGGATCAAATTTGGATGAACCTGAGGTGCTAATCAATTTGAACATGGAATTAGCAAATTGGGCCACTCCTCTGATAATATGCGGAGATCTGAATATTAATTTAAAAAATACAGAGCTGGTGGGTGGTCCTACTAATTATGTGGGCCGCAAACCTCGGGTCTTCAAGGCTTTATATAATTTGGTTACAGATCACGGCCTGGTAGACACCTGGAGTAATCTGAAATCTGCATCACCCAGTTATACTTATTATTCGTTCCCACATAAAAAATGTTACGATTAGATTATTTTTTTGCCCCCTTATCGATATTAACTGAGGCTGATATTGAAATATTCCCTAAAGTAACATCTGATCATGCACCCATTGTGTCAAGGATACCGGATGCTTCGACTGATTTTAATACCAAATCCTTCTCTTTTGATAGGAAATCATGTCTTGATGCAGAGTTTAAGACAACTATGGATAACGGAATTTATTGATTTTAATGCAGATACTGCTAGTATTGATATAGTGTGGGAAAAACTTAAAGCATGTTTCAGAGGGGAGGTGATAAGTTATGGGAATTTTCGACAGAAGAAATTAAGGGGTGAAATGCAAGATTTATACACATTATTAAGAAATTCTGAAGAGAATTTACAGAGGGAAATTCAAAAAAGGACTCAACGGAACCTTGCAGAAGCCGAGGATAAGGTCGCTAGATGTCGAGCTAAGATAACCGGGGTGTGGAGCAGGGAAAATGCGAAAAAATATTTGGTACCTAAACCACATGTGCATGAATATTGCGAAGCAATTGGGAGATCATTGGCCCTACGATTAAAAATGCAATCAACATCTAGGACTATATCCAAGATGCAGGATAAATACGGTCACTTACATCAGGACCCTGATAAAATGCTTGACATACTTCAACAGTATTATGCAGAATTGTATACAAAACAAATAGTAGATTCAACAAGTGCAAGATTTGATTTAGGGGAGTTCGTGCAGCTGAATGATAGCGATAAGGAATGGATGGATAGCCCATTCACTATGGAAGAATTGGATAAAGCAGTAAAAAGCTCTGCGAACGGTAAAGCAGCAGGACCAGATTTTATCCCTGGTGAAGTTTATAAATTATTCTTTGAACAATTAAAACATATTATGTTAGATATTTTTAGAGCTGCGCAAAAGGGTAAATCACCAAAATCATGGAATGATGCTCTGATTGTTGTGTTTAGTAAAAAGGCCAAGTCCCCAGAACTTCTGGGATCATACCGTCCTATTTCATTACTTAACTGCGATAGTAAGTTATATTCCAAAATGCTAGCTAATTGAATTTCAAAAGTCATAACTCCACTGGTCTCTCCAGATCAACATGGATTCATCGCTAAATGCAGTACAGTGATACACATAAATAAAGTCATTACTCTCATGGATGTGGCTCAGGCTGAAAAACGCCCACTATCTTTGATTTTACTAGACGCTGAGAAAGCGTTTGACCGTGTTGAATGGCATTATTTATGGGAGGTAATGAGAAAATCAGGCTTTGGGGAGAAGTTCATGACAGCAGTGCAGGCGCTATATATAGCTCCTAATGCAAGAATTGTTGCAATGGGGAGGAAATCAGCAGTGATTAATATCACAAGAGGTACAAGGCAAGGCTGCCCTTGCTCCCCATTATTATTTGCTTTGTTCATTAATCCGTTATTAAATAGTCTATCTCATAGCCCTTTAATTAAGCCTTTTATAGTGCAAAACATCCCACACACGGTATTTGCATATGCGGACGACATGGCGGTTATGACGTTTAATCCGCTTGAAACACTAATAGAAATTGAGCGGTTGGCCTTAAAATTTGGTTCAGTATCAGGCTATAAATGAAACTCTGGTAAGACTCAAGTGCTATGTACGGAAAATATGCGTTTTAATGACCCCAGAGTTGTATCTGAAGTAACATATCTAGGCATTATAATCAAAGCTTCTATGATTGACATAGTGGAAGCCAATTAGACTAGTACATTTTGGCACATTCAGCAGTCGTTAGAAAGGTGGGGACGATTGCAACTAACACTCATAGGACGAGGGAATATTATCAAGATGAGTATCTTGCCGAAAGCTCTTTATATGTTTAGAGCTACAGTCTATCTGTGCAAGATTTTTATGGTCACCTGGGAAACCTCGGAGAGCGATGAAACTGATGACTCTCCCGGTTCAGAGAGGTGGTCGAGCTATTCCTGATTTTTTGTTATATTTTTATGCTTGTTTTTTACAGAGATTGCGATTGTTATTAACAGGGGAGCCGGTAGTGGAGGTGGCAGAAGCAGCCTCAATATATTATTTATTGCTAGGAATTCATGCCAAACGTAGCTTATTCAAAGAGTTAGAGGGGAATTACTACAAGAGAACACAGTACAAAGTGATGGAATCAGCCTTCACAGTATGGCGAAAGGTGGCCAGACTGATTAATATAGGGAAAGTGTCATATTATACGCTCTTTAATGCAGAGAAAATATTACCTTTTGTATTCCAGGATCGGGTTGCTATAGAGTGGACACATTGTGGGATATAGCTGTTAAATAGGGACCACTATGGTCTACAGGTATCAGCACTGGTACCCCACTCTGTCCCTGGCTGTCCAAGCTGTAAGACATTCCTGTCACTTCCTCCATATCATAATCATCATGCTGCAATAACACCTCCATCTTTAATTTGTTATGTCTTTTCTCTGTCCTCTCCTTTTCCTCATTATCATTATGTTCATAATACTGTGCCATATTTAAAATAACAGAGGGGGAAGAGGTGGACCAAGTACGTTCAGAAGCCTGCAATCGAGTTGCAATTTCAGGAAGCAAATTAGAAACAAATCTATTAACAAACAACTAAACACCTCTCTCAATAGACAAATCCCGCCCACTGTAATCCAAAAACGTGTCTTCAAATCAGATTAAGAAATCAGACACACTCTCATCTTTCTTTTGTCGACAAGCTGACAATTTATCCCAATCTTCTTTTATCGGTGGAATAAGAAAATGCATATATGTAATACTGCGACCAGGCAAAGCAAGTATCTCAACTTGGGGTTTATTATCACCTAGCTTCCTTTCCTGATCCCATCCTTTAATCACATCTCATGTACCTCCAAACTCCACAACATGATCTTGTGTGTGTACCTGCCTCCAAATTTCAACCGGAACCAGCAGACCAAAAAACATTTCAATATCAGCAAGAGTCATTACAGTGGAAGAGGCAGCTTCAGTCAATTCTTTATAATATGCAGTAGGATTTTTCCTAGGGTCTGGCAAGTGAGTCTTAAGAGATAAAACTCCACTTCTTTTCCACGAGTTATAAACTCATTGCTCTTGAACGAGGGCCACCTGCCTTGGCCTATTAACATTACCACGGCCGGGGGCGGAGCTTGCCAGCGTCGATGGTGGAGGTCTAGTTGCGGAGCTCCGCACCATTGCCCAACATAATCCTGCCAAATATCCTACATCAACGGAGTGCGACGGCTGCTGGAGGAGGTAACACCCCTTAGAAGCTGGCGACTACATTTGAGGCGTCTCCCGGTGCAAATCGATAACCGGAGACGGCATTGTGGTCTGACGCGGCATCCCTCGCGGGCCAGGCCACAATCCCCGGAATTTCCTGGAGGGCTGTCCAGGTTGCGTCGCACGACGCGCGGCGGGACTGGAGCAAAAGGGCCCGGTCTCGCCGGAGCTGCAAAAAGGAACAAGGCGCAGAAGACGATATCTAATTGCGGGAGCCACAGAGAGCGACAGCGGTCACTGCGGTGTACAAGGTCGTGTGAGTACACGCGTGTATTGCCCGTTACTGGTGGGAGACCTGGTGAAGGCCTGGAGTTGACGGTGCGCTGAGCTAGAAGAGTGTAGCCGCCCTTACATGCATGCTTCCTGAGCACTCGGAGCAATCGAGGGGGCAACCCTGGCCCCGGCCCGGAGGCGCCATCGGGTGTGCAGACCCTGCCTTCAGTGCGAGTGTGCCGGATTGCCCCCGCGTGACTGCCGCCACTGAGAGCGGGACCTCCCGGGCAGATGCCCTTGGCGACTTGCTTCCGCAATGACCGGGGGTGGATACGGACTGGCCACAAGAAGTCTAACGTGAAGAACAGGCCACTGCGAGGGTGAGAGGTGAGGGCGCGGGACTGAGGGAAGGAGGTGTGGAACGTAATAGCTGAAACGCTGCCCCTCCCCCCTCCCCGCCATTTTGCCACGCAGGGCCGGGATACTGAGCCCCCCGCCACTAAATCTGCCACTGCGGATGGGTGCGAAGTGCCGCAGCTCCTGCTGGCGCATGGTGGATGCCTGATTGGACTGTGTCTGCGCACAGGGTATTGCTGCTTTTGGGGGAACTCTCGCAACTGGCGATGTGCTTTGGAGATGAGGTGTGATTCCCCCTACATTGGTCAGTGCACGACGCATTGGTATACAATACTGTGACTACACCACGGAGCGGCGTGGCCGGGACTACTGAGAGTGGCCTATCTTGATCATCATAGCGCCAAGGCCTCTCGAGCCACTAGTCACCATACCGGGTGGGAGCTGCAGGGCAGTGACCACACTGATACGCAGGAGTGAGCTGAAACGGGATTGGCGAACAGAGTACCCCTCTGGACTTGGTTTCTACCCCAGTGAGGTGCGTTTACCATGGGCAAGCGCGACAGAACCCAGACCAAGTTGACATTTGACCAACGTCGGACGAAGGAACCGGAGGCCCAGGCACCCGACTCATCACCAGGGGGTGGTACCCCTGAGGGATCACTATGTGCGGATATAAGAGAAATGCTGGTGTCCATGGAGAAAGGCCTACAGGACAGCATGGCATCCATTGGCTCCAAAATCGATGCCCTCACGTACCGGATGGATCGTATGTCAGAACAGGTGGACAAACACGTGGAACGGCTGGACATGTCTGAGAGGCGTCTCACGGAGGTGGAGGAGGCCCAAACGGAGTGGGACAAAGACCGCAAACAGTTTAGTAGATTACTCCAGGTAATCCAGGATAAATCGGAGTACTTGGAAGCCCGCACGAAGCGCTCGAATATTCACATTACGGGAGTATCGGAGACGACGCAAACCGGGAAAATGGAACTCTTTGTGGAGAAACTCCTCATTACCATTTTGGGAGAAGAAGTTTTCTCGCCGATGTTTATTGTGGAAAGGGCTCACCGCAAGCTGGGGCCTCGGCCTCGCCCGGGGGCACCTCCACGACCAATAATAGCAAAACTATTGAACTACAGGGACAGAGACACAGCATTGCGGGTGGCTAGAGACAAAGGGAAACTGCAGTATGAAGGCATGGACATCTCCTTATATCCCGACTTTACCGCGAAAGTCCAAGAGGAAAGACGGCACTTTGCCCCGTACAAGAAGCAACTTCGTGAACTAGGGCTGGACTACGCGATGATGTACCCTGCGAAACTGCGCATTAATAGACAGGTTCACTCACATTATTTCACGGACCCCAGGGAACTTCAGAAATCCTTATAGGAATGGGCTAAGGAACGGAGAAAAAACCCGGGAGGTCAAGATGGAGAACAAGAAGGGGCCACCCAACTGGATGAGCAGGACGAGTGAGACTGAGACTACTCGGGCATTCTCACTGTCTGCCAGCGGGAGCTGAATGTGGGGATGTATGCTGAGTCCCCTACTGCAGTGACCCTGAGAACGGCTCGGTACCAACTTATAGACCCTAAGGGCGAGTACCTAGTGACAGTACTGCCAAGGCTGGGTGAGATTATTTCATTATATCTGTGTTCCACAACCGAAATGTTAAATTACTTATCAGGATACGACCTTGGGTGCGGAGTATACTCTATTGCACGTAATGGGTGAACCTTAATAATGTTTAGTTGACTGTAGAGATGAGGCACATGGGAGACCTCTGGAGTAGGGCTGTTGACTCATGTTGATGAACATTGGAGGGGTAATGGTGCAGGGGCGGTGCTGAAATGTACAATGCTGAAGCATGGTCGTTTTTTCTATTTGGTAACCTCCGCCCTCGTGCTGTTAGCTCATATGGTCCCAACGGGGGCCGATTTGGGGATTGTTAAGGGGAATTGCAGGTGGGGGGGAGCAAAGGATGAGGGATATGGGGAAGGGAGGAAGGGGGACGTTTCTATCATGCTAGGCCATGTTGGGGTTTTTCTGCTGTGGGTGGAAGGAGGGGGATTCATGGGACAAGGGGGAAGTTATTGTTTGGATGTTTTTTCACGAAATACATTGCCTCAGGGGGCACAGAGTGCTTGCTACGGTCTACTGAATGTTCATGATATAGCCAACCTTGTACTCCTGACTACATGCTTAGAATTCATGACACATCCTCATGGCTGATGTAACTAGAATGCAGACGAACGAACGGCCCTTCTCGCAAAGTGCCCTCACATGGAATGTTAGGGGCCAGAACGACTTATAAAAATGTTAGGCTACCTTAGACGCCACAATATTGATGTAGCACTCTTGCAGGAGACGCACTTACCACTCACGAGTAGAATGCTGCACACCAGGGGCCTCACAGGGCGCATAGCAGCAGCGGTATTCACCCCACATGCGAGGGGGGTTATCACATGGGTGAACCCAAAAACAAACATCCAGATACAGACTTTGGGAGCGGACACTGAGGGCAGGTATGTTATAGCATCCTGTAAGGGTCTGGGGATGGACTTGCTAGTGGTCAATACTTATGGCCCCAACTATGACTCCCCCGAATTCTTTGACACACTGGCCAGTGAGATAGCTAGGCACGGCAACCCACATGTACTGTGGGGAGGGGACTTTAATTTAACGCTTAACCCGGACATAGATAGATCATCGGGCCCCCCCCGTAGACCCTCGGCAGCCGCACAATCACTCACAGCAAAGTTAATAACGTGTGGAGGAGTAGAAACGTAGGAAGGGGCGGCTTCACACACTATTCCGCAGTCCACGAAATACACACGAGAATAGACTAATGGTTTGCCACTGCGGGGATCAATTGCTCTGTCAGGCAGTGCAAGGTGCTTCCACGCACACTCTCGGATCACTCCCCGGTACTAATAACCCTGGAAACCCCTGCGAAAAGGATCGCTCCATTCACGTGGCGCTTCCCGCCTTACTCCCTCCTGGATCCGATCTTCCATGGGGAGCTAGCGGAAGCGATTGATGTGTTCTTTGAGAAGAATGTGGGTTCAGTGGAGGATTTCCAAACAATTTGGGAGGCGTTTAAGGTCTATATACGGGGCATTGCAATGTCTAAGCACTCTAATGTCCTGAAGGCGACAAGGACCAAACTGGCTGAGCTGGAACAACAGCTGCAGGCGCTTGAGGGACAAAGACGCTCTAGATCAGACGAGACAGTAGAGGGAGAGATTAAGCAACTTCTGGTGGAATACCACGAGGCAGCGGACAGGGAGGTCCAGCATCTAGGCAAGTATGCCACGGCCCGAACATATGACGAGGGAGAACGGCCAGGATCAGTATTGGCTAATATCATCAAGGGCCGCAGGGGAAAGGTGCAAATTTCAGAACTGAGAAAAGCAGACGGAGAAAGGGTGACGGACGAGGCGGAAATAGCCGCGGTCTTCAGAGACTACTATTCGGAGTTGTACTCTTCCAAAAGTGGCGACATGTCAGCCGAGATTCTAGATTATCTGGAACATATAAGGCTCCCGTTCCTCCCGAATACCGACCAGGAATTCCTCATGTGCCCCATACAATTGGACAAAATTAGAGATGCACTGGCCACTATGAGATCAGGCAGCGCGCCAGGTATAGATGGGCTATCGGTCGACTTTTATAAAACTTTCCAAGACCAACTTCTGCCGCACATGCATATGCTTCTGGAGGACATCTGCGACCAGGGCAGCATGCCTAGCTCTATGAGGGAGGCGATGATTGTCATTATTCTAAAACCAGGTAAGCCGCATGACGACTGTGGTCCATACCGCCCTCTCTCGTTGCTTAACGTGGACACCAAATTATACGCTAAAGTCCTGGCAACTAGACTGGTGTTGTTGGCCCCTGACTTAGTGGCCCCGGAACAAGCGGGATTCATACCATCCAGAAATCTGACTTACAACATCAGGACAGTGTTAGGGACCATCCAACACGTCAAGCAGGACGTACCGGCGGTATCGCTTTTCCTGGATATGGAGAAGGCGTTCGACTCCGTAGAATGGCCGTTCCTCCTTCTGGTGCTACGGCGTATGGGACTTGGCGAACCCTTCATTCAAATGGTGGGCGCGCTTTATGACGGTCTCTCAGCAAGGGTGCGAGTGGGAAACGCGATCTCTCAACCTCTATACATAGGCAGGGGTACCCGTCAGGGATGCCCATTATCCCCTTTGTTATACGCTCTAGCAGCTGAGCCTCTGGCTTGTACGCTGAGAGAGTATCACAGCCACCAGGGCATACGCTTCCCCACGTATAAAATAGTTGTGTCCATGTACGCGGATGATACGTTATTATATGCACATGACCCTGCTACCACACTTCCCCCACTTCTACGAGAGGTGGTGCGCTTTGGCGCGTTATCAGGTCTCAAGGTAAACTGGGCAAAATCGGTAGTGCTGCCCTTAACTCCGGTGACCAAACAAGTGGAGACCGAGTTCCCTGTCCAGTGGACTGAGGACCCGATCAGGTACCTGGGGATTCAGATCCACACAGATCCGGACCTGCTCATAAGCCAGAACTACGGAAGGGCGGTCAGTAGGCTTGAGGACGATGTAGAGATTTGGAGTAAACTGCCTCTTACCTTAATGGGACGTATCGCCATAATGAAGATGGTGGTGCTGCTGAGGTTCTTGTTCCTTTTTAACGCTCTGCCTATAGTGCTCTCCAAAGCCTTCTTTCAACGCCTGACGACCCTTATGATAAACTTGGCGTGGGTGGGGAAACAGCCGAGGGTTAAATGGACAACGCTCACCCTGCCGTACAGCATGGGGGGCCTGGCAGCGCCGGACCTTGAATTGTACTACAGGGCGGCCCAGGCCTCCCACCTAAATACCTGGGTTCATGGCGACTGTCGGATCCCGCATGTCCGGATGGAGCGCCTATTTGCGCACCCGCTACAACTCCCAGCCACGATATGCAAGCCGCAGGACCGTCGAACGGGAATACTGGATTCCATCTCATCCACCAATCACGCTTGGCCCTCTCTCCTGTTCCGGCAGGGAGGAGCCACGCTATACTCGCCGGAGATGCCGATGGAATGGATGCTATGGCTCCCGCCCATGGCTGATCGAGCAGCCATAAAGGAACTAGCGAAACTGGGGCTACATAGAGCGGGCGACTTATTCCAGGACGGGGTAGTCAAAACCTGGGAACAAGTGCGGGGAGATGGAGGCGAACCTCCGCTGCTCCAACGATTCCACTTTCATAGAACCCGGAGTGCCCTTATGGAGATACTGGGCCCAGATATGGCGGAGCCTCCGGATGTCCCTGAACTGACATATGTAATTAAACGCAAGGAGCCTAAAAAACTCCTAACAAACATTTACAGCATAGCCAGGTCACATGGTGTGCACCAACTCATGAAAGCCAGGTTGGACTGACAGAGGGATCTAGAAGTCACGCTGGATGATGCGACATGGCGCTATTGCTGTGAGAGTATGCGGCGCATCTCTCTGAATGGGAAGCATCGGCTCAAACACTACAAGTTCCTTCAAAGGGTGTACTATACCCCGGAGAGGCTCCACAGATATGGGCTACGAACAGAGGCGAACTGCGAAAGGTGTCATGCGGCGGACGCCGACTTCCTACATTTAGCGTGGGGTTGCCCGGGCATACAGGCGTTCTGGAGCGAAGTGTTTGCGGAAATGAGCAAAATACTGGAAGTTGACTTGGACACGGATCCGGGCATAGCACTTATAGGCAACTCCAGGAGGCTCCCTGGTGCGATACGCAGGCTCACAGACATGGGTATGCTAATGGCCAGGAGAGTAGTGGCCCAGAGGGCCTTTACCAACTAAGGCTAGATGGGCGCTGGATATGCTGTACTGTAGCACACAGAAGGAGACGTATAGCGAACTACTACCTCCGACAAGTCGCCAGAAAAACTTCTGGGCCCTATACCAGACTTACCTGCAAGGACAGCAGAGTGTGAACGGAAGCACCGCAGATACTGTTTCCCAGGGATAAGAGACGAAGTCCACAATTGACACTACACTATGGGCCAGGGACGAAGTGATGAGACGGGAATGGATAGGGGAGTGCTACCACTGGAGAGGATAGAGGGGGGGAGTAAACAGAGTGAGGGGCAAATTGGCAAGGTGACACTATTGGTAACACACTGCAAGCACTGCCAAGTTCAGACATAGCATAGACATAGATAGCCGGAAAATGACAGGGGTACGATTCCCTAGGGAATACAAGTGAAGAGGCGGGAGGGATCGGGAGACAGGTTAGGCTACCACACTTTCGGACAAATAGGAGTAGCGAGGGAGGTCCCTCTGAGGCTGGGGTCGGGGGGGAGGGATGTTGACGGCACTATTGGGTCTACATTAGCTTATTTTGACACAAGCCTTCAGGAATTGTTGGTAGTCGGATAGAGTACACAGTGGAGAAGCAGTGGGGGACACAGAGGGAGTAAAGATAAAAATGCACACGTAAAATGCAACCGGCAATGCTGGGGATTGCAACTGATTGTCGACCAACTATCCTCTGAGGTACGCCGCCGGACCCCCGGGTTGTCGGCCGACGGGCTGTGTAATATAAGATCTAGTTTTACCTGATATGCTTGTGACGCGGCCTGAAGCTGTGTCAACTGAGTTTGTGCAATAAAAAAAACCCACAAAAAAAACATTACCACGGCCATCCATTAATTCCGGCACCTCTGGATGATATATAGGATGGACCTCCCGCATCGGAAACTGAGACACTAACATGGGACTTTTCTTTTTTAATCTTCCCCTATAAGTTATTATTGTTGTGACATTAGCAAAAACGTGCCCCAATTCACTAATATACACCCGTTCTCTAATATCATATAAAACTTGAGGCGCTTCCGCTTCAAAGTACTGTTGCCAAGGACCAATTAAAGTGGCCGACATGTGTTTAAGGGCATGCTGTTGTATAAAACGTTCAAAATCTCTCATAGTCGCGCAGACATCCTCTACACTATAAATAGGATTATGAGCCCACTGTGCAGTCTGATTGGCTATCACCTGTTTCTCCTCATCAGATCGCACTAACGGTCACATGCGCTCCTTGAAAGTCATCCAATCCCTGTCCCCAAATCCACATACTGGTGGCCCACTACTGACTAATGTGGGAGGATGAAAAAACACAGTGGGAGAAGCAACAGAAGTAACAGGCACTATCGTCGCTGACGGTTGTGTCGCAGGAGAAAGAGCTGGCGAAGGGGACGCTGAGACAATAGGTGTGGCAGGGGTACTAACAGTCACGCTTGCCACAGACAGCAAAGGCACATAAGGAGGAGGTGGAGCTGCAGCCCAAGCCACAGCCATTGAGATGACAGAGATAGATACAGGTACAGAGACAGTGGAAGCAACAGTAACGGGCGGCTGCGAGTACACCGGGGCCATATCATATGGAGGCAGGGGTAGGGAATCTAACAATTCTTCCACAAAAGTATCATCTTCCTCCTGGACCACTTATGATTTATCAATATGTAATAGAAACCTCATATCTTCACATTCAACTCCCTTCTCCTGTTTTTTCCAGTTATATGCCACAGCTTTCTGAGTCAATGTCTACATTTTCCCTTTCCGGGCCTCTTTTTCTGCCTTCAATCGCTTCTGTCCAGCTGCTTTCGGCTATGTTCTAAGGAAATCAAACATAGACTGCCTACTTCGTCTCTTAAACAACTGTTTGTAAATACTCAATCTTCTGTTCATCGAAAGGGCCCGTCAACGGCCACCGCAACTCAGCATTGTCCCTTGTGTATTGTGCCATAATGTACTAAACATAATAGGGCCAAGACCATGGTTCACATGCATATGAAAATTCGGAGTGACTTCTGGAGGCGCCGGCTGAGCTTCTTCCAATCAAGCACCAGCAGAACAACAGCCACAGCACAAACAAAACAGTTTACTGACACCAGGCATTCTCAAAAGAAAACAAATTCACTATTTTATGCCTGGCAAAGCAATTGCAAATGCATTTATCCAAAAGACGGTCCTTAGACTGTACCAAATACAAATCAAAATGGTACCATATCCACAAAGAACCAAAACAAACGTACTTGAAATATGAAGGTCAAACAAATTGATTCTCCACTGCCGCCTCTTCAGATCACATGGTCAGATCCAAGGATTTTGCCATTCAGGACTCCAGTCGGGATGACCACTGGGCGAGTGTCAGTGTTCAGAAAGATGGAGTTCGCAAACTCCTCTGTGCCAATGTGGCTTCAGATAAACAGATTTTGAGATGATTACCCACTTGCAGGAAATGGCGGGTGATCGTTGCTAGAAACAAAGGAGCCGGTCGAGCACGCCTAAAATGGAGAAATGCTCAAACAATTGCCAGCCTAGTTTCTTGTGTCTGGGTCCAGGCGAGAGGACTAAACCAGCTGAAGCGCGTTGGTAGAATTCCGAACCATGCACTTCAGCAACAATTCTGTTGTGAGAGGACGCATGGCGCAGCGTTTAGTTTAGTCAGGGTTTTAGAGTAGTTTCTTGTATGCTAGGCATCAGGCATAGGGTAGAGTGCTTCCGCTATCATCGGATAGTTAGTTAGGTGACAGTTTTCCATATTCAGCTACGTATGTCTTCCAATTCAGGAATTCAGTAAATATGGTTAATTGAGAGTCTTCTAGACAGTTTTCAACATACCTGGGTTTCTGCAGAATCCTTGGGTCTTCTGGAGAACGGGCAGCAACTAACAGCAAGTATTAAACCTGTTGGAAAAGAAAGAAAAGGATTGTTTACTGTTCATAACAAGTAAGAGAGTGTGAAACAGTAGTGGATAAAGTAAAATAAAATTTCATAAGTAAGAAAATACTCAAGCTCTACTTTTGTACAAACAGGATATCAGGGCATAGTTATCTTGAATTGATGAAGAGAAAAATATGAAGAGGAGCTAAAGCCTTAAGTTTGTTGGGTAAGGAAGGAAGGGTTTGGGTGAAGAATAAAAGGAGTTTTTAGGGAGGGTTTACAAGAAAAGTTTTAATGGTGTGATTTCTATTAGTTTCTCCCACAATAGACTGAGTAGGAAGAGAGCGAGAAAGCAGATACAAGCAGAAGGACGGTAGAGCGATTGAGCAGAACCAAGGAAAAGCCAGGCAGTCTCTGCTCTGTCCCATTCCCCTTTCCTGGGCAGGGTTCACGTGACCACCAGTGACATTGGTGCTCGTGGGAACGTCTGTGGTAGGAAAATTACAACAGTCTGCTCCTGAGAGTATCGGAACAAGAAGTGAGTACTCATAGTGTCTTGAAAGTGAGGAACGGTCTGGCAGGACAGAAGGTGCAGCTGTGAGTACCAGGAACTCTTCGTGCAGGGATCCCTGATCCATCCGTCCGATCCGACGATGGCCTCGACCTTCCCCCCGTCCGCGGAAGGGGATGGGTCACTCACCCGAAGGAGTGCCTGTTCGGATACCAACTGAAGAAAATGGCCCAAATAGTGTCACTTGGGTCACTAATGACCACCTCTCAGCCTTCCATACAAAATGAAGAGTCAGTCAGATAGCAGAGAATACAAACCAATAACAGTTTATTCAAAGTACACTCAGAGTGGAGCCCTGTCTGCCCAGTTGCTAGGAGTGCTGTAGAGGGACCGACATCAACAAGCATAACAATACATTATGTACACTTCGAAACCAAAAAGAGCATGCCCACTATGGAATTTTCAAGCAGATGCAGCTGGACAGTAAATTACAAAGGAGTAAGTTTAGATTCCAAGGCCAGGCACACATCTACTATTCAAGTTCACTCTGCCTGTGTCCACCACTAGACGAGTGGGAGAAGACCTATACCTTAAAGGAAAGGTATGAGCTAATAAGAACAGTGCATTCATTAGTGTAGCAGAACTCAAACAGAAGAAACATAACTTAGAAGAAGCTGTTTCTCGGAAATAGCGAAGGATTAGTTTCAATCATGATTTAAATGGCACCCATACACAAAATGGCACCGCAAATGTTAACTTTTGAAAAACAATGCAAAAGCATACATTTTTATTCTAACAGGCATGCAGAAAGTGAAAGTAGGTATCAAGCATCTCTGCAAATAAAAACACTGGTCTAATGCTGTTATAATAGTAAACAGCATCCCAGCAGAGCACGTATTGGCTGGGACACCGTGCTCCATCAGAGACTGATGGGGTTGTGCCACTGCTTCTCAGCTCCCTTACAGCAATGATTGGGGAAGCCTGAACTTCACATGTGACTTAGCAAAATACTGGCCAACCTGACATGCACAGTTTAGATACACAGTCCCAGCTGGTCTCTGCAGTAAACCACGCCTGGGAGCACATTACTCCTTGCCTGCCAGAAGACAGATCAAGTTTTTTGTGGGTAATGACTGGCAGGTAGCAGGTCAACGCTCCTTACGCCTGTATGGACTAACTGTCCGTGGGCACGAGGCTCATGATTTGAATGGTGCAGCAGGTGCAGTGGCACAGGAGCCAAAACGTTTAGAAAACCCACTGAGCACCGATTATTGCTATATCTTACTTCTAAACACACAGTCACAAGTATGATTACCTTGCAGGCACTGGGGCCATGATTTTAACGGTTCACATTATTACTATATTGTACCACTAAACAAGCAGTCAGGAGTGCTTTTGTGGTTCTTTTGTAATCATTGCATCCACAGTAACACATGGCCTAAAGCATCATTGTAATCACTTTACAAGCAGGATACACAGCAAAGTCCAGTCCTTTGTCCTCTCCGTGGCAGAAGAAGCAACTTCAGGATAACCCAGTAAAGCACATACAGAAAAGGGACAGTACTACTCCTCATAGCTTTCCAGCTCTTATCCTTGGCAGAGGTTCCTCTTGATTCCAAAAGTAATCTAAATTTCTGGGGTTTAAGGTCCAATAGTTATACCCAATGTTCTCTTTGTTATCTTTGTGGCAAGGGTCTTTGAGCCCAGTTCAAATCAGTTCTGTCCTCTCTGACCTAGCTTCCGTACAGGAGGTGGGGACAGCATTGTGCAAAGGAGAACCAGCCTATTCGGGTGCTAGTGAAGCACCTCCCACCATTCTAAATACTGTGTCCTAAAGCCAACAGAAATAGCTCAGGAAAAATAGGAAGAAGCAGCAAAACAATTTGGGTAAGCTGCAAAAAATAAACAAATTAAATAAAGAAAAGGTATCTGATTGCTCTTCCTGCTTCTGGGAGAGGCTCCCAGACTGCACTGTGGCAATCATGACGAGGCTGGAAAGCAGCATCAGTTTGGCCTTCGCGCTATGACTTTGCACTCCCAGGCAGACTGGGAGCCTGTGCCTGCTTTCTCCAGCCCAAGCAACGCAGCTGGGGCTGGAGAAAGCTTCACTGCACATGAGATGTTTGGCTGGCATGAAACGGCCATCTAAACTCCTCATGCTCAGTGAAGGGACAAGGGAGTGCATTCCCACTCCCCCACTACAGTGTCATCCCCCTGGGCCCACCTCCAGGACTCATCAGAGTCCTGGGGGTATTTTGTAGTTGCTATAAACCTATATAGGATCTGCACTTTTAGACAACATAGACTGTGGGATTGGTATCCAGACTGATTCCAGACACCCTCGCTGGGTATGTTCACCTGTATACCAGCTAGCTCTCAGTGCCATTGTAAACTCCTCTTAGCAAGGCGAGAATAGTTCTTGGCAACTATCAAACATGACAACTCTGTCCCATCAGGATCATGGAAACAGTACAGTACTTTTCACTCGTGCTCACTTTGTCTCAGAGAGATACACGGAATAAACGGTGGGTAACGTGTTTCAATAAGTATTTATTGAATCAGCCTCATTCTATTGTAAAATAGGTGTGCTGAAACAACAATAAGACATAAGCAGATATACATGATTATAAGCATAAAAGTATGGTAGATTCCTACCATAGTGCTAAAACAATGAATATAAGGCATAATAATGCATGACAATAATAATGCGTACTCCTACGATGCAACCCTAACTAGATGTACCTAAGTGTACCTAGCATGTCCGCGCCTCGGACGTGCCTCAGGGCTATGGCACCACCATGTGGCTCGGTCTCCGACCTTGTTCAGGTACCTTCAGTCGATGTAGCAATACATTCCATAGAATCACCTTACATTAAATATACGTCTGCCTATTTGAAGGCTCTACAACCAGCAATAAAACCCTCCTGCAGGTTGTTAAAATTGGGGTGGGAGAAGGACTCTTTTCAAACCTGCCAAATACACATTGACCCTGTAGGGATCAAATCTACGCTGACTGATTCCATCAAGAACCACCCAAATTCAACGTCAAAATCATTTTCTTTCATTAGCCTCAATTGTCGCTCTTTACCTAAGCACAAAATAGACATTTTTAACCTGCTCTTAGATGAAGCACCCGACGCATTGTTTATAACAGAAACATGGCTCAAAGAGAGCTCGGGTCCAGACATAGCTATGGCACTTCCGGACTCTTACGCTATCACTAGACTTGATAGGGAAAAGAATCCTGGCGGAGGAATTGCTATCATCTTTAAAACACTTTTTAATTGTGATTTTAAACCTCTTTTATGTGGTGGTTGCGAAGCGGCGACCTTCAAACTTACATTAGCCCCTCATTTCACCTTATCCGGAGTCCTTGTTTATCGGCCTCCGGGGGCAGCATCCAACTGGGTGACAAATATGTCTGAACTTATCGGACCGTTTGTCATGAGAACTGCCAATTTCACAATCCTAGGCGATATTAACTTGCATCTAGAGGATGAGGAATGTTCCTTAGCTAAAGAATTTATAAACGATTTAGCAGCTCTCAAATTAACCTTAAAGAACTCAGGGCCTACACATTGTGCTGGACACCTGCTAGATCCTATTTTCTCCAATCTCAACAATATAGTGACGCATTCTACCCAGCCTCTGCCCTGGTCCGACCATTACCTGACTAAATTTGCCCTTCAGGTTGATTCAGTAAATAAAGACAATACACCCCTACCCACTCAGTTTATAAGAAAGTGGAAACAACTTGACATTAATAGTCTCAATGCCCTCCTGGAAGAACATAGTCCTTGTACTAAGACTACTGTCCAACAGCTTTCCTCTACAGTACAAAATTGGCTTCTTGCAGCCATTGACTCCACCCTGCCCAAAACTAAGCTAAAACAAAACACCCACGCCCTCCTGCCCCCTGGTTCAATGATATTTTACAAAACGAGAAAACTAGATGCAAAAATCTGGAACGTCAATGGAGGAGGAGTTACTCACCTGTGGACAAGGAAAAATACAAAACTCAGTTAATAGCATATCAAAAGCAGTGTAGCAAAGCTAAAGCAGAATTCATCTGCACTAAAATCACAAATGCCCTAGACCACTCCAAAACACTTTTTAAGTTAGTAAAAGAGATGGCTGGCTCTAATACGTCTCAACTCCCACCTGAACTTAACAAAACTCAATGTGACCTGTTAGCCGCCTTTTTTATCAACAAAGTCGACAAAATTCACCAAGACATTAACCTAGCTTCTAATAATCATAATTCAACCTCTGAAGCTATCTCCAACCGTGCATCACCTATCCCGGGTAATACCTTAGGTACTCCGGATGGTTCTACTCTGGTTGATGCATCTTCTGTTACACTTGATAGGTGGCCCTTGCTAAATCCTGATATGGTTCAAAGGCTGCTAAAACTATTAAATCTGGCTCACCCAAAGACCCATTGCCATGCTCAGTCCTAAAGCAACTTAACAGCAATGTTTTGGTGACTATTACTGATCTTCTCAATGCTTCGCTACTGGAACAATGTGTACCCAGTGAATGGAAGCATGCAATGATTCATCCGCTTCTGAAGAAAGCTGGCGCTGACCCCAATTTGCCAGCTAACTTCCGCCCAATATCCTTGCTGCCCACCTTTGCAAAAATATTGGAGAAGCATGTACATCGTTGCCTTACTGATTTCATTGCCACTCATGACCTGTTACCATCCCACCAGTCGGGATTTCGTGCAGGCTTTTCCACAGAGACCACCCTACTGGGGGTAACCGAAAACATCCGTCGCATGGTGGACAAGGGCGAAACAGTGGCACTTTTGCTACTCGACCTCAGCGCGGCATTCGACACCGTGTCGCATGCGGTCCTCGCCCAGACACTCCACTCTCTGGGCATCCGTGGGGCGGCTCTCAACTAGATTAGATCATTATTGGAAAACCGCACATTCCAGGTCTTCTCACAAACTGCCTGCTCCGATATCATGACATTTAAACACGGAGTTCCACAGGGCTCCATTCTTAGCCCGCTGCTTTTTAACGTGTATATGAGTCCCCTGGCCAAGATAGTGGAGGAAACAGGGCTTTTAATGTTTTCTTACTCTGATGATTCCCAGCTGCTCTTTTCTTTATCAGCTGCAGATTCTGACAATTCCTCTTCCCTACAACTCGGACTTAGAAAAATCGCTGAATGGATGCAAAAAAACGTCCTAAAATTAAACGGTGAAAAAACTGAGTTAATCGTGTTGGGCAAAAATAAAGAACTCTGGGGACCCCAACACTGGCCAACTGAAATGGGCACCCCCCCCAATCCTGTCACTCATGCTCGCAACTTGGGCGTCATTATTGACGACTCACTCAGTCTACACCAGCAAGCGGTAAAGACTTCAGCCACCTGCTTTGCCATTTTAAAATGGCTAAAAAAGATCTGTTGGATGCTGCCTGAAAACACCAAGAAAACAGTTGTCAATGCCCTAATAACATCCAGGCTAGATTATGGCAACGTTTTGTACCTGGGGGCGAACAAAGTCTCTGTCCGCCGGTTACAATCAGTACAAAATGCAGCAGCCAGACTACTCTGCAAAATTCCCATCTTTACTCCAACCACTAAATATATCAGGAAGTTACACTGGCTAAAAATTGAAAACCGAGTTAAATTTAAATCCCTATGCTTTATGCACAGGATCTCCACCAATACCGCTCCAAAATACCTGCAAAACCTGGTGCGCCCCTACCGTCCTTCCAGATCTCTCCAGTCTTCCACGGCAAATCATTTTGAAATTCCTAGGATCAAACTGTCACGTATGGGTGGCAAGTCCTTTTCACTCCTAGGACCTTCTCTTTGGAATTCAATGCCACATACACTGTGGTCTGAGCCGAATTACATCAAATTCAGGAAAGCCTTAAAGACATGGCTCTTTAACAACTAGTTTTCTGTAACTGCATTGCTATTGGGATCTGCTGCGCCGGGAAACCCTTTGTTGGGTAGCTGTGCGCTATACAAATGTAAACAAATAAATAAATAAAATAGATGCAGGGCTAAGAATCATCCTCCTAGACTGAAGCCAACCCCATTATCAGAAGTTAGAGACTGTGGGACCCTGTCTTGGTCTCGAGATGGACACCCTATGAGGGATGTCAGAGCACTGCGAGCTGGAGTGTCTGCGTGCAGGAACCTCAGAGTCTCGCATCAGTGTGTCAGCATGGAGGTCTTTCTCCTCTGCCTGCCCCAGCAAAGATATGGTGTATATATACCCAAAAGGTACCCTCAGGGATTCTACCTTTCTGTGTCATGTCAATCGAGGATGGCAAAAGGGATGACCCTTACACATAGTTATTATGCAGAAGATGGTAGTCCTGCTGTGATTCCGAGAATCCTCATACATATTAAATTAAGCTAGTTTTCTGGGAAAACTACACAACATGTATGCAGCATCTTAACTAGGTAAAAGGTCAATAGCAAACCCATTATGTAAAGTAATGGCAGGAAAAATATAGGTGAAAGGTTGGGTGACTACCTAAGCCTATATTGGGGTACATTTACGAATTATAATAGGGGCAAGTCCAAGGGGATTAAAATAAAACGATAATAAAATGCCTTAGAAACCCATCTTATTAACGTTTTATTTGCGGCTGGTGGCAGGAGGGGGGCGGCGCTCCTCTGCTCTAATGGAGGGGTCGCCACTGACTAATGTACTCAGCTATCAAAAAAGGTGACTTCTGCAGGAACGCCCCCAAGCCATCCTTACGACTGATTCAGTTAAGGCATATAAAATAGGTAATATGCCAGACCCTGTCAGTGACACAAGCGCCTAGGTTATCTTTTTACACTTCTCCCTAGTTTACCGTATGCCAAATGCTTTAGACTATGATTGAGGTTATGATATAGTCTCTTACCCTCTTTGACTGCTGCTTCAAGATGGACCTCCACCCTGGTGATTCCGCAGACCTTCCAATCAATTGCGGTGTCTGCCCACCTTTCTTGTTGTGCAATCGTGAATCCATCTGGGTGGGTTCTCCTTCCTTTGGCTTCAGTTGGGTTTGAGGACCCAAACCGCTCCCCGGTGGCTCACCAAAATGTTACCCGAGTTAGAAATCCTTTCAGAAAAAGAAGACAGGAGACATTCTGCAAAACAGGAACAGGAACATTTAATTAAACACTACGGCTGGGAGAACAGTTACAGGCACAAGCTCATATTAATGTCTCAATTTACAATTGGTATGTGTCCTTCTTTTACGGCGTACCATATATGGTGAGAAATGTTGGTGCTGCCTTTGGAGCCGTTAATTAATTGTCTAATGGTTATCACAGGTGGGCCTCGACCTCGAGTGGACACAATGTGGCCAGTGGATAACATGTCTAGATGTCGGGCATGAGAAGTGCATGATCACTGCGTCTGCTAGGTCTTGATTGGCTATGTGTTCCTAACTCATGTGGCATCTGGCTTAATATGGTTTTTTGAGGAACATGAGTACCCACTCCGGCCATGTGTGCTTTATTGGGGCAAAATACCTTGACACTTGTAATGTCGCTGCGCCTATCTGTGGGATTGATCAAGAGTTTCCTACCCAAGCATTTGCCTGCCAGCTACACACCCTCTCAGCTGTGACCTTTCAATCAGCAATTCTGGGCTTTGGTCTCAGGTCCTGCTTGACTACATATATATGAGTTGAGGTTGATGTGGAGTTCACAACGGCTGATTCGGTTAAGGATGAGATTTCATTTCAATCGATTATTGCATTGATTTCTGTATTAACACACATATTTTAATGCTAAAGCTGAGAATATCGGAAATGTGAAAACCAGCAGGAGTATTGATTGACATTGCGATTGATTTTAGCTTTTTTCATATATATGCTTCTAAATGAGACAGTCCTTAAAATTCTGGGGAAGTCACAATTTTTCATTTTCTGGTATGGAACTTGATGTGCTGATGAGATCCCAAGGGTCATGAAAAATGTTCTTTTCAGTCTGTTTAGGAGGACCTCCAAGTCATAAATCAGACCCCGTAGACCTACTTTCAGGATATACATTTTTTCTTTGTGGTTTTGATAGGGTTGGATCGATTGTCAATTTCTATTAGTACGCAATCTTATAAAACCTCCACCCTCTCTTCTAGAGCTCCGAATTCCTTGAAAAAACCTTCCATTTGTATGTATCACCTCAACCTTACTCTTTATTTCCGAAGCTTCTCTTCCACTGTTTTCTTGTTTAAGACTCAAAGTCTTTACCTCTGCTAATATTTGATTCATTAGGGCACATATGTCTTCCAAGTCTACTAGGTTTTCTAGTATCTTTTACCTTTTCTTTCTCTGTTATCTTCCATAGGGGGTTGACAGTCATCATTTCAGGATCTGAAACTAATGTAAAGTGGAAGAAAGAGAGTCCAGGTATAAATGCATGCTCTCTTTCAATGTCTTCATTCATCACACTCTCATTACTTTGTTTTCTAATTCTTTGCTTAATAATCGGAAAATGTTTGTATGGCAGAGAGAGAACATGAGGCATATTTATTGCATAGACCCTCTTGGTGTTTTACTTCTACTGCTTTGGGCATCTCCATTTTGGTCATTTCATTCCCTGTTTACCTTGTGTCCACATAACTTGTATTGTCTTCTCTAATGACATCCCTTTCAAGGTCATTTTTGATTTAAAAAACAAGGCTCGGGCTCCAGTCTGCTTGTCTTTTCTGGGGTTCTATGAAGTAGTAGCGTTCCTTTTTAGATCTCGTGTAAGGCAGCGCATGCGCTGCATGCGCTGCCTCAGCGAGGCTTAAAGTAATCTGTATGTTGGCTTAACCTCTATGTAATTTGTTTTTCCTCTTGCGATTCGTTTACCTGTGGCATTCCTTTTGTTATCTTGCTTTCTGTTGGCTGTTGATCCTATGCTAACTTCTGTGTAGTCCCAAAGCAGCGGTGCCTAACTACAGTTCTCCTCCACTCTGCTGGCACTTGTTTTAATTGCCTGCAGTGTGCCGAGCTTGTTTATTTTTTTTAAAATTTTTGAAACCTTTATTGCACAGTAATTGCAAAACAAATACGGGCCTACAACCATCCGGCCGGCCACGACACATATTGATGCAAGTTAGCAAGCAAAGTGATAACTCGATAGTATCTGAGCATAAAATAGCAATCAATCTGGGTTACACTGGACATCTTCGCACTACCGAGAGACAGGAGAAGTGAAGGTTACATTTTTAAGTTTTAGTATACTCCAAAATATAAACAATAGGAAGGATCAGAGTTCCAACAGTCCGCCAATGACATGAGAGGGCAACGTCAAACAGAAGAAGTCCGAGCAACAAAATACGTAATCAGGCTAGCGGCATGAGAATAATACGACAGGATAGTAAAAACAGGATATGTTACATGCCAGTCGCCGCCCCCCACGCACCAAACCACCCTACTGACCCAAGAAAGAAAGAGAAAAGGAAAGAGAACCAAAAGGAAGAGAAAAAGAAGGCTCATAGAAACTGATACGAACAAAATAAAAAACCCACCCCTCTACCCCCACCCTACACGCATGCAGAGGCTACGGCCTACCCCCCCCTAGCAGTGTGTCTGTCGCCCCAAAAAGAGTACCCGAAATACAGATAAAGAATAAAGGGAAGAAAAAGAAAAAAGGTATCACATAAGACCGGAGGAGGGCCATACACGTAAACTCAAACAATCAGCATGTAAGACCTCGGCCGCCCATCCCCGGATCCCCGAACCAAAGGAAACAATAGCTAGCTCCACCGTCCACCCCCTGCAGCCCCAGCAGCGTACGCTACCGCAGTCATTGATAGGGGGAACTCAACCCTGGCCCCTGCTATCAGGAATATCGACGTGGTCCAGCTGCACGGTAGCCATCTTGAACGGGACAAACAAACGGAGTGACCCCAGCAGAGTATGACGCTGTCCAACAAAGTCAGTCCATTCCAATGCCATGCGTGCGACAACGATATAGAGGGGGATAACGCACTGTAACAGTCCACCCGGCCAGGGCATTAGCATCAGCTGCAGAATAACGTAGGAAGCATCTCCAATAGACCACAAAGGAGTATCTAAACATGGCGTCTGAAGACGAGACCCCATCCCCTGAACAAGCACACAGACATCTGACCGCTGCATCTCCATCACAGACAGCATCTCGGGGATATCGGGATCACATACCTTCAACTCCTCCGAGCGCACCTGGGTAGATAGTCCACAGAAGTCGGACACAAGATGTGGCGCAGTGTCCCGCAATTGTGAATGTGCTCGGTCGGGCAAGGGCACAACAGAGAGAGCCGCATCTAGACGGTGCCCTAGGTCACAGGCGTTGTCGCATAGAGCAGTTCGAAAAGCATCCAGGGCTCTCAGAATGTCCGCAATCCGCACTGGTGCCTCAGGAGGGAAGGATGCAGCAGACCTCTGTTCACGGGGCTCTGAAACTCGTAGCAGCCCACAAGACTAGTCATCCACGTCTCCTTCGCAAAGCTGAGCACCTCGCCGGTGTATCGCATAGCATCGCCGGGCAGGGGGCACAAAGGGAACACAGACCATTGTGCACTGTGCAGGTATAAACGTATCGTCAGCAGCAGCCGTGCCACCAGTTGCAGCCCGGGATCGTGAAAAACAAGTTTCAGTTGCTCGGTCTTTAAAATGGCTCCCACCGCATCACAGAGCGAGACAAGAAGCAAACAAAGCATTCACAAGCCTGGGCGGTGATACAGTGTTGCGATCGCAGCCAACATGCCCTCCGCGTAGAGAGGAGTAGAGCGAGGCAGTATATGAAGCAGCAGCGGAAAGATACAATTCAGCCGCTGCACTCCGTCGGCCGGTTCAGCCCCGTCTACTGTGGCCACTGTTGTTGTGGGTGAAGTCAGCCGATCCCGAGGAACAAAGACCCATCAGCGCCGGGTAGCGTCCGGGAGAAGGCGAGAACGTCCCACCGTGTCCACCGCAGGGAGTGCTTAGGGAGACACACCATTGGAGTCGGGGTCACCTCCCAGACCCGAAAACTCAACTCGGGAGCAGGATTGATGCCAGGATAAGCCACGGGACGGGAGGGAAGCGAAAGGGTCGGCGGAGCCAAAGGATTAGGCGGCCATCATGGTCGCGGGCTAGGGAGCTTGTTTATTTTTAACTTTGAAATGGGTTTTAGGTTCTGAACAGGTCTTTTTTCCATTGCTTTCTTTATGAAGCTAAATGCTGTTGATTGTCCTTTATCTGTAAAAATAGGAAAAATTTACTACATTCATGCTGACTGACACTCAATGAGAGAGTTAAAGAAGTATTTTACAAGACATTTATTGTCTCACTGGCTGTGATGTTCTTTACCCGTAAACCAGCGATACAGCCAGCCTTCGGCCCTCCGCCACTCTTTCCATGTGGGTTGTAGTTGATCTCTCTTGTCCTGTTCCTCCCCTGGAAAATACGTCTCTCCTTTACTACAATGGTTTTGTCTGCCATACCTTACATTTTGTCTTTCTCTTTTTTTCAACTTTTCTCTCATGTTAAATCATTCCCAAACCCCACCACATCTCATCTGTTCCCAGGGCATGAGTGCATTACTGTGGAACTTCAGATAACACGTCACTCGAGATCCTTGTCATGCTTTGTTTAATATACTTTTCTACCTAGTTTAATAAGACCTTTAATCTATTCAGACTCCGGCATGGAACTCGTGCTGACTCTGCCTATTGATTGTAGAGAGTCAAAGGTCCTGCCCCCCACTCCTCCCCTTCTACTCCATGCTCTCATTCCTCTAAAGTGACAGTGCAGAGAGGCCTCTTGTCTTGAGATATGAGCTTGCTTTTGGCCACTGGTGATTTTCCAGATGATACCATTTTTTTGCAGAGATGCTTCACACCACGGGCTCTGCCTCGGCTCACCCGCCTCATTCAGTCTAGCCGTTGAGAATGCCTGGCTCGCTTTTAGCCTTTATTGGCGTTTCCACACACAGCAAATTTTCAGAAGAGGTCTGTTCACCAGTAGCTCCAGAAGCATCAGCCTTCACCCTTATGGCAAGTTGATACACTGCTGTATTGGCCATGATGTGGTTGCCTTTCCAGTCTCCCTTGCAAGCTTTTTCTCTGAAGGGGTCGATATGGTGTGTAGCACACTGTCAAAGTATTTTAAATATTTCTGCCATAGTGTGATACATTTAATTGCTGCCCTCATGAATCCAGTAATTCCCATCTGAGCCTAGGGATGGATATTTTTTCTCCTTCATTGAAAAAAATTTATTTGAGGGCGAAGGTAACAACTCATCACCTCAGGAGAAAAAAAATCAGCAACAGTATTACATTATGCACTGAACGGAGGAGTGACTATTCCCATTTGAAACACTAATTAAATGACGTTGTCACTGGAGATCCTAGCATTTTTATAATACTGTCAAGGTCCAGTGTGAGTCAAAGACTTTAAAACAATTAACAACCTTGAAGGACCCCTCACATTTCTTTTTTGTCCAACTTGGAGAGAAAACATGTAGTTCAGGTACAAGTCCACAGAACACTCTAGGCTTAATCAGTGCCTATTGTGAGCCAGTGGTTGCTGCTGAGGCCCACCGGCACTCATTTTTATGAACCAGTGGTAGTGGATTAAAGAGTCATGAAATTAATTAATTCCGTATTGGGCGCACCACCATTTATTAGCACTGGCCACAGGCTTCTGAGCATAGCTTTGGGCACTGGCAAATACCTTTTTGAAAATTGAGCACTGGCTTGATATAAATGGGCATGTGGTGCAGTCAAAGGAGAGTTTGGTAAAAATCATTGTCTGGATAGAAGATACTCAAACTTTACTTTCCTTTTTAATGTGGCAGAATTTTAGACCACACAAGTTTGTAAGTAAGAGTTTCTCCATAAGGACCCTGTCAAAGTAGCGGACAGCATCAGAGTTATATAAGAACTCTGAGAGGAAATTACAGGAAATAAAAATTGGTATTTATAAAGTACCCTGGCTTGGCTAAAGGATGCTGTGGCAATCACCAGAGAACCAAGTTCATACAAGATTAATACTGTGTTCATATAAGTGAAGGTGATTAGAGAATTCACTGTAGCATTTGTGATTACACAGCTAATTTCCTATGTCTGGTTACATTTATCCTATATCCGATAATGATTTTGATGCTCCGTCAACTGGTAACACTGACAAATGGCAACACTGGAATAGATATGTGCTACAAATTTAACCCTATATAGTGGCCCACTCTCGACAGAATCTGAAGAGAGGGAGGGCTGGGAACCTGAGGTTAGCAGCAAGAAGAAGACCTCTGAGTATTCGAGGGAAAATATGGTTGAGAACCTTAAATTGAGTATTGCTTTAACAGGAGCATGTGGACATTATCTTAGGAAATGAAAGTATGATGGCATCTAGACACTGTTAGAAATGGAGGTCTCTAGTTGACAGTATGCACCCTGTCCAAGTAGGGACCCATCCTTCTGGTCAGGGTAGGGGGAGTACACAGCTAAGATAACCCTGCTTACCCCCTTGGTAGCTTGGCAAAAGCAGTCAGGCCTATCTCAGAGGAAATTTGTAAAGCATTTGTATATAAAACAAACAGTAACACAGTGAAAACACTACAAATGGACACCACGCCAGTTTAGAAAAATAAAGAATCTTTATGTAAACCAAACAAGACCAAAACAACAAAAATCCAACATACACAACTCAAAATATCACTTTTGAAAGGATTTAGGAATTCTGTCCACAGGATTTGATGGATGCTGTGATTTTACACAATGTACCTTTAGATGCATCAAAATCCTCAAGGAAAAACAGCCGCAGAGGATGGAAGCGTCTGAAAACACAGTGATGTGCCAGTTCTTGAGTCCCTGGGGAGGCCATGCTTCTGTTCTGCTGCACGCAGGTGAAGTGTTGCATCGAATCCAGACTGTAAGTGGAGGCGATGCGTCGAAAGCCAAGGCAGTTCTAGTCTGTGGGTGATGCGGTGGAAAACTTTGCGCACTGGTGCGATGCATGCGAATCCCGACACGCTGGAGGTCAAGGCGGTGGCGGCAAACAGGAGCTGCATAGATTTCTTCAGCCACGGTCCAACGATGTGTTGACTCTTTAAGCAGCACAGCAGGGTCTGCGTCTGAGTCAGTGTGGTGGTCTTGGACTTCGGAGACATGGTGAGCTGAACTCAGGCTGCAGCGGTTTCTTTGGCTGCGGGCAGGAGCTGCTTCAACTTCTTACGTTACATGACGGCAGTGTGCGGAAATGTTTCCCGCATGGCGGTGCTGCATCAGAAAAACAAAAGACACACAATTGATGCATCAGAAAAATAGGCGCTGGAAGGGCGATGCATCAATTCTGATGGGTTGAAGCAGAGAAACAGCCTACAAGGCACCACAAGGCAGGTCAAAACTCACAGCAGTGGAGTTCAGGGATGCTGCAGAGGAAGTCTTTGATGGCCCTGAGGCATCAAACAGGAAGCAAGCACACACAAGCCCTTAGAGAAACTTCACAAGCAGGATACACAGCAACAACCAGTCCTTTTCCTCTCCAAACCAGAAGCATCAACTATCAACTGCAGGCCACACCAGAAAAGCAACACACAACAAAGGGGACAATCTCCTCCTTACAGTTCTTCTCCTTGGCAGAGTCTCCTCTTGATCCAGAGGTGTTCTGAAAATCTGTAGTTTTAGGTCCAATACTTATATCCAATGGCAGCTGGTGAGATTTTATAGTGGTGAGGTGTAAACTTTATGTGGGAGTGCACCGTGGCGAGTGAGCCCTAATATCTTAAGGAGGGTTCGGGGGGGGGGTTTCCACCCCCCACCCAGAGAACATTTTGAAAAAAGAGTGGGTAACTGTTCATTTTCAAGCACATTTGAGAAGCAAGAAGGTTAATAAAGCAATTGTGAAAGTGCATTTATTACATTAATAAAGGGATGTCAGAACAACATGTAGATAGAAATGTTTCTGAAGCAAGGCCCTGCCACACAACTATAAAATTAGAACATGACTCCATGTAATCAAGATCAAAATATTCCAACCCTGATCTTGTTTCTTTGCAAATCATTGTTTCTAGGTATGTTAGCTTTATTGCATCAACTACGGTAAGCCAGAGCTACAACTCATAGAATGCATTTTGTTGTAATACAAAAATGCATGAAAGGAGGACTGTGCCCCTGCTGTTGACATTATTTGGCACTTTCATGATGATAGACATAATGTCAATCCTACACTACCTATTTGTGTGGGGCAATCAGATCTCCTGATTCCAGAGCTAACAAAATGACCACTCCACCACATCCTCGGCAGTCGAGACTACATGATGCCGGCTTCAGCTGCCCGCTGTAAAATGGTGTGCGGTGGGTCAACACTCAGTGCTGTGATGTGTTGTTGGTATTAATAATTGGCACTTGTATGCCACTAAATATGTCATTGGTATGGTATTGATGGACAGATGGGAGGTGACCATGTTGATGCCCACACTACGCCTGGAGCTAATGAAAGGAGGAACCCCTGTTGTTGACAGTACAGCTTAGATAAAGATAACATAAGAATGTCGACTTCCCAGATCTCTGATCCATTCAGGAATAGCTCACTAAATCTAGAGTTTTTCTTTGCATTTTTGGACCTGTTCTGTTTTTCTAATTATAAAAGCGAAACTACAAGTGCCAGAAAAAAGAAAAGAAAAAAGCTTGCCTGTAGTAACTCACTGCTTGCCCATAGACCTAGAAACACTGAGAGCTCTGAGACGACCGAGGCCAACGAACACAATTAGGCAAAGGAAAATCATTAAAGACAAAATCATGCCAAATAATACCACTGAAAATTCCACAAGGGTTGAAAAGCAAAATGGAACAAGTTATTTAAAAAGTAAGAACTGAGGGATTTATGATAAATGATATACTGACTGTAGGTAGTCTTGTCTCCTTTGCTGGAAGTCTGTGGAAAGATTCAGGCTGGATTTGGGGCAAAGAGGTTGTAGTTGGCCTGCTTCTTTCCAAACAGCCTGGCCAGGGCCCCTGATTTGGAGTGGGCCTTCTTTATGGCGTTGGGTGCTCTGGCCGGACCCGGGGTGCTCTGGGCCTGCTGCTCTAGCAGGGCATGCTGCGGTACTGGGGTGCACAGCAGCTGTTGCTGTATACTGACTGGTGCAGGTGCAACATGCTGGGCTGGCCGCAGGGGGCAGGAGAGCCAGGGAACACCCAGCCCTCTTCCTGCAAGACTGAAACTCGCACATGTGGGGCACCTCTCTCTCTCAGGGATCTGCCCTGCTCTAACATCTTCATTCTTTTCAACAAGTGGTGTCCTTCATCTCTCTCTCTCCTTTTCTGGACTAGAGCAGGCTACAAGATCTGAATATACAAGTGGCTGTGCTGTAGATAAAACAGAATTCTTACCAATCTCAGGAGTAGCCGCTACAACTTGTCAGCGCAATATGCCACTGCAGATTCGACCTAGTCTTGATTTGCCATAAAACCCACCTTGGCCAGAAGGAGCCTACGCTTTTGTGCTTGGGATTGGTTAGCAAGGCTTATGGTACTCTCTCCATGATGGGGGACAGGGACCACCTACTGCTCTCCCCGTGGAAAGGGGTACGGATGGCTTCCCAGACTCTCAGGACTCACCATTTGCCAGTATACTAGAAAGATTCCTTCAGCCCACCTTGGTGGGTGTGTGATAGCTTATACTACTATGGAAAAGATTAGCCTCCAGTGCACCAAAACATTACTTACATCTGACGAACAAGTACAACTGCAAATGAGAGAACCTAAAAACAGTATCAGCGCAGTTCCTCCCTCCCTCTACCTTTAGAAACAAGCCCATAATGCAAGCACCAAGAACTATTTACACAAACGGCTAGCACTATTGCTCCCATTTCTAAGAGGTTTTGTATTGTCAAGAGTTTTGGGAGAAAAACAGTAAAAACATAAGTAATTGGAGGCTGGGTGAGGCAGCAACAATGAGTGAATAGTGTGGGGGTGAAGTGAAACTGAGCACCTAAAGGCAGTTTGAGGGTTTTCAACCTCTATGGTATTTTGCTTCTATTATATGTATTTGGAGATCATGATTTCCCTGACGAGATACCTCACATCATGGCAATGTGCTGTAAAGCTGTGAGTATGTGTCATATGGGTCAATGGGTAGAATGAGTGAAGAGACTATATTGTATGTTGCAGGGCATGTTCACAAGAGGGGTGTGAGTAGAGTGCAGTTGGTGGGGAAAGATCAAATATTTGTTGATAAATGTGGCCTACTAACTGTGCCACCTGGGTACAGCATCTTGGCTGGCCTTGAATCGGGTCCTCAAGCACCTTTCTGTGGAATGAAATGCAGCCTTTCTGGGGAGAATGTGAATGGTAGGATGCACGCAGCTTGACCATGCCAGTTGGCATAGAAGGGTGCCTGTTATACAGGAAAACTGGGGAGATAATAGCAGGACCTCAAAAAAAGAAAATTCTTGAGAGGTGGCCTGTCTCCTAAGTAACTCACCCTTGTTTGACCATGGACTGTAATAACTCATAGGGGCACGCGGACAGTGCCCTGCATGACGCAAAAGTCCAGTAGAGCTCTGCTAACTTAGGCAAAATCATGCAGATTGTAATTACCTGAGTCCTCACCGGATTCATCGTGATTTCTCCTCCTGTTGATTACATTATCACTGTGCAGTAGGTGAACGCAGAGTCATCCATCCTCGTGGGAGGAGGGGCCACACCACAAGCCATTTAATGTGCATCTCTTTTAGTATTTAACAAAGGTTTGTTACAATATGGGTACAGTCTAGGCCGCACCAGCCCCATAAATTCACTTCCCTGCCGTCCCAACCTCAACCAGGTGCTTCTGCTTTCTTGCCATGCGAGAAGGCAGAAACATAAATGGCAGTTATTACCATTTATGTTTTTGCCTTCTCGCACTGCGAGAAAGCAGTGGGGCGATGCCCCCACACCCCAACGGGGTGTGGGGGCTTATATCCCTTTTGACCTTTGAAATTGGGATACTTCAATGAAAGTCCTTCTAGTTCACAAGTTCCTGATTTGCCCTGCCTTGGCTTCAGAAACACTCCATGGTGGTGGAGACAGCATTTTGAGAGGACAGGTACATCCCCAATTAGGTGTCAGTGACAACTCCTTGCCCAACTCTAGTTCAGGAAGACCTTTCAGCCTGGTAACGGGCCATTAGGATATGCAGGGCACACCTCAGCTTCTTTTGTGTGACCGTCTAGAGTGAATGCACAAACAGGCCCCTGTCAGTCTAAACCAAATGTTGATTCCACAGGCAGGCAGAGAGAGACACAGAATGGTAAAACAAGAACATGCCCACTTTCTAAAAGTGTGAGATTTAAGGGGTTACATCCAATATTGATGGTCAGAAAGGACGAGGGATGGAGCGCGCGGTGGCGTGAACAAAATGGCCGCTCCTTGAATCGGCTCGTGACACGGAGAAATGTTTCTTCACGGAAGGCTTTCCTTTCTGCACGGCGCGGAGAATCAACAATGGATTCTCGCGTCGGAAGTCATGCTGAGTGCTGGGGCAAGTTTGTCTGGCCTGAAAGGTCTTTTTGACTACATTTTTCTCCTTTTGTCTCCTGCCTCATTCAGCCTCGAGCTGCGTCTGACATTTTCTTTGTTTAACACCCGCATTTCCCTCAGCGGATAACATTGCTGTTTGGCTTCTCTGACTGAATTTCCCTTCTTTTTTTCACACATTTTGGGTTATTCCAATATGCTTTGCACAATTTTTTGGTGAGGACGTCTTATTACTTGATGGTCATTCATGGAATCATTTTTCTCCTATATTGAGGCACTGCAGCACTGAGGTTACGCAATACTCTGCAGTCTGGAAAAAAAGGAATTTGTCGGTGCTCTTACTATTTGCTGGTACTACGTAAGATAATTTTTCTCTTTCCTGCTTTTTTATAAGCTACGTTATGAATCGTGCTGCCGCCATGGACTCTTCACACTCCAATAAACCCCATATGGTGGCTAGTTCCAATTCTGGAGGACGTAGACTCAACTGGTAACACTAACAAATGCATCTTCCTCAACTAAACCTAGAGGTATTAATGCTAATTTTCTTCTGTACACTGATCTCATGGCAATCCTTAATGCTGCCAAACATAATAAACAGATGCTCTGGTCCGGCCACAAAATCTTGCAACCGTCAACTTCCAACCGTCGAAAGGAATTTTTAGATCTATGACCAACATTGAGATCCATGAATGTCCGTTATGGTCTTATTCATCCGTGCTTCTTCAAAGTGACTTATAAAGAAATACCTTTCACCTTTGAAGACCCTGGCGAACTCCGGAAATTCATTCAAGTTCATAAAGGAGAAGCTATGGAACTGAGCATATCTTAATTTTTTTCTCTCCTATTTCCTAGGTCCTCAACCTGCCATTCTAGATACTGATGTCCATACCTGCATTGTCCATGTATTTTGTTATGTATGAAAAACTCCATTGCATTGTCTTTCCCAATGTCTGGTAAGTTCCCTTCAATCTTGTTGCTTATGTTTACCTTTGTTGTCTTTCTTTGTATTACTTCTTCGTTTAGTACTTTCTTGAGGGGCGTAGCTAGCCATTGAGAGAGAAGGCCGCTTGCTGAGCGAGCTCCTCGCGGACGCCTAAAAGATCCTACATAATCCTTTAAATAACGGACTCAATACGTTTGAAGCTGGTGGGGTGCGGTGAACATCGGAGACGTGAGCGCTAGCGAGCCAAAAACGGCACCTGAGAAAGGCACAAAATCGCGGAAAGATAAACCGATGTTTTGAGGCCCCATTAGTGAAAGCGAAACTGAAGCCGCGGGCAGCAGTGGTAGATTCGGCCGAGACCAACAGCACCCAAAGCAGCCGCGAGAAGAGGCCGGGTCCGCTGAGTGCAGAATACAGACCCTGGAAGGCTGGGAGAACACCACAACCATTGGAGACACGATCCGATGCTGCCGTTGCGGTGAGTGGGGCAGAGAGGAGCGTGAGCGGTGGCCCGGCGGGCCCAAGAACACAAGAGGCCTCTTGGGCGGTGCCGCATGAGAGTGGAGCTGAACCTGAGGCCTACACTGATAGCTGCAAGCAACACTTCAAAGCGTCTATGGTATTTTCACTCAGAGATACATCAGTTGTGATACCTCTAACTGCCGACACTCCAGAACCTAAACTGGAGTACCCTCTAAAATGGCAAACAGACCCTGTTAAATATCTAGGAATCTGGATTCATTGTGATTCAGAACTGGTCGTCAGAGAAAACTACGGTAAAACGCTGGTGAGACAGGAGGAGCGGGTGGATAAATGGATTAAAATGCCTCTCTCCATGACAGATAGGATAGCTTTACAGAAAATGGTCATACAGCCTAGGTTCCTATATCTGTTTTGGAATATACCAATATGGTTAACTAAGGTATTCATTGTCAGAATACACTTTATTCTGCAACGACTAACATGGGCAGGAAAGCAAGCCAGGGCTAGTTGGAAGACCCTGACTCAACTATACCATCAAGATGGCTTTGGGGTGCGAGACCTCCAATTATATTTCCTCTGTGCGCAAGCTCAGCATGCACACTATTGGACGAAACCTCACGCACATATCCCACATATTGTAGTAGAAAAAGACAGCATACATCCCAAGCCACTGACTGCTCTTATAGCGGACCCGATGAAGTACATATCACGTGATAAGGTACAAACAGCTCAATGCACCTCCAGGGCTGGCTCACGCTGGCACACAGAGCACATAAACTCCCGATATACGCACGGGCATTACCTAGGGCGAGACACTCCAAGCTCACTGTCACGCAGGAAAAGAAATGCACACGTTGCTGGTGGGGATGAGGCTGACCACTATGGGCACTCTATTCCCACATAATAAATTCATTAACTTTGCCAACCCCTCACTTTGCGCCCATCAGTCCCCCTTTAAGAAATTTGCATATTTACGATTACATAAGGCATTCAGGACTTTATACACCACATTTCCAGAAGAACCCAGGCAACTGAACATACTACAAATACTATTAACAGCACCTACACGCAAGAACTTGGTGATGCGCCTATACAGAGCGGCCCAAGAGGAACAGGCTGAGAAGCCTAATGTCGCGGCTCATATGTGGGAAACAGAACTGGGTGAGACAATAGACGAACATGACTGGCAGTACAGCTGTACACAACTCACGCTCCTCACGTCAATGCAACTTGCGCATTATCCATTTTAAGTTCCTCCATCCATTATACCACAAACATTCTAAATTACACAAAATTGGACTTAGAGAGACAGATAACTGCCAGAGATGTAATGCTCCAAGCGCTGACTTTTTACATATGTAATGGTCATGCCCTCAATTGCAGATATATTGACGCAACATTACTAACACACTCACTGAGATGCTATCGGAACAGATTCCCAACATTCCCTTGGTGTGTATTCTAGGGGCCAGGAAACTTAAATATATCTGGCATAGGAAATCTTTAGCGGTTGCACTATTGCATGAAAGAGACGCATAACTATACGGTGGGTGGGCAAAAGACTTAAAGACTGGATCACGGATATGACCTATTGCAAGGCAACGTTCGAGACCTATGCAGAAGACATTCCACAAGCCTCGAGGCCCAGAGATTTCTGGGAACCACTTGTCCAATACTTGCAGGCAACCTCAGAGTCCGAAAACACAGACTGACCTATAAGACAACACTTTTTACATACAAACGTGATAGGTGACAATAAACGTAGCAAACACATATATATGGTGCGCTGTAGCAAACAAAGTATGGGAGGGGAAAGTCAGTGAACCAGGTTGCCATCTGCCGAAATAAGGGGCTGCAACGTGATACATGATATGTATATGATATAGATTGTACTCCCATGTGCTTTGTAAAGTTAATATATATCAATTGTGATATATTCAAGATATTTAACTGCTGGTTGGATGAAAAATAAAATATTTAAAAAAATCAAATAAAAAAAAACAACTAGTACTTTCTCGGTATCCATCCTTGGAACGGCCTCTGCTCTTTTCATCCCCCCCTTGTTCTGTGATGTTCTTATTGCTTTTGACCATTATGACTAAAGTCTTTGTCTTTCTGTCATCTTTTTTCTATTCACACTCAGAGGGCAATTGTGCTCCCCTCTTCCTTTTTTCATCTATCTTCTGTTCTCCCTCTTTTTTCCTTCTTTCTTTTTCATCTTACTATCTTCTCTCCCTTTCTTACCTCACTTCAGTGTTGCACGTTTTTTCCTCCTCAAGAGGACTTTCGATGTCTTTTTCTTTTCCCTACTTGGCCAACTGTATTTCGATAAATAGTGCAGAATTCATTTGACTTTTCCTATCCTTTTCCCCCTTTTTCTCATCTCCTTGACTTATCTTTGTCTTCTATTTATGTTAGTCTCATCTTCTTATTAGAAAGTGTGTGCCAATTACTGAGTTTCCTTTGCTTGATTGGCTGAAGTACCTATTTGGTTGTTTTCTTACTTCATGTTATTAGGTTTATAAATGTGGTTTTATATATTTCCTATTATCAGTCCAATGAGTAATTTACGTCTGGTGTCATGGAATGTTAAAGGCATTCGTAATCCGGTTAAAAAGCAGAGAGTTTTGTCCCATTTGTCTAAACTGAACAGCCAAATAGTACTACTGCAGGAAACACATCATAAGGAACAGGATGTTATCTCTTTTAGAAAACAATGGGTCGGCAGTGTCTTCAGCTCTCCTGCTGTACAAAGCAAGAATGGTATTCTTATACTGTTCCATAGGTCGTTAAATGTTCAAGTGATAAATGAGGATGATGCCGGTCAATGGCTTCTCCTTGAAGTAGTCATCAATAATACACATTTTATGATTTGTAATATATATGGACTGAATGGAGTAGATCATACTTCTGAAAGGAAATTTCCACCTTGTTATCATCTCATGCCTCTGATAATTTAATAGTTGGAGGGGATTGCAATCAACCTCTTGACCCCTTTTTCGATCGTAAGTCACTAGCTAGATTTGTTTTACCTCCAATACATAAGGCTTTTCCGAAACCATTTTGGATAGGGTATTCACTGATGTATGGAGAGGACTCCACCCTGATGACCTGGAACATACCTTTTTTCCCCTGTTCATACGTCCTTTCCTAGAATTGACTATGTGTTTTTCATACAACACACACTCCAATTTCTTACTCATGCAGAAATAGTATCAATTCTAGTTTCTGATCATACACCTGTTATTGTAGATTTTGACTATCCCAATCCCATTTCATCCACCTGTAGATGGAGATTTAATAACTCTCTTTTATTAGGTCAGCAATTTACGGATCAATTTATGACATTTACATAAGAATATTTCACTCATAACCTTCCTTCAGCTATTCAAATGAATTTTGACTGGGATGCGTTCAAAGCAACTGCTCGAGGCTTTTTAATTGACTATGTTGCCAAGAAAAAGAAAAAAACACTCCACGAATCCAAACAACTCCTAACTCAGATCAAGTCCTTGGAACACAAATATTTTTCCTCTAATAAGGATGATACTTTGTCTAAGCTCATAAAATGTAAATTGCAGTATAATAAGCAATCCCTTGTCGAGGTCTGTGGTACTTTATTAAGATTTTATGCACAGATGTACGGTGGATGCAACAAGGCTGGTAAATCCTTTACAAACTATTTAAAATTTAAAAAACAAAAATCTAAAATCATTGCCATCACAGACCTTTGTGGTGTACGACATATTAGTGATTCAAAAATTTTAGAATGCTTTACTAAATATTATAAAAACTTATATACTCCAGAATCATCCCCCTTCACCTGAACAAATTGAATCCTTCTTTCAGTCGATTCCCAAAGACCCTAATAAAAATATAGATCTATCCTTCCTTGATATGCCTTTATCCAAACAGGAATTTTGAAATGCCATCAATATGCTTCCTAAGGATAAAACGCCTGGGTCTGCTTGCTTTACTGTGTGCTTTTATTTACATTTTAAACACCTTTTAATTTCCAAACTTCTATTGCTTATTTACCATTTTTTGAATGCTCAGTGTACACAGGGCTCTTTTGCTCAGGCTATGCTTTGCTTAATTCCTAAAAAGGATAAGGATTTGTCTTAGTGTGGAAATTATAGGCCTATTTCATTAATAAATACGGATTGCAAAACTTTTGCTAAATTATTTGCTATTCGGGTCAATTCTGTTATCCCAGATTTAATACACATACAGCAGTCCGGATTTGTAAAAGGTAGATTTATCTCAGACAATTCACAAACCTTCCTTAATATTATACATTTAGTGGTCAAACGTAGTTCTCCAATAGCTGCTATAACATTAGAAGCCGAGAAGGCCTTTGATCGAGTCAACTGGGACTTTATGTTCACTGCTTTGAAATGGCATGGCTTCAGTCCACATTTTGTCTAATATATTAAATTGTTATATTCCAACCCCTCTACCTCTATTTGGGTAAATGGAAAGCAATCTAGTTACTTCCCCTCAGATAGAGTTACCAGGCAAGGATGCCCATTGTCACCCTTATTATTTATCCTTGCCCTGGAACCCTTTTTGGAACAATTGCAAGATTCACCACCCTTACAGGTCTTCAATTAAAAAAATTAAATATAAAATACACTGCATACGCAGATTATATTTTATTGTATGTATCTAACCCCATTACTTCCCTACCGGCATTCTTTTCCTTATTGACTGATTATTCGACTCTCTCAGGCTATAAATTAAATACGACAAATCAGAAGTTTTACCACTAAATAAATACTGTCTTCCCCATATGTTTAAAGATTCCAGCTTCAAATGGAGATCAAAAGGTATCAAATACATTTATAAAAGGTAAAAAATGTCTAGGAATTTTTTATACAAATAATATTAAGGAAACTATCATATTTCATAAGAATGACATTTTGTCTAAAATGAATGCATTAATAGAAGGCTTGTCCCCCCCCTTTTTATTCAGTGGTGGGTAGATTAGCCACAATTAAATGTATGCTCTTGCCCAATGCTAATTTTCATTTGTCAATGCTCCCTACTTTTCTTCCACTTTTCAAAGTTATTAACCCATCTTTTGTTAAATTATTATGGAACAAACACAAACCCCAAATTGCTTTAGCCCGATTACAACAACCCAAGGACCTTGGTGGAGTCAGTTTTCCTAATATCAGAACTTATCATTCCGCCTTTACGCTGAAACATATTTGGACTTCCCTCTCCCGACAATTATTCAGAGCCATCTACGTTATGGGGTCAACTAGAGCATGCACAGTTTTCCCCTTTTACTTTTAAGGATATGCTCCATATATCTCAACTCCCACATGGTATAATTTCTCCTATACTTACTCATTCTATTGCCATTAGTAAGCCCTTGCTTTTTTACTCTAACACTATCACTGACACTATTTTACAGACCTGAATATGGTAAATACTAACCATAAGTTAAAAAATAGGATCCTTGCATGGAAAGAATGGATTCAAAATGGCATTATCACTATCATACAACTTGTTTCAAATAATACTTTATTGTCTTTTTCTGAGATCAAAGAAAAATATATATATCCCACAAATATGCTTCACAGTTTGAAATCCTTAGTCCTCTCCTCAATACATTTATTGCTCAGCAATCTCTCCCACCTGCAGATACATACTCTCTTTCTTCCTCAATTGATTTATTTAACCAACTGAAAGCTTCAATTATACACAAGCCAATGATCAACCCTTCTAAATCTGTATCAAAACACAAAATAGAACTTTTATAGGAATCAGACCTGCACCAAGAATTCTCAGCTCACATTTGGAGTTCAATATGGGGCAAGATTCATACTTCGTCCTCATCAGCAAGTACTATGCAAACACTGTATTATTTTTATAATAGATTATTTATTACACCCCCAATTTTATACAAATTTAACGTCTCCTCTAATGCTAAATGTTGGTCGTGCATACATGATAACAGTGATCTTTTTCATATGTTTTTTGATTGCCCTCTTGTTAAAAAGTTCTGGTTAAATATCTCGCACAAAATCAATGACATCCTTTCGATATCCCTTCCTTTTAATTTTCAATATATATTTTTGGGCAGTGCGTTCCCTTGTTGGGATAAGCAACGTTTGGCTGGCAAACTATTTGATTTAATGATTGCCTCGGCCTTTCAAATTATTACCTCTAACTGGAAGGATACAGGAAAAATCTCATATATGTCATGGTGAAACCTATTATGTCATCATCATCGATTAGACCGTGCTCATGCTACATCTCTTCCGTCAAAAATAAAAAAACATTTGGTATGGTTACCTCCTACTTCTTTTTAACTAGGAATATGGACAAGTCAGTTTCTAAAGTTGCAATTTTGAACCTCCTTAAATTACAATCACTTTTAATTACAATTGTTCATATTATTATATAGTTAATAAGACTTGCTTCTTTAATCTGAAAAATGCATTCCTTTTCCCTCTCTTTCTTCTTTTCCCTTTCTCTCTGTTTCTTTCTTCTTTTCTTATAGCTAAAAAGATTAAAATCCATTTCTTTAAGCAATGTATTCTATATTACAATCCAAGTTTTAGGAAATTATGTAGAAATCCAAGGGAGTCAGGTTTGTAGATCAAGAGGTTGTTTAATGTTCAAGCAGATAAAGAACAACCATCCAGTAGTGTCATGGTCAAAGCCAGAGTGCTCCCAACATGGAATGCACTCAGTGAACATAACAGCATTCTAAAAGAACCATAGTAACAGAACACAAGGGATATACATAGAGAGGAATGCAATATCATGAGCATAATATACACATAAAATACACAGAATATTACATCACCTCCCTTTCTCAACAAAATGAAAGAAAAGAAAACAACATAAGAGAAAGAAAGGAAACAGAAAAAATTATTCTCTGAATTAACATTATTCTCTGAACCTCAAAGGTCTATTAACAGTGCGAGAACTCTTCCTAACACCAACTTCAGAGGAAGGAGTTTTGGAGGCAGGAAGATTGATGGAAGATTTTCCAGAGAGAGACGAGGTAGGAATTCCTTTAGTGACGGCAGAAGGGTCATTGATAACCTTAGCAACTTTGTTTAAATTCCACCAGAAACCTCCCTCAACCTGTACAGCATTGCCCACAATCTTAACAACTTTCACAGGAGGACCAAACTTGGTTTCTCCTTTGTGTACATGTACAGACTTTCTAATTCTCACACAGTCCCCAACCTCCAGAACACTCTCTTTCGTACCCTTCTTGACATCAAAATTTTCCTGTTGTTTGGATTGGGCGAGTAACACATTATCCTTAACAATGGACATGAGACTCGAGACATCAGACGTAGACTTCATCCACTTAGACATCCATCCAGGACAGAACGATGTGTTAGGCTTGCGACCTCTCATTAACTCGAAGGGAGAAACCTTGGTGGAGGAATGAGGAGTAGTCCTATAAAACCAAATCATGCTTTTCAAAGCCTTACCGACTTCAACATTGCCACTCCTAGCCCACTTTACACAATCCCCCACAACTCTGTTCATCCTCTCAACGAGACCATTCCCTTGAGGATGATAAAGGGAACTCTTAATATGCTTAACACCTGATTTGGAAAGAAAATCCTCAAATTCATGACTCACAAACTGCTTACCATTGTCGGAAACCAACACTTCAGGAAAACCTTCCCTACTCCAAACATCACATAAGAATTCTATGACAGTCTTAGTATCAGCATCCTTTACCAATTTAAACTCCGGCCACTTAGAAGCATAGTCAACTAGGACTAAAATAAATTTGGAACTCCCACTCAAGACAGAATAGGGTCCCATGAGATCGATCCCGAGTTTGGCCCAAGGACGATCAGGACACTCAACAGGCATAAGAGGAGGAACCCAGGTTTTGAGACTCTTATCTGAGGACCTACAGATGCAACAGTCGGCGACAAAGTGATCAATATCCGAATCCATAGCAGGCCACCAGAACACGTCACGAATTCTACGCTTAGTGAGGGAGCAACCCAAATGACCTTCGTGGGCTTTCACAATGATGTCTTTCCTAAATGCAAAAGGAGGAATAATTTTGTCATTACGTAATAGGATGCCATCCTCAATGGAAATTTCATGTTCCACCTTAGAAAAAGGTTGAAGAGAGGCAGACAAGACTTTCTCACGCGGCCAACCCATCTTGACAAAATAGCACACATCCTGAAGAACACTGTCTCCTTCAAAGACCTTTCTCCACTCTGCTTCTGAGCAAACATGTAATTCAGGGATGTCTACACAAGCAACCAAACAATCATCGCAGTCTTCTTCAATAAGGTTGGAAAAGGAGATGTCAACATCATCATCACAAACCGGAGGTGGAAAACGGGATAAAAAATCTGCTCTCACGTTCTTCCCACCTGCAATATACACAACATCAAAATTATATTGTAGAAGCCTAGTTACCATTCTCAAAATCCTAGGTGTGCAACACTTGGTAACACCCCCACCCAAAATGTTAACCAAAGGTTTGTGATCTGTTTGAAGCAGGAAACGCCTACCCCAAATGAATGGCCTGAATTTTTCAATAGCCCAAGTACAAGCTAAGAGCTCCTTTTCTATTACGGAGTATTGAATTTCAGCAGATCTTAAAACTCTGGAAGCAAAACTGATAGTTCTTTCAACCCCACACTCATTTTGTGTTAAAGTGGCACCAAGGCCAACACGACTAGCGTCAACAGTCAGACAACACGACAAGGCAGGGTCGAATGGCTTAAGAACAGAATCAGAAGTCAACGATAATTTGACTTCTTCAAAAGCCTTAACACATTCGTCGCACCAAACAAACTTAACCCCTTTTTTCAGAAGATTGCTAATAGGACGTACAATGGTCGCATAGTGGGGAATGAACCTGGCATAGTATTCACAAATACCAAGAAGAGACTTCACACCAGTCTTATCAGACGGAATCGGAGCCTTAGAAATCGCATCCAAGAGCCCAGGTCTAGGTTTTATACCATCTTGCGTCAAAATGTGACCCAGATACTCAACTTCGGTACACATAAACTTACACTTTTCCAATTTCAGAACGACCCCATGATCTTGGAACAAACTCAAAACATTATCAAGAACAGAATCGTGAGAGGAAACATCCTTGCCAAAGATCAATACATCATCTTGAAAAACTGTCACTCCCTTAACACCCTCCAAGATATTGCTCATCACTCGCTGAAAAACCGACGCAGCTGAGGCTAAACCGAAAGGTATGCGTCGATACTGAAAGGTGCCTAAGGGAGAGATGAAAGCCGTGAGATGACGGGAGTCGGGATGCAGCTCAACCTGGTGGTAAGCACTGGCTAAGTCCAGCTTGGTGAAGAACTTAGCACCTTTGGTAGCAGCAAACAGGTCATTGATGCGGGGAAGGGGATGAGAATCAACCAAAATAACTTTGTTGACAGAGCGAAGGTCAACACAGACCCTAAGCTTGCCATCCCTTTTGCGAGCTACGACCAAAGGCGAAAGCCAAAGAGAGGACTCTGCAGGTTCAATCACACCATTCTCACACAGCATTTCAAGTTCTTTTTTCAAGTCGTCTCTGACGCTGAAAGGGACACCCCGAAGTTTATGCTTAACAGGTGTTGAACCCTCTTTAACAATGATCTTGTGTTTAAAACCTTTTATCTTACCCAACTTTGAACTGAAAACAGAAGGAAATTTGCATTTGAACACTTGTAAATAGTCAGTACAGGTAGCGATAAAAACTTGTTCCTTAGCACCAGGCTTAAGTGTCATACCGAAGAGGCCTTGGTGAAACCAGCCCAAAATGTTGAGCCCTTTAATTGCGACATAAATTTTCCCTCTAATCTTCCTCCCCTGAAAACACAAAATGTCTTCCAAAAAACCAAGAAGACTAATTTTCCTTCCTTCGTATGACACCGGAGCACGGTCTGGAGGAAGAAGAGGTTGTGAATTATTCCACGTGACATCAAACAATTCTTTATCAATCATGGTGATTTTAGCACCAGAGTCTACAAGAAGTTTCAAAATTTTGTTACCAACAGCAACGTCGATGATAGGATCGACACAAGAATCAGGATCACCTTCAATGATGGTTTCTTCTGAGCAATCAGTAACAACACCAATAGTTATTTCAGATTCTGAGGAAGAATCAGAGTCAACAACACCAACTACAGGTTTGTTGAAAACCTTTTTGTTTTTCAATTTTAAGCAAACTTTTGCAAAGTGTCCAACCTTTTTACAGTAATTGCAAACTACACTAGTAGCAGGACAAGAGGAACCTTTTTGATGTGAGGGATTGCCGCACCTAATGCACATGTGAGAGAAGGACGAAGACTCTGATTTATTAGAAACCTTTCCTTTGGGAAAATTAGAGATAGGTCTTCTCTTAACAAGTCTGGAGGACGAGTTTAGACTTAAAGCATTAATGGGTTCAATTACTTTATCTTCAAGTTCTTTGAGGGAAACCATAGACGTCTCAACACTCTTAGCTAACTTGATAGTGTCGTCTAAGGAAGGATCACTCATAGCTAATAGCTTTTGTCTGATATTCTTATCCTTACAATGACAAACAAATTGGTCTCTGATAAGCTGGTCATTAAAGTTTTCAAACTTACAATCAGAGGCTAATCTTCGCAAGATCGAGATATAAGTGTCAATATCTTCGGAATCAGTTTGTTTTCTCTTAAAGAAAGTATGCCTGCGAACCATTAGGTTAGGTTGTTTGTCAAAACGAGATTTAAGTTTTTGAACAGTATCAGAGTAATCATCAGACACAGCACCCTCGATAACAGGTAACTCTGGGAGATGTTTGAAGACAGACCTGCCTTCAAAACCCAGAGAGTGTAGAAGAAGGCATTTTTTCCTTTCAGGGCGAAATCTAGATGCACCAATAGCTCCTAAGTAGTTCTCAAAGGCATCATGCCAAACTTCCCATCTAATAGGAGGTTCACCAGGGGTTTCTAAGAAGGCTGGAGGAGGATTAACAGATTGCAGAGTAGACATAACTGAGATATAGCGAAATTAAATGTAACAATGAGGCTAAGATAATGTATTGCACTATAACCAACAAGTAATGGTTGTAATCCTCGTCGCCAGTAAAATTATGTAGAAATCCAAGGGAGTCAGGTTTGTAGATCAAGAGGTTGTTTAATGTTCAAGCAGATAAAGAACAACCATCCAGTAGTGTCATGGTCAAAGCCAGAGTGCTCCCAACATGGAATGCACTCAGTGAACATAACAGCATTCTAAAAGAACCATAGTAACAGAACACAAGGGATATACATAGAGAGGAATGCAATATCATGAGCATAATATACACATAAAATACACAGAATATTACACAAGTATTCTCATAATTGTAGTTATGTTTCACTGTTAATTTTTGAGCAGTCTAATGTTCTTTTCTTGTTATTAGGTTGTTACATAGAATTTTCTACCTCTCTTACTTTTATTGGTATTGTCTTATTGATCATTTTTATTATCTAATGTAATTGCCCATTGTTTATTTTTATTCTCAATAAAGCATTTTTAACCAAAAAAAAAGAAAGGTCGAGGGACAATTAAAAAAAATAAAGGAATCTGACTACCTTATTTTATTTCCTGCTTTTTATTTCAGCAGAATATGGACCTATGTAAACCTATTTTTCTTGGTCCTGGCTGTTTTTTGACAAAGCTTTTGACAATAAATGACACATTTTGTATTATTCAATGTTTGCCTGAACATAAAGCGATACATATAAAAATGAATATACAAGTCTTCACAAATCAAAAGAAAACATAATCTCAAAACAATACAACTTGTCACTGTTAATATAATCACTAAACCATGCAACTATCACTGTTAATGAAATTGGACAATGAGTACAATAATCACATAAATCAATTTGTTGTTACACCGTGGTTTGTCAGACCATTAATATAAGGAACTCCTATAGAAACTATTTATCTTCCTTCTGCTTTGTCCATGGGGTTAAGCTCTAAGTATCATGGGTTATACCTCTAAACTTGATCTCCCTATCATGCCAGTTGGGCTATATTTAAGTTCAAAAGTACAAAAGATATAAGTCACAATACAAAAGACAAAATATCAATGCATAGTCAGATGAGTCAAATTTTAAACTTAGAAGCAAATTAGTTGGAAGCATAAATGAGTTTAGAAAAAGAGTTAATATAAATGTACAAATCAATTAGCGTGGACAGAAGGAGATCACGAGTCTTATAAAGAATCATTACCAAATTCAAAATGATCTTATATGTATAGGTACAATAAAAGGAAAGTCATGGAGGTTTCGAAAATTCTAGTTGTACAGGAATTGGAGCAAAAGAGCATTTAGCACTAGCATTAATGAACAATGTGATAGGTAACCATAGATTCAAGCATTTCATTGCCATGGGAATAGGATACACAAGAGTAGTATCTAATATGTGGTTATAACATACAGCATACCACCAAGCTTGATAGGATAATTTGGTAAAGTCTTTCCAATTTTTCGTCATCTGCTGATAAGCAATTGCTAGAAATAAGTCTACTATCTTCTTATTGGAATTGCAATCTGTCCAGATCGAGGATAAAGTTCCCAAAAACAAATGAGAGACGGAGAACGAATAATTGGAGTGAAAAATGAAGATGATTTGGGACCACACCTTCTCCCAAAAATTACAGACAGGTGGGCATGTGAAAAGTAGATGATGTAAATCTGCATGTGGGAAGGAACGTGCCCAGCTAGCATCTGGAAGATCAGGGTGTCTTTTATTTAAAGTAACAGGGTTAGCAAAAGTCTATTATATGCAAAAAAGAGTGTCTGTATATTGACTGCTCTCGAAGACTTTCTAATTTTAGTCCATATTTTATTCCATGTTTATTCCATGTGCTTGTGGACCAATTAACTCCCAAACCCTGTTCTCAAGAATGTTCCACCTTAGTCTTTTCTCATACAATACATAAGTTCTGTAAGTAATTATAAATAACCAATGCCTTAGGGTTAAGTTGTAGAAGAGAATGTTATTTGTCAGCTGAGGATGATGTAGGATCCACAAGAGGAATTGGAGGTACATATTGGGTATGAGCAGTCAAACAAGCTTGTTTGAGGAGAAGATATTTAGAATGGAAAGACATTAGCAGGCCAAAGAGTCCTCTACCCAGCGCAAAAGACATAATCTGATCCTGTGCATATAATTTATCTATCCAAATTAAACCACTCCGACTCCAGGATTTCCAGTAAAAAGGCTTACCACGGATTAATATCATTGTGTTATGTGATAATGTGGATCTGGAAAAAGAAATCCAATTTATAGGGTCTGATGGGGAGTTGGGTTTTAAAATCCTAGACGTGTGTTTAATTATGGGAGTGGAGAGTTGTTGTGGTTTGCGAGAGAAGGAGAGGTGTTCTTGAAATGAAAAGAAAGTTCAAGTTTAGCCCAAAGAGGACAGTCCTCAGAAGGGTCAGAGAGCCATCTTGACACTTAATGTAGAGAAGCAACGGAAATTAACACCCCCTCTGACTTAAGACAAATCAATTTTGATTTGGACGTGCCTGACCTCTCATTGCTCCACAAAAAAGCGGAAAATAGAGAGTTTATTTTTTTGAAACACTTTAAAGGAATGGAAATTGGGAGATTGGAAATTGTATAAGGAACTATAGGGGATAGCATCATCTTTATGGTGTCAAGATGACCCAACCAAGATAAGTATAAAGGGTGCCATTTAGCGGTTAAAGAGGTTATTCTCTGTAAACAATTGTCCATTTAGCTTGAAATTGTACTCGAAATAGAGGGAGTAAAATGTAAACCCAAATATTTAATATATTGAGGGCTCTATGTGGAATCAGCTTTAAAAGTATATTTTGTCAATGGTAGTATTTCGCATTTATCTTTATTTAATTTATACCCAGAAACAGCTGCAAAGGAATCGGCTTCATTTAGGAAAGCGGGGAGAGAAGACTGGGGTAGTGAAATAAATAGTAATATATCATTGGCATATGCCGCCAGTTTAATTTGAGTATCATTAAAATTAAATCCATGAATGTCCTTATTTCGACGAACCCATGACAAAAAAGTTCTAAGGCTAAGAAACGGAGATAATGGGCATCCTTGGCGAACACCTCTACCCAAGCTAAAATAAGAAGAAATAGTGCCGTTTGCACATACAGCAGCTATTGGATTTGAATATAGAATTGATTTTAAGAAAATTATTTTAGGCCCAAAGCCGAGCCATTTGAGAATATGAAAAAGGTATGTCCATTCTACACTATCAAACGCTTTTTCTGCGTCCAGTGCTACTGCTGCTAAGGAGTGTGAGACATGGAAGGATTTAGATAAAATGTCAAATAATAAACGAGTGTTGTCTGTGATAAGGCAACCTTTAACAAATCCAGATTGTTCCATTCAGGTAGGTGGGATTCCAAACACAAGGTGAGCGTTTTAGATTTTCTTTTATAATCAATGTTAACTAACGATATGGGTCGAAATTTTTTACAATATCTTACATCTTTCCTTTCCTTGGGAATGAGACAAATGAGAGCGTCTGAACCAGAGCTTGGGGATTCACCTGAGTTGAAAAAGGAATTTAATAGACTATGCAATTTGGGAATTAATAAATGTTCAAAGTGTGTAAAAAACACAACAGTAAAACCATCTGGGTCAGGGGCTTTATCTTTTTTAAGTGTCTGTAATGCAGTAGAGAGTTCCTTTTGTGGTAAGTCAGATTCTAAAACAGTAAAATCTGGGTGGGAATTAGGTGACCGATGGATACCAGATAGAAACTGAGAAATATGATGTTCCATTGGAGGGAATTCTGATTTGTACAGTGCCTTGTAAAATTGAAAGAATTTGCTCAAAATGTCATCATCTTTATATTTGAAAGTTTGTTGCTCATCCCTAATAGACTCTATGTTGAGTTTGTTATGCTTAACTTTTAAATAATTAGCTAGTACTTGCCAGCTTTGTTCTGTCCCCTGTAAAACTTTGCACTGGACTTTAATAAATATGTTGAAGCACTCTTTGTCGATTCTTTATTGAACTGAAACTTGACATTTATAAGTTCTGTTAAACAATCTTTTGACAATAAGAACAATATGAATGCTCCAATTTCTTTATCTTGGCTAAGAGGGATGTGGTGAGTTCTTGCGATTTTATGCTTTTTTTGTAAACATAACCAATAATAAAGTCCCTAGCTGTTGATTTAAACGCATCTCATACCACATGAAAAGGTAAAGTATTCGTCTGAATAAACAAAAAGTATACATTAAAAAAGTAGACAAAAGAGGAAGTGAATACTGGATCTAAACGAAGAGCGTTATTAAAATGCCATTTAGGGAAAGTACGGGGTTTCTGTAAAATATCTAACCGCATGGTATTAGGAGAGTGATCAGATATTAGAATGGACCCAATATGGGTACGATGAACTGGAGAGTAATAAGTGTATTCCTTGGTAGTGAGGTTACAAAGTCTCCAAGCATCTATAGGCTTGTATTGTTTAATAGTGTGTATGAAGAGCTTATGAGCTTTATTAGGGCCAAAAGAAATAATTGAATTACGATCTAAAAAGGGGTCAACAACTTGATTGAAGTTGCCAGTAAGGATGAAATTTTCATCAATACAATTTGTGATTTGTTGGGCTAAAGATAACCAAAAAGCGGAGTCTCCAGCAGTACGGGCATAGACATTTAGTAAAGAAACCGGAGCATTACTAATCAAAGGTTTAGTAAACAAACATCTACCATCTTCATCAAAACATTGTGAGACTCATTTAATAGAGAGCAATTTTTGGCAAAGGGTTAGGGCTCCATTGTGTTTGCCATCTCCTGGTAAAAAAAAACTCTGCCCAACCCATCTTCTCTTTAATTTTGTTGACTCCTCTGTTGTTAAATGGGATTCTTGTAAACAGGCTATGTCCGCCCGCAATTTAGCTAGATGAGTTAGCACCCTTTGCCGTTTTATAGGTGAATGCAAACCACTTACATTCTGAGAAACAAGGTTTAAAGACATAGGATGAATGAAAAAATTAATAAAAGACACCAATCAATGTAAAAATACAAACAATAAGGGTCCGATTCCGATTCTGTAAAATCCCTTTACAAATAGCCATACGGAGCATATTTCCCGTACGAATCGTACCCGTAAACGTCCGCGTACGTACGATGAAGTACAATTCGGATACAAAGCAGATCTCTGTACGAATCCTACTAAACACCGTACAACTAAAAAATACGTGCAATTTGTATCCGGAACACGTAGTACGAGACGTCCGTACGTAATTAAGCAGCATTTTCCGGCCCAGCAAGTACGATTCGTCTCTGCGACACTCCGTAGGATTCTTTTTCTACGGGAGCTGAAACCATCCGGAAAATCAGAGTCCAACCCGAACCCCATCCCTGGTACGCAACCTACACACCATGAACCCCATCGCCCGTGTCATCCCAGTCCTGTACGCCTATGACCTGGGGCACAGAAACCGACGATGGCGCATACGGTGAGAACAACAAACAGGGGTGATTGGGAGGTGAGAGCCGGTAAACATCACCCATACCAAAGTCCAAACCCATAACCTGGATGACATACATCACCACCAATGTCCGGTTACTTGGGGGGCGTGTCCAGCAACCCCTACGTACCGCAACAACGGAAGTGTACTTGTACGGTGCGTTTCACACGGTTGCGTATAGCACCATTGCAATAGTAATATGAGGCGCACACACGCCATGAATACCGGGGTACGGTGCGTTACACACACTCGCATATGGCTCCATCACAATAGTGATACGAGGCGAATGGAATCAGTAGCCCTTTCCGTACGACTCGTCCAATTACCGTCCGAATCCCGTTGTACGATTCGTAGGAGAATATACGACCGAATCGTTGCGAACCGTACGAATAGCAAGGGAAAATCTGTACGACATGGACCCCCAAAGTGAACCGTACGAATCGTAAACATGCTGTACGACCCGACAAGTACGATCCAGACCGGGGAATCAGAATGCAATTTGCACGGAAAACGTTGCATATGAGCGATCCACACAATCAAATACGAAACGAACCCACACTGAACGACGCACACGCGAACCCCGTACCCTGGCATTTATGGAGTGTGTCTCCATGATTGCCGGGGTACAGGGTACAGCACCGAGACCGCCCTCATCGCAGCCACCGACGACATCAGGTCCCTGCTCGACAACGGAGAAACTGCTGCCCTCATCCTACTGGACCTCTCAGCAGCCTTCGACACCGTATGCCACTGCACCCTGATACATCGCCTCAGCAACACCGGAATCCAAGGAGTGGCCCTGGAGTGGATCATCTCGTTCCTCGACGGAAGAACCCAGAGAGTCCGCCTCCCACCGTTCCGATCCGCGGCCACCGAAGTCATCTACGGCGTTCCGCTAGGATCTTCATTCAGCCCCACCCTCTTCAACATCTACATGAGCCCTCTCGCAGCCATCACACACCAACACAACCTCAACATCATCTTCTACGCCGACGACACCCAGCTGACCCTCCCCCATCACCAATGACCCCGCCACCGCCAAAGCCAACCTCCAGGAAGGAATGAAAGACGTCGCGGAATGGATGAAGATCAGCCATCAGAAACTGAACTCAGACAAGACGGAAGTCATCATCCTCGGATCATCTCCCTCCGCCTGGGATGACTCCTGGTGGCCCCCTGCCCTGGGCACCGCACCTAAGCCAACGGACGACGCACGCAACCCGGGCTTCATCCTGGACTCCTCCCTCACGATGACCAAGCAAGTCAACGCCGTGTCGTCATCCTGCTTCAACACCCTGTGCATGCTCCGAAACATCTTCCGATGGATCCCCACCGAAACCAGGAAGACGGTCACCCAGGCCCTCGTCACCAGCCATCTGGACTATGAGAACACCTTCTATGCTCGAACCACAGCCAAACTCCAGAAAAGACTCCAGCGCATTCAGAACGCCTCAGATCCACTCATCCTGGACATCCCTCGCCACAGCCACATCTCTGCCCACCTGACAGACCTGCACTGGCTCCCAGTCGACAAGAGGATCACGTTCAGATTCCTCACCCACGCACACAAGGCACTCTACAACACGGGCCGAAGTACCTCAACAGCCGCATCACATTCTACACACCCACCCGCCAGCTCCGATCCGCCAGCCTCGCCCTCGCCTCCTTCCCACAAATTCGCAAATCCACTGTCGGAGGAAGATCCTTCTCCTACCTGGCAGCCAAGACATGGAACTCCCTCCCCACTCACCTATGGCTAACCCTGGACCATCTCTCCTTAAGGAAACAACTCAAGACCTGGCTGTTCGAGCAGTAGCGTTCCCCCCTCGGCCCCCCAAGCGCCTTGAGACCCTAACGGGTGAGTAGCGCGCTATACAAATTCTGTTGAATGATTGATTAAACTGGTAAACACTCTATGAACTTTAAGAGAGGTACAACAAAGTAAGTGTATAAGGCTATAACTCAGAACGAGTCCAAGAAAAGATTAATCTGAAACTGGAATTGGAAAAGACCATCCTTTCTGGGCATTGTGAGGTGAGGAAACTTTTAAGCTTGAGCGGATCTTCATAAGTGATGGTGTTATTATTGAAAGTCCCTTTGAGGAGACATGTGTGGAATAAGCCAAATCATGCACCAATGGAACGTAGAGCCTGCCTCATGGCCAGAAATTCCTTGCGCCTGTCTGCCGTAGGTTTTGCATAGTCCTGTGACAGAAAAAGATGATTGCCTGATGATGAAATTGGTTGAGTGACTAAATATCGAGGGACAGAATATAGACTACCCAAAATATCGACTCATATATATTGAGGGACAGAATATAGCATGCCTACCTACAACCAGGTAAGTACTAAAATATCGAGTACAAAAAATAGAATGTTAAAATATAGTTAACTAAAATATCAAATATTTTAAATGTATTACAATTAATATAAAAGCAATTACATAATAAACACAATTAAATAAAACATAGTTAAAATAATGTAAATAGCTTAAAATGTAAAAATAATAAATGTAATGAAAAAACAATGTTTTAACATATATGTTTAGTTATTAATATTATAAAATAATTATTAATCTTAATGATACAATATTTAAATCATTATTACAAATATATTTACATATATATAAATAAACCTATTATCTAAATACAAACATAAATAATATATAATCATTTAAATAATTAAAGTAATACTGTTTATGTTAATTAATAATTTACACTACATTAAATATAACAAAATTAAAAACATTACATAACTAGGGAATAAAATTAGTCTTCACACTCCAAAAATTGCAAAAGTAAAGAATTTGTTGAATAGTAGGAGGGTAAAAATGACTATTCCCACTCCAGTTAGTGCAACAGTAGGGAAAGCGTTGGCTAGCGCAGGGGTAAAAATTACTATTCCCACTCCAGTGAGTGCAACATTAGGGAAAGTGTTGGATAGCATAGGAGTAAAAATTACTATTCCCACTCCAGAGAGTGCAACAGTAGGGAAAACGTTGCATAACGGTAGGGTAAAAATTACTATTCCCACTCCAGTGAGTGCAACAGTAGGGAATGCGTTGGATAGCGTAGGGGTAAAAATTACTATTCCCACTCCAGTGAGTGCAATAGTAGGGAAAGCGTTGGATAGCGGGAGGGTAAACATTACTATTCCCAGTCCAGTGAGTGCAACAGTAAGGAAAGCGTTGGATGGCGTAGTGGTAAAAATTACTATTCCCACTCCAGTGAGTGCAACAGTAGGGAAAGCGTTGGATAGCGTAGGGGTAAAAATTACTATTCACATTCCAGAGAGTGCATCAGTAGGAAAAGTAATTATTTAATATTTGAATTAAAATAAATCAATTATCTATACCAATAAAAATATATTGAAATTAATTACCAATCACAAAATATTTAATAATTAACTAATTATAAATACCAATACATATGTTTTATTACAGATTACCTATTAATAATTATTTAACAGCTAATTAATTTTCAATGCCCATAAATGTAATAAGTAATAAAAATATTACCAATTAATAATTAATTAACAATACATTATTTATCGATACACAAAAATAATTTCAATAATTACTTAATTACAATTAAATCCTATTCCCCCATATCCCACAACCAACATCAAATAATAAATGAATACAATTAACATAATTATCAAGTAATCAATTAAGAAAAATGAATTACCAATTAAGAAAAATGAATTACCAATTAATAATTAATTAGCAATAAAATAATCATCAATACAAATAAATTAAAATTAATATTTACTAAATTACAATTAAATTACTTCCCACCCTATTCCCCTATAAACCCACAACCTGCTACAGAACTAAAATGCCAAATTAAATTAAAAATAATTCATAAAAATGTATATTCAATTTACTATAATTGAATTACTTCCCACCCTATTCCCCTAAATAACATATCGTGTATTACTTAAAAAAATTAAACATACATTACAAAAAATATAAATAATTTTAACACATATACTAGCATACATAACACTAAAAAATAATGTATGTTATGGAAAACGATATTTTAAACAACCCTGGGCATAGCACAACGCTACGCTTGCGTAGTTTGCGAAGTTTGCAAAACTTCGCACTACGTGAACTGCACGTAGCACAGTGCAAACATGCATAGCGTAGTAAAAATTTACTTGAGCGGCAGAAAAGTACAGCTCACACTGTGCAAGATGCCGTTTTGATTGCTTGTACGTACTGTGCAATCATTGAAAACGACATCTTGCACAATGCGAACATGCTACTACGCAGTTCGCGTAGTGCTACCCGTAGCTCGCGTAGTGAGGAGTGCACTTTGTGTAGCTACGCGTAGCGCTACTTCGCGAACTAGGCCCACCCCTTATTTTAAATTTGATAGTATGGAAATCGATATTTTAAACCTCATTTTCGATATTCTATCCAACTATATTTTGGTAATTCGATATTCTGGCCTCTCTATATTTTTTATTCGATATTCTGGCCAGTCGATATTTCAAATTCAAAATTTTGGGTGTTTACCGAAGAAATTCACTTCAAGGACCTAACTACAGATTGTACCACAATAAGATCAGTGTATTCAAGGAAATATAGTATGACTCCTCTTGGTTTTCACATGCTGGATGACGTTGGATAAAGGGTGCCAGCCTGTGGGCATGTTGACTGTTCAGGATAGTAGTTTTTGAAAATTCAGTACGGTCGGCAAGAACGTTTTAAAATAAGCTATAGTGTTAGAACCTTCTGAACCCTCCGGCAAATCATATATGCGGAGATTATTCCGTCTGTTTCTATTTTCAAGGTTTTCAATCTGCTTCTGCAGAGATGTGACCTGAGATTTAAGGACATCAACTTGAGTGCAGTCTGAGCCCAAGGATTCCACACTTTGCTCAACCTTAGTAATTCTCTCCTCCATCTTTTCCCATCCGTATGTTAAAGCTTGCATTTTTAGAGTTTGTCTCTTCTACAAATAACCGCAATGCGCAGATTTCCCCCAGAAGAAGATCCGTTGAAACTCACGTGGGTTGCTTTGGTTGAGAGAGAGGATCCTTTTTCAACCGTTTTGTTGATATCATGGTAGTGACAGAAGAAGAAGCAGAAGCACTTTTAGGAGAGGAATTCAAGGAATCATCCATTGTAACAAGGTGGGCGTAGTGATTCGAACAAGCAGCAAGAGAACAATTTGTAGGTACCAACAACAACCTTACTGTTTTCAGCCTGCCCATAAATGGAATCGCCTGAACCAGAATCTCCTCAGACCCGCAGATGAGCGATTGGGATCTCTGGCGCTAATAGTACTGACCGTTGTAAATTTCAGCTAGAGGGATGTGTTGCAGATTCACAGCCCATAAAAAGCATCCTAAAAACAAAAAACAAAATCCAAATGCTTGTCAGACATATGCTTAATGCCTAAGGACAAAAAACTATTGGGTCAAACATGAGATTCTCCACAGAGTCAACTAATAAGTGATGCAGGCACTGGACAGCAAAAAAGAAAAGCAGTGGGATATTTATGTGAAAATCTGCAAGCCAAAGGTATCACTAGAAAGGAGCAAAGAAGCAAAGTAGAGAGATAAACAGTGCCATTATGACTGAAGCCTACTTGAATTCTATTATACCAATGCCGATGTGCAAACTGAATAGGGTAGTCCAGGTAGACTGGTATCTATTTAAAAAGGCAACGCATTACAAGGCATTGCAGGAAAAATCATTTGGATGCCGTAGGGCACGATAAAAAGGCAGCTAGCACCAGACTCACAGAGGTAACAGCTCTGGTTAAACTTCTAAATAGAGAGCCCTCATGATACTGTCAATTAGCCATAACATTGCTGCTAGCAGTTCAGTGTGAAGGAAAAGGAGGTTTGTGAACAAAAAAAAGCCAAAAGAGGATTATCCAAATAGAAAAAAAAAAGCTCCTCTCAGTCCACGAGTGATTTCAAAATGGCGGGCGCCAAATCACTCTGATAAAAAATGAAGCAGTTGAAGGAAAAGCTCCTTTCACGGCTTGACAAATCCTCTGTCGTCTACCTTCATGTTTTCGACGGCCGCATTCTCAATTTCGCGGCTCCCCTCGCTAGCGAAATGTCGCTAAATCCTTTGTCCGCTCCCGCGACACCAGGGGATTCACGGAAATGCCGCCATCCTCCTTGGGTGCTAGACACGCCCCCTCCAGTTGGGCTATATTAATCACCCTCATGGAGTAAAAATGCTGACACGTTTCTGATCCCTGTAGGTATCAAGGGATTTTCTTCAGGGCAAATGACGCAGTGTACTCTGTAAAGTTATAAAAAGGCAATTTGTAATTGAGCCATTCTTAGGAATTAACACTATTTTTTAACTAACTGAATTAGAACAAATGATACCTGCACTATTGGTTATTGTTACTCAGGATTTCACCAGTATGCTCTGATTTAAATGTTGCAAGAAAAAAATGGATAATTACAATGGGGTAACCCTGTGTCCCTCAGAACCTGGGTCAATTTCTGAGGGACAATTTCAAACAAACAAAAATTCGGCTTGACACAACTTTTTTCTGAAAGCAGGTCATTTTACTTTTTTCTTTTAAACCATGCTGTTATGAAATAACGATCATGCCTAATTCGAATAACTGGATGATCCAGTTCCACACTTTATAAACCACTCGAAAGTTACTACAAAATCGCTCGACAGGAACCGGAAAAGCCAAGCACGGTGACGATTGAATCATCCGTCTTATTCATTGCAACGCCTTTAAGTACGCTCTTTTTGCGATAATACAAAGCATGGATATCAAAATACAAGAGGACTAGTGTTTAAATTAGATTATGTTTCTGTTACCTTAGATCAATATTGAAATTTACATCATTATCGTACGTAAACCGAAAACAGTCAGCGCACATTTGGAAGTGTTGCAATAGTGTTAGAGCAAGTAAGTCTAACAAGAGCTTTTCCTCTTCCACCATAAAGCCTCTGATGCGTCAGTTGCACCTAAAGATATTGACACACTCTCTTTGTTACAGAAATTTGGCCCAAACAGGCACAGGCTTGGTATTGACTAAAAAAACATTTTGTCCGGGAGGACTTGCTGCCTTGTCACTGAAGTAAGTGGCTTAGCCCTTTTGCAATACACGGACAATGCAATTTGACTAATGTAGGAGCACAAAAGAACTCCAATGGTCTTTTCTGTTCCAGCTAATGCAGAAATTAAGAAATTAATGCTAACATCACCTCCTGAAGGAACCGACGGCTCCCAACCGGATGTATGATGCGACATCACAAACGTTTACATCGCATCCCTTTACATCGGAGTCTTTATATCGCATGCACATGTACAACGCAATCTTTTACCCCGCAAACCATTACTTAGCTTACGCATTCAAACACATGCAAAGCACATTTACAACGCACACAAACACTCTGCATGGTTTAATATTGCGATTTTTTCCCAAATACTCCCCTACATAACACACACTCGCCTAAGGCCTAAAAAAGTACCCTACACTTCCCTAAACCCTAAGCCCTAATACACTATGCTAAACACACTGCCCTAAACCCTAAACACTACACTGTCTGCACAATCTCAGCCACAGCCCTAAACCCTAAACACTAATCCCCAGCCACTGCCCTAAACAGTACACTGTCCGCACAATCTCCAGACACTGCCCTAAACCCTAATCTCCACACACTGCCCTTAACCCTAATATCCACACACTACCCTAAACCCTAAACACTAAACTTAAATCCCCCTTACCTCTTTCTCCTCGCGTCGTTCCGGTGCTCCTCCGCCTCTTCCCTGGTGCTTGTCTACGCGGCCCACCACGGATCCATTACACCACATACGATCTAAAAGCATATGCGTGGTAAATGCGCATGCTATGTAATGGTGCGCGGCGTAATGGTCTGTGTCCTAACGTCGCTAGCGTTGTAACGCTTGCGACGTAAACGCATGAGACCTAACTCATGAGTTGTAATGGATGTAACCCCTCCCAACCTTGTTTGACAGTGAGTTTTCACAATGAGTTTAACATTAAAAGCTCCATAAATGAGTGAGACAAGTTTTAATAAATATTTTTTCATTCTTTTGTTTCAGATCTACAAACATCAGAACATTGCTTCAGACAAGCTTGGCTACAAAAGTATCATGAAACATTGAAAACTAGCAATTTCATCAAGTTTTTAGATACAAAGTCACGATTGACCAAGCCTATTCAATATAAATATGGGTAAACAAGTAGCTATATCCAACTCTTTCTTTATAGATACAAATAAAAGCTGTCATAGCGTGCCGCTAGAAACACATAAAGCGAGCAACAACCTTCAGTAATTCACTGTGTAAGCACCTTTGATTCAGCAATGTGCACGTGTAGCGCAGCCCATAATAATTACTCCTAAGTAAGTCTAAAAAGCTCAATTACAAATTGCCTTTTTATAACTTTACAGATTACACAGCATCATTTGCCCTGAAGAAAATCCCTTGATACCTATAGGGATCAGAAACGCTTCAGCATTTTTACTCCTTGAGGGTGATTAATATAGCTCAACTGGCATGATAGGGAGATCAATTTTAACTGTATAGCCCATGATGCTTAGAGCTTAACCCTGTGGACATAGGAACTCAGCAGAAGGAAGACACATAGTTTCTACAGGAGTTCCTTATATTAATGGTCTGACAAACAATGGTGTAACAATAAATTTATTTATGTGATTATTATACTCGTTATCTAATTTCATTAACTGTGATAAGTTGCATTGTTTAGTGATTATATTAACAGTGACAAGCTGTATTGTTTTGAGATTATGTTTTCTTTTGATTTGTGATGACTTGTATATTCATTTTTATGTGTATCGCTTTATGTTCAGGCAAACATTGAATAATACAAAATGTGTCATTGATTGTCAAAAGCTTTGGCAAAAAACAGCCAGGATCAAGAAAAATAGGTTTACATTGGTCCATATTCTGCTGAAATAAAAAAGCAGGAAATAAAATAAGGTAGTCAGATTCCTTTATTTGAAAAAAAAAAACACTTTCTAAATGTGGCATTTTCAAACACAATTTCAAAACCAACTTCACTCAAATATGTATTTTTTCATTCTGAGCTCAGGAGCCCAAATTCTACATTTCTATCCCTTCTCAATTGAAAGTCCCACTTGTAAGATGTTACAAGGCAGATCCAATGACAACCTATGGGGAAGATAGACCTTTCAGTAGTGAAAACAAAATTGGCAGTTGTTGGACTTGGCCCTTTTTGCAGGGTCATCCCTGAACTTTTTGCCTTCCTTCTGTCTTTTTTCTGACCTGTTGTTTTCTGTTTTATGACTCTGGGCACTTTACCACTGCTGATCAGTGCTAAAGTGCATCTGCTCTCCCACAGCCGTAGGGAACCGACGCATCACCGTTCTTGCGTGTAAGGAACCCACGCATCACCTTCCCTGAAACACTTTCGCTGTTGCGTATCCAAAGGTACATTGAACTTAAAGTGTCACATTTACCATCTAGAGGGAGCTAAGCTAATTCTACCATTTTTAAAGTACAGTATTGTGGATTTTTGCTGGTTGTTGTCTTGTGTTAAGTCTATATAAAAATACTTATTTTTATACTGCAACTTGTGTGGTGTCCATCTGTAGTGTTGTCAATGGGTTACTGTATATGTTCACAAATGCTTTACACACTGCCTCTGAGATAAGCCTGTCTGTTCATGCCAAGCTACCAAGGGGGTGAGCAGGGGTTATTTTAAGAGTGTACCCTCTTACCCTGACTAGACGCAAGGGTCCCTACTTGGTCAAAGGTACCTACCTCTGCCAACTAGAGACCCCCAAACATTGGTGGTCAGCTGTGAGGATTCTGGACTTGCATTTGTGACTCATATACAGTGATTGGTGAACACTACTAGCGAGTGCCGACCAAACGCGGCCACATACATTCTGGTAGATTGTTTTTCCTGGGATTTTCTATTTTTGCCAAGAACTGCCAAGTTTAACCACCATAAAGCAGCATCCATAGCATCTGTTAATTTTGATTGGGAAGGGGAGAAACTAGGATGCTACAATGTGAAACAGCTGAAGCACTTCTGCAGGAGATTTAAAGTTGCTATGACCAGTCTCTCCACAAAGGATGAGTTCCAAAAGGCGCTGAGGACCTGGGTCGAAGCAAGGAATACCCCTGAGAATGTTGAAGGGGCTGAAAATGCAGAGGAGCAGCTGGAAAGGCCATTGGTTCCAGAGGGGAGGAGAGAACCTTCCCCAGCAGGTAGCAGTGTTTCTGCCAAGGGCCTGTCCCCAGAAAAGCTGGAGGACAAGGAGAACAGTAGGATGCATGAGAGGGAGCTGACTAAGCTCAAGTTTAGTGGGCAGTTAGAATTGGAGTTGCAAACTAGAAAATGGACCTTAGAGGAAAAGAGGATGCAATTTGAGCATGAGTTGAGAATGAGGGGGCTTGATTTGGAGCTCGAGAGGCTTGAGGCCATAAGTGTCTCAACCCCAAAAAAAGATATGTGTGTAGCTCAGGAAGTGAGCTTTGATGAGCTGGAGGTGGAATCCAGCTCAGACGGTGGCAGCAAAATTTAATTCTCTAGTGCTGAGGGAGTAGTACATACACCCAGAGATTTAGCGCCTGACTTGAAGGAGGGTGTTAACATACACCAGGAGGTTCAAGGATATGAAGTAGCTCCAGTAGTGAGCAGTGCCTCAGAAGTAAATGGGGAAACTGACTCAGTGGTTCATGGTCCTAGTGGTGGGAGGGACACTCTACTGACTCTAGATGAGAGGTGCAGGGAGAGGAGTTCTCCCAAGGTTGAAGTCAACACCACTCTCAAGAGAGTGGTGTGGAGTACGTGTGCAAGGCACTGGATGAAGAGGTGAAGGATAGTTTGGTTAACCCTTGTAGGGGGCTGTAAGATTCAATTGTGGGAGAGCATATTGTAAGTCCTTGTTTTCCAGAGCTATGCCAACACCTGTTGGAGAATGAGTTCTGACCCCAGGGAACTCACATTGGAGATTGACCTTTTGGTGGTTTCCAAAGGGTCTGAAGAGGCATTGGGTTGTGACCCTAAGGAGGGTGGCTCAGGTATCTTCCAATCCAGCGTGGTGGAAGTGGCTCAGAGTAGCACAGCTAGGTCCTTTTGTAGTGAGAGAGGTGTAGGGCCTCACGTCCTGTCTTTAAGGGGAAGGAGTGCGAATGGGTTATGTCCCGATAGTGCTCAACCTCAGTCTCAGAGCCTGGATGGTTCTTTAAGGGAACACCAGGTAGGGAGCCTAGTCTGTCCTGATGGACTGTCCGTTGAGGGGGATCTCCCTGTGTCAGGTGAGCTGGGAGTGTCTGTAAGTGGACCTCTATCAGTTCCTAGTGTCTGGCAGTACCACTCCTAAGTAGAAGGTGCGGGAGTCTAGAGAGGGGGGTGAGAGGGGGAAAGAGTCCCCAGTGGAAGAACCAGTGGGTCAGGGGCCAGCCTGAAGGGCTGAGTCACCAAGGAGTGACCATGGTAACACCACTTCTGTCCTGGGGATCTTCACGCACTGTCAGATGGACAGGAGTCGGGAGATCTGCATCAGGCAGACTGTCAAAGGACACACAAGTTATGTGTCACCCCTGGGGGGCATATGTGCACCTTAGGAAGTCCTGGCTCACTGGGCAAGTGTTCAACCTTAGGGGTTGGTCCCTGGGTTAGGAAGCCAGGTTCAGGTGTTGTCTGACCTGGAGGGTGCGACAATTGTAAACTAACCCTGGGCGTAGGACTATGCTACGCTCGTGAGTGTGCATAGTTTGCGCAACTACGCATTACACAAATTGCACGTAGCACAGTTAAAAAACGCGTAGCGGGCATTTTTCGCTTGCTCGCGGTCCTCAACGTCAAGTTGGCGACTGCGAGCGAGCAAAATAACATCCAGACGAGACTTTTTCCTCGTTCGCCATCAGCAACATTAGGTTGCCGATCGCGAGTGTGGAAAATAAACCTCCCGGCGAGATTCTCAATGCGGGGAGGTCAGGTTTCTCATTGCGAGTGGTCGCGTATTCTCGCAACCGCTCACGATGAGAAACTACCAGTCCCTGTTTAGAAAGCTGCCGCTCGAGTACAAATCTACTCAAGCGGCAGAAAACTACAGCTTGCACTGTGTAAGGTGTGGTTTGCAATGATTGCACAGTGCGGACAAGCATCCAGCACTGTGCAATCAGTGCGAACTGCATTTTCCCTACCGCACTACGCAGTTCGCGTAGCTATGCGTAGCTTGCATAGTCTGAAGTGCACTTCGCGTAGCTACACGTAGCGCTACTACGCAAACTATGCCCAGGGTTACTGTAAACAGTGTCCTGACCGGTTGGTGTTCTAGGGGTACCAGCCCCTATGGGAGGGTGCAGTACTCTGAAAAAGGGGTGCAGTGGGAGGGAGTCCTCACCTCTGACCCCAGTTCAACTGGAGGGTTTAGACCCTAGGTTGGAAGGCCAGGTTCAGGGTGTCCCCCCAGACCTGGAAGCCCAGTTGCAGGACAGAACCCCAGAACTGGTGGGTGAATTGTGCAAGACACCTGCTACAGGTACCCTGATAATTCTGGAAGGGGGTGCCACTCCAAGTGGAAGGGTGCAGAGCCTGAGGAGGAGGACCGGGTGTGGGAGAGCCTACCCCAGTCTCTTGTCCAGCCACCGGTTACAGGCCCGGGGCTGGTGGGTCAGTGTCAGGCTATCATACCTGACCTGACAGGAGGGAGAGTGGACAAAGGGTGCCAAGCACCTGGGGCTACTGCCCCTGCTCTCTGACGCCACAGAAGTTTGAGAGCCCTGAGAGTCATAAAGCCTGGGTCTCATCTCTGACTACTGTCAGTGGCCACTGTGGCTTGCTGGCTGTCTGTTGGGACACACCTGTGAGCAGACTAAGGTTAGGTGCTGCACAGATGGTGTCACAGATGAGGTGAAGGGTTCCCCATGGGTTAGCTTGGTGGCCCCTGAGAGTATGGACAGAGAGATCCAAAGGGGTTCAGATTGGCGTGGAACTGGAATATGCCCCTGCTATTGCGGGCCAAAGTCCATGTTCTATCGCCCATAGCAGAGAAGCCCATCAGGGTAGTGATTGGTCTACCTTGCGTTTTGGCTAGAAGGGGGTTGTGTTGGACTTGGCCCTTTCGGCAGGGTCACCCCTGAACTTTTTGCGTTCCTCTTATATTTTTTCTGACCTGTTGTTGGCTGTTTTATGACTCTGGGCACTTTACCACTGCTTATCAGTGCTAAAGTGCATAAGCTCTCCTTATTGTAAATTGATGTATGGATTAGTGACTCCATGATTGGCTGATTTGGTTTACTTGTCAGACCCTAGTACAGTGCACTGCACGTGCCCAGGGCTTGTGAACCAAATGCTGCTGGTGGGCTTGCAAAAACAACAGTTGATGAACAGAATGCCGAACAATGTCATACATTCACCCAAGTACAGAGATCTGGGCCTAAATTCATCGTTTTTTTGCTCACCATGCCATTCCAGTTTGAACCCAGCCATCTGCAAAACAGTCTTGACCCTGTGCCCCAAGCTTTTAATGACAGTCATTCTAGAGTGTCTCACAACACACCATAGAATAGGTGTGTCTTAGCTAGGTGATGTATAGTCACCATATTGATAATCGCTTCATTATGCCCTGTTACAACTTTACATATTTTTGCAATTTTGTTACAGATAGTGCAAATATATATACAGCACTCCACAGTCTTTTATCTGTATTCAGACAGATCCAGGCTGAAGAATGAATTATAGGAGATTAACTTCCCTACAATACAGGTTTGCTATTTTCCATTGGGGCGAAATGGCATTGAAGACAAATAGTCTAAATGACTTAACAACATTGCTCTGTTCTCTTCTTCTTTTGATAGCAAATGCTTCTGCAGCAGTAACCATAGATCTTGTATCTGGTACTAGGCACCTGCCCACTTCTATGAGAAAGTAAGTGGTACACTTGCTACCACTTCAACACAAAAAGGTGGTGGTGGTGTCGTCTGATTTCCTCTGGGTAGTGCAAGAATTGGATATCTGCACTGCATGATCTTTCTAATCACATTCTTGTTTGATACACGGGTTCCTTAGTTTTTTGATGTTTTTAATAAACTTTGTTTACAAACTCAATGTAATGTATTGTATAATGTTTAACCCCTTCACTGCAGGGGTTTTTCACCTCCTGTGCGGGGGGAGGAGGGCCGCGCGCAGCGCCCCCATGCTGGTGACGAGCTCAGCTCGTCATGTAGTACAGCGGAGCTGTCCTCATGATGAGCTGAGCTCGTCACCGCTGCACCTGTTTTTGGAACGTTCAGCACAGCGGGGAAATTAACCCCGCGTGCGAACGTTCCAACGGCCGTGACGAGCTCAGCTTGTCATGAGTACAGCTCCACTGTACTCCATGACGAGCTGAGCTCGTCAGCAGGATGGATGGAGTTAAATAGGAGCCATTTTGTCAGCTTTAATCTTGCTTGTCCTGAAGATGGTCTGAGGGACTACCGCAGAACAGACTGAAATGTCGACTTCTTCTATTTCCAAGAAAATCTGTCATTCCGAAGCAATACATATTCTCACTCAGAGATTTGTTGCTTATAATCGATTTGGAATAGATGTACAGTCATGTATTGTTAGGACAATTTGAATTTTGCTTCCCTCCATGACTTTGTGCTGAATGTTTTTATTCACATGTACTCAATTTTTTCAACAAAATACATAAAATAAGATATATTTTTCCAAATTACTAGGTCTCCCCGTGTTTCTTATGTCAAGATTTCTTTTTTGTGTTTACTGTTGTCTAATGACACTTTGGCGTTTGCTCCATTAGGACTAACACTCTGCTGTTGAGCTGGCCTCCTGAGAGACTGCGTGTCACTGGTAGCTGGAAGCACGACTCAAGACGAAGAAGCGTGTTGCCGCCTCAGCCGTTATCGTCGCATCACTGGAGAAGAGTGTCGCCGTCGCAGCAGGTGCCGTTGCATCACCGGAGAAGCGTTCCCCCGCTGCAGCTGTCGCCATCGCATCACCTGAAGCGCCTCACATCGCCGGAGAAGAGTGTCGCCGTCGCAGCAGATGCCGTCTCATCACCTGAGAAGCATGTCGCACGGCCTGTTGCAGCTCAGAAGAATCATTGAGTTGCCGCACGGCTGTCGGGAGTGCACGCATTGTTGTCGCATCTAGAAGAACATGCCATTTTGTTTCATTCGACTGGATTTTCATCACATCACGGCACTGCTGGTCGCATCGCCCAAAAGCGCAGTAAGAAACCGACGCATCACCTCCCCACGCGGAGAAGAACCAACGCATCCCCTACGCAGCTTTAGGGAACCGACGCATCACCGGTCTTGCGTGTAAGGAACCGTTGCATCACCTTCCCTATAACACTTTCGCTGTATAGCGTTACGCATCCAAAGGTACATTGAACTTAAAGTGTCGCATTTACCATTTAAAGAGAACTAAACTAATTCTACCATTTTTAAAGAACAGTATTGTGGATTTTTGTTTGTGGTCTTATGTTAAGTCTATATAAAAATACTTATTTTTATACTACAACTTGTGTGGTGTCCATCTGTAGTGTTGTCACTAGGTTACTGTATATGTTCACAAATGCTTTATTCACTGCCTCTGAGATAAGCCTGTCTGCTTGTGCCAAGGGGGGTGAGCAGAGGTTATTTTAGGAGTGTACCCCCTTACCCTGACTAGACACAAGGATCCCTACTTGGTCAAAGGTACCTACCTCTGCCAACTATTCAGACCCACCAGGATATTGCGGCATGGATTAGCAAAGTTAGCAGCACAAATATGGACATTTTACTCATAATCATTCCATTTTAGCCTGAAATCAATGGAAACTGTTTTAGCAGAGTATTCCACTTTGCAATAGGCATGTTTAAAGTGTCTGCAGCTCTACGGAAACACAGCTCAAGTCCTAACCTCGTGTGAGGGAACTGTGTTTCTCCCTGGGATGTTCTAGTGCCCATGTATGCACCTTTGCCGGGGCACCGCTGCCTCCTGGATCCATGAGGCTGGACACCTCTTCCTCAGGCAGAATCGTAGTGGCTAATCCAAATAAGTGAGAGAGACTGCATAGGGAGGTCACCACCTGCTTACCTGATTTAGTCCTCATAAGTCGACTTGAGCATGCACTTAACACCCTGGTACTATTCCTTGTGCCGCTAACTTTTCTAACACATGCCACAATATCCTGGGGGGTCTGACTAGAGGAGCGAATGAAAAGATCTGTAGAAAAGTGAGCTGCAAGCTAGCTGGTTTCAGTTCCCCCTTTAAGGTGAAGAGGAAATCATTAGCTCATCAAGATTCCATTTGGATACAGGCAGGAGGAGTGTTGTAATGGGTGTTAAAAATGTAAGGAATTCTGCCATACATGGGGTGTTCCCCAGGAGTTACACTTTTGCCGCAGAAAAGGGGTCCATCATATGTGAATTTGTATTCAGCCTACCTTCTGTATTTTATCTGTTTCAGTCATGTCAGTTCAACTATAATTCAATGCAAAATGTAGAAATTGACTATTCATAGAACATGTGTTATTATTTCAAACTAGAAATCGTTTTCCTTGTGGGCTAAACCTACGCCTCTCACCCTGCTAGTCACCTCAGACTTAACCTCTCATATCATTAAGCACTTCAAAGTTTCCACAGAGTAGCCGGGGTAGTTTAGTAGTAGTCTTTTTTGGACTCAGCACTGTTTCATATTTATTTTTAGAGCGCAAACTCAACCCGAAGGAATTGATTGGAGTACTTTACCTGAGCGCCAGTTACTTTACACATATTCATGTTTGATTTGCCCAGAATCACAGGATGAAGAACCAACGCCGAGACTCGAGCCGAGTTCTCCAGTTCCAGAGTCGACATTTTTGACTGTAAAGCCACATCCTGTCACCTTGTCTCAGTCACCACGAGCTGCGAAGTATGCAAGCAATGCTTTCCCTTGATTACAGTCACTAATCCAGGGTCCGCGCCTTCCCCCTCTCTGGTTTTGAATGTAATTTGAGTCATCGCAAAGTATTTGATGTTTATGAGTCTCCAAATAATGAAAAATAACCATGCTCGTGCACTGCCAATTCCTTGCATCCGATAAATATTGTGTTGCAGATCGTTTTATTTACACCATCATTCAATAATATTTTGCCAGGTTTTTTTGTCACGAAGCACGTGGAATTCAATGCCAGGCTGCATCTCATGTATTCAATGCGACTAACAAACACACACAGTGTGAACAAGAAGTCTCAGGAATGTGTCATAAAGTAATGGCCGAAAATATAATTCAAATCCTAGAACATGCTGTTGTGCTCAGTATTGACGAACTGGAGACATTCCCATAGAAATACGATATATTTTCTAACATTGTTTAATCGCACATTTACTAAATGAATTTCAAATTCTTTTTCTGCTTTTCTTGAACATACATTAACACGAGTGTAAGTTTAATAAATCCTTACAGTGTGTGTGTTCGCATCTACCAGCTTAGGCTTTCACAGAAGTGCTTCCTCGTTGAGTAACTTGATCCACCGAGAGACAGCTGCTTTGGCTTCTTCAAGATTAAGGTCAGAGGTCGCACGAGTTCTAACAATAATCGAACATTGTCTTGAGTTGAAATGAGTACAGATGTTTTTATAGAGGGTACAGAATGAGCTGGAGTGCCTTGTAAAGAAAAAAAGGATTGCGTTTTCCAAATTTCGCGGGCAGTTTAGTAAAAATCGCCGACTTTTTTCAAAACTGCCGATTTCGTGATTTTTTTGCAAATCGCGAAATCGCGAAATCCTGGAGGGTCTGACTATAGACCCCCAAATCTAACAGCTGTATATTTCATAATCAGAACATGTAAAACACACTAGGACATGTACTACGCTTCACATGCACTGCAACCTGCCTCTGGGGCTACTTTCAGCCTACTTTATGGGGGCCTTACATGTAGGAAAAGGGAAAGTTCGGATCTGGCGAGTGGGTAAACTTGCCATGTCGACATGACAGTTTAAAACTGCATCCCAGACACTGCAATGGCAAATCTGAGACAGGATTACAGGCCTACTCACGTGGGTGGCACAACATGCACTACAGACCCACTAGTAACATTTGATTTACATGCCCCGAACACACACAGTGCACTTTACTAGGGACTTACTAGTAAGTCAAATATGCCAATTATGGAGAAATCAATCACCAATACAGTTTCCACTGAGAGCATATGCACTGCAGCATTGATCAGCAGTGGTAAAGTGCCCAGAGTCCTATAGCTAAAAAAAAAAAGAGGGACAGAAAAATAGGAGGCAAAAGGCAAAAAGTCAGGGGAGAGGATGTTGTCTCACGGCTAGACTGCCGAATTTGGAGCTGGGAAACCAAGGTTCGAGCCTCGGGTTGTCTCCACATCCTGGGCAAATCACTTAATCTTCCTGTGCCTACCAAAAATGAATGTGTCCTTGTGTAACGTGACTGTTCTCATGTAAAGTGCTCCAATACCTTCAGGTCGAGTTGGCGCTATTTAAATCTGCAACAAAAAAAAACAAGCATTTGCAATTCAATAGGTATCGCATTATTAAAGTTTGAGCTATTGGTGTTGCATTATTTAGCAATGCCAATAGCTCAAACTTTAATCATGCAAAACCTATTGCAATGAAAAGGCTTGTTTGCATCTTGTGTCTAACTTGTGTGTTTTTGGCAAAGTGTGAAAGTGAGAGACACTTTTTGGGGGTCATCCGGTAGAGTCAGTGAAGTTTTTGGCTACACATTATGCTGCACAGTCACTTCCAAACTGTTGCTGTGAAAATGGCCATGAATGTTAATTTCCGCAGCACATCATTAAACAGGCACGTAAAATGCTCCTTGAATAGAGTAATTTTCACAATTAACGGCTCGCATGTGGGACAAAGAACACCCTATGCGGTGAACACGCTCTTTTGTTAGATAACAGTTGTCTTACTCTGTTCTAAATGTTTCCAAAACTCTGACCAAGTGCTATATACGTAATTACATAGGCTTTCAAATTTTGAAACATACTGACAATTTTGGACAGCACTGAACTATTTCGGCACTTGGCGCTTTTACATAATTGATTGCGCTTTCCTACTGACTGCAGATGGCATTTAGAGATAAAGCGAAATTAAAACAAGTAGTCGCACGTCACAAACTTGCCCCCTCAGCTGGCCTTGGCTTTAATTAACTCTCTGTCAGGGCGGGTGCGTCCAGTCCGCGGGTCTTACGGGCAGAAACTACAAGACCCAGAATGCAACGGGGTTATAGTGACAAAAGAGAGTTAATCCTGGCAGCAGCAAGGGGGGCTTTGTGGGCCTTTCATCCCCCTAACTCCTAATGGAAACTACAGAAACAGGAAACAGAGGAGGGACTGGAGGCCGAGGGTTGAGGTTGGGGAGGAGAGACAGGAGGGCTAGGGCCAGAGGGTGGGGAGGGCTGGGGCTGTGTGTGGTGAGGGATGGAGGTGACAGGAGGGCTGGGGACAGGGGATAGGAGGGCTGGGTGTGTGTGTGGTGAGGCAGGGAGGTGACAGGAGGGCTGGGAACGGAGGGTAGGAGGACTGAGGGTGTGTGTGGTGAGAGAGGGAGGGTACAGGAATAAGGAAGTGCTCCCACTGCCCAGCTATCACCGGCGGGAGGAAGGTAGGAGGGCCTGTGAGTTAGCATGATCTTCTTGGCTTAGAACTGTGCTACAAAGTTTTGGCAAGGAAGAGACGGCTACACCTGTAGTAACTCGAATAAAAATATACAATATGTTAAGAATGTTGGAAGGAAAATGAGCAGAACTGAAAAAACTAGCAAAAAAAAGGCTGAAGCAGCTAGTGTAAAGCAGAAGACTAATGACAGTCTTCAGTTGTTCCCTAAAGAAAAGATTGCACGCAGGGGTACAGTGGATGGTTATGGTGGGCTAGAAATGTTTGTGTTGTTACCATGTACATAACATAGGGTGTAAACGTGATGGAGTAGATAGATTGATTGAATCCAACAGCCATTGAAGAAGACAGGTCAAAGAGCCGGACTAGTGAGGCAAGCTGAAACCCACCTAACCCCCCCAAAAAAACTAAACAAATGAGACGAAAGCAAAGAAAAAAGACTTCAATTTCACAGAACAGTATCAGCATGTAACAACATCAGTTTACGCAAGGAGCAGCTTATGGCCACACCTGGTCACGGAAGGGGGTCAAATATAGTAGACTTACCTTCCAGCAGAGTAGTCAGGTCAAGTCAAGTCAAAAACCACTTTATTCGATTAATAAAAATCATAAAAGTATGCTATACATATACAGTTAAACATATTTTTTAAAAAGTGTATATACAAGATAAAAAAAAGATACTATACAAATCATTTTACATTTATTTACAGACATTTACAATCGTTTACAATACAGTTGGGTAGTGTACTTCAGCTGATATTTGAGGGGACATAGTTACTTGAGCAGCTTTCAGTCTTTCCCTTCTACTTCTAACTGACATAGCAAAAAAGCTGTCAACACAAAACATCATTGAGGGGGATTCCAACAGTTGTAAAAACAATAAGGCTGGTCTACACTGAATAAAGTTCATATTCTTCAGTAAAGGGAGAATAAACATTTTCCTTGCTTCATGGTAAAAAGGACAAAAGAATGTGAAATGCAGAGTGTCTTGGGTGGAAAAGTCATCACATTTGCAGGGAGCTGCAGCTTCCAATTTTTTCCAACTGTGCAAATCCCACAATACCGTATGTATTTGATTAAACCTGAATTTGGTCAGTAACCATCTATGGAAGGAATTAGTCACTGTAGACAGATAAGGGGGCATCATTAATGGCATTGTAACCAAAACATGGCCCCTGACCGATGCTTTGCTTAATTCTGATGCTTCCCGCTCTGCCTCCCTTAACATAATAAAGTTAGTTTTTACCCATAGAATATCTGATTTACATATGGATTCTGGCTTTTGGAAGATTTCCGGTCTCCCCAAATATACTGCCAACTTTTTTATGTAGGCCAACCACTGAATTTCCATTGTATTATCAAGGTTGATACAATCCTTGAGAATCTTATGGTTTAATGAGAGATTCGGATTCAACCAAATCCTAATCCAAAACAGAATGGGGGCTATATTGATTAAATCTACTATATAACTCATACCCAATTCAAGATGGATAGAATGGGTAGCTGTGGATTAGGGGAGGCCTAAAAGTGTCCGTAGGAATTTATTTTCTTCTATTTGCATGCGGTCTGGCCTAATAAAACCCCATATTGCTGCCTCATATCTTGCTATAGCCAGGGTCTTTGCCCTATAAATTGCCAAGATCGCCTCAAAGGGTTTCCCCCTCAGCCTTTTAGCAAAACCTAGCACTGCCATCGAAGAACTTCTTACAGCATTGGCCTTCAAAGTAACTTGTGGGATCCACGTACCCCTGTCATCGAAGACTACCCCCAAATACGTAAATACCTTTACTCTTGGAAAGGGGCGACCACTCGGTCCCCCCGAACGTATGGTCGGGTGCCTCGATCCCCCCGGGAAGCCATTTTGGGCGGGAGGCGTGTCACGGCTGATATGCCGAAGTGGCGTAGCCGGGGCGCGCCTTTTCCCGCCCAAGAAGAGGCTGTCCTAGACACCTACACCGTTGGCCACGCCCTGTAGGCGGTCGGAGGAGGGTCCACGCCCTCCCGGAGAAGAATAAATGGAGCAGCAATCCAAGGAAGCATCCTCTTGTTCCTGTGCTTGGAAGCTGCACCTCCTCGTTGCACGTGAGCCCTTGACGGAACAAGAGCCAATTTTGAAGAATTTAATTTTTGTGTTTCTTCTTTAAGCGAGTTCGAAGCTTTCGGACCTAGACGATGCCTGGCAAGAAGGTCGGAAAGAGGGTTGGAACCGACCAGATGCTTCGTATGCTGATAAAGGACATGGCGGACATGAAGAAGCAGATGGCGGCAATGAATGGTGCGGGTGGACCAAAGAGAGTCATCGGACCAGCATTGCCGGGAGTAGTCCCTAACGGGAGAGGTAGAAGAGCCAAGAAGGGGGCAATCGGGTGGGGAGGCCCCGGTTCCCGAACCACCTCCAGCGAACCCGGTCACCCCGACCGAGGCCCCAGTTCCGGTCCCGAACGCGGGACAACCGATCCCTGTGGTGGTCACTCCTGTGAATGGGGAAGATATGCCTCCTGAGCTGGCTGCCCAGTTGGCGGCATGGTTGGGCAGAGAGAATGAGGGGGCCACGGCGGATGAAGCCAGGTCGATAATGAAGCAGTTGCGGCAATCGAAGGATGCTGCGAAGGCACCGTGTCCTCTTGTTTCCCCACAGGTTCCCGTGGAACAACCAGTATCGGGCGTGGGTTCGGCAGCAACAACGGTCACAGCTACCGGTTCAGGTAAGCAACCACTGCCGATGGCGGGGGAGGGATCGGTCCCCTCGAGGAGGGAAAAAGTTGTTCAACATATCCCGATTGATGTGAAAGAAAGGATTTGGGCGGATAAATATGTGAACATGTTTTCCTTGTTGACCGATCACTATGAGATTGAGCATGTAAAAAACCAGAAGAGTTTTTGCATCCTAGTGTATGGCGCGCAAAGATGGCGGGTTTCAGAGTAGATGAAACGATCGCCAATTGGGCCAGAGCGTTTGGAATGTTCACTGCAATTATGGGGGAACGTAGGCCTGAATTATTGGTGGAATTGCCTGTTTATCAGACACGTATCATGGAATTTTATGAAACATACGGGGGTAATCAATGGTGTTGTTATGATAGCATATTTCGTAAGTCCAAGGAGCACGACTCATCTCTGACGTGGGATTGTTTCGACTCCATTTCCTGGCAAAAAATTGAGAGGTCGAGCACGGCGAAGTCGCCATCTTTAGGCGGGAACGGGGTTGAGCCTTCCCGCCCTTCGTTGGGGGCGCCCTTTCGGGCGGGTACAAACAGTGATCAGAACACAAAGAATAATGGCAACCCGGGTAAGAAAGGGGTCTGCTGGAGCTTTAACAGAGGCAAGTGTTCTAGGCCACAGGGAGCTTGCAAGTTCAGCCATGAGTGTGCAGGGTGCGGACAGTCTTCGCACCCCGAGAGTACGTGCAGAGCCAAGACTGGTGATACGGGAGGTAGGGGAGGCGCCAAGCAGGTCTGAAATAGACCGAGGGGCGCCATTACCTACCCCTGTTGATATCATGGCACTGATCCCTTGGCTGAATGAATACCCTGATCATATCTCCGCCGGGGTGTTGCAAGACGGTTTCTCATATGGTTTCCGCATCCCGGCGGGGGATTTTCGGGGGGAAGCACAATGTAAGAACCAACTATCGGTTCAGCAGAATACGGCGGTGGTGCAGGCAAAGATTGGGAAAGAGGTAGCCCGAGGTCGGGTTGCTGGACCATATGACACACCACCAGTTGGCGATTTTGTTTGTTCACCTTTGGGAGTGGTCCCCAAAAAGGACCCGGGGGAGTTCAGGTTAATACACAATTTGTCGGCTCCTAGGGGTCTTTCGGTGAATGATGCGATTGACCCGGGAGTTTGTTCGGTGCGGTACGCATCCTTTGATGAGGCCGTCGCCATTTTGAATCGCCTGGGGCCCGGAGCGCTGATGGCTAAATCAGATATCGAGTCAGCGTTCCGGTTGCTCCCGGTACACCCAGACGATCAGCGTCTCCTAGGTTTTAGGTTTCAAGGACGCTATTACATGGATAAATGTATGCCAATGGGTTGCTCCATCTCTTGTGCGTATTTTGAGAAATTCAGTAGCTTTTTGCAATGGGCTTTCACAAGAGCCACGGGTTTTACACATGTTATGCATTATCTTGATGATTTTCTGTTTCTGGGGGCAGCCGGGGATGTGGAATGTGCACAGGCCTTGAGTGAATTCTGTAATCTTATGAAGGTATTTGGTGTGCCACTGGCACCAGGTAAGACGGTAGGGCCATCTACTACACTCGAGTTTCTCGGAATTGAGCTCGATTCTGTAGAGGGATGCTTCCGCTTGCCTAAAGAGAAGGTGATGAAATTCAGGGCCTCGCTCAAAATATGTCTCAGCGAGAGAAAAGTAACTCTCCATCAGTTACAACAGGCTGTGGGTCAGCTTAACTTTGCCCTGAGAGTAATACCGATGGCTCGCCCCTTTTCCCGTTCTATCGCACAAGCCATGGTGGGCCTCAAGGAAGGGCACCACCGCACAAGACTGTCAGCAGAGGTTCGCCAGGATATGCGCATATGGCTGGCATTTCTGGCGGATTTCAATGGTCGTGTCGTGTGGACCGATTCCCCAGTTTCCTCGGAAGAACTGGGGTTGTGGACCGACTCGGCTGGGAGTGTAGGTTTTGGCGCCATATTCGGCAATCAATGGTCGGCACGAACCTGGCCTGAGTGGTGGCACGATAATGGACTCACTGCTAACATTGGGTTTCTGGAACTGTTCCCTATTCTGGTAGCCTTAGAAACTTGGCCAGAGGGGTTTCGGGATCGCTCTGTGGTGTTCTGGTCTGATAATATGGCCGTTGTTGAGTGTATCAATAGTCAGGCAGCACGCTGCAAATGGATTTTGAGATTGCTGAAGGAAATTGTCCTGCTATGTATGAGACTAAACGTCCACTTTAGGGCAAGACACGTGCCAGGGGTACTAAACCAGGCAGCTGATGCGCTCTCTCGTTCCCATATGCAGGCATTCCGGGGTTTTCTGCCCACAGCGGACTCGGTGGTGGCACCATTTCCCGAAGCTCTCTGGTCTCTCGGTGCCCCGGATTACAAAACCTCGTGGGAGAGAGTCTAGCACCCAGGACAAGGAAGGCATATGAAGCGGCGTTCCGTTCTTATTGGTCCTTTTTAGGGGCAGCTAGGGGGGAGCAATGGGGGCAGGAGGAGTATGTCCTGAAATTTCTGGTATCTTTACATCAGGCAGGCAAATCAGTGGCTACGGCCAATAGGCACCGGGCCGCCATTTCTTTCATGGCACGGGCTCATGGCATCCAGGACCCCACATCGTCCTTTCTGGTGCAAAAGGCCCTGCGTGGGTGGCAACGCATTGAGGGTCGTAGAGTGGATGAGAGGCACCCGATAGGTTTAGAAAGGTTGTCCTTGTTACTGTCCGTACTCCCTGCGACATGTTCATCTCAATCTGAGACGGTGCTATTCCGGGCCGCTTTTGCATTAGCATTCCATGGGGCTATGCGGGTAAGCGAACTGGTAGCGAGGAACAAGCAGGATACGGGGGGAGGTCTGTGTCGAGAACACATTCGAATCAAGGGGGAGACAATGGTAGTCTCTATAGCCAGGTCAAAGACCGATCAGGGAGCGATCGGGGACAGTGTGGTAGTCCAGCGGATTCCGGGATCTCCCATGTGCCCGGTAAAATGCGTAGAGGAGTATTTAGCGCAGAGGGCGGCATCATGGGGGGGAAGCTTGCTGAGGCACACCGACGCCACCCCACTGACTAGGTTTCAATTTCAGCGGGTGTTAACAATGGCAATCGCGGCAGCGGGCTTGAACTCGAGCGATTTTGGGACCCATTCCTTCCGGATAGGGGCTGCGACAGAGGCTACAGCCAGGGGTCTGAGTGTTGAAAAGGTGAAACAGTTGGGGCGTTGGTCCTCGTACTGTTATAAAAGGTATGTGCGGTTGCACATGTTGTGAAGCCTATGTCATGTACTCACGCTTCTTGTTTTCTGTTTGGTTTACAGTTTCGCGAGCAGGCTTTGCGGGGCGGACTGTGCAGTTGACCCGACACCTGGGGACCAGCGGTCAAAGATCACCGGCTGAGGAAAGAGTGGTGTGGGTCGTTGGCCACTCATACGTGAGGCGTGCCGCGGACGTATTCAAAGCAGGTGACATGATTCACGTGGCTGGTGAATACGGGTACAGGGTGACCTTCCACGGAAGGGGCGGGCTCTGTATTGACCAGTTTCAAAGTTTTATTGAGGGACTGTTAGGGCGGACGAGGTCACCGCCATGTGTAATCATAGTGCATCTTGGGGGCAATGATTTGGTGACCATTGGTCGACGAGTACTCCTCGAGTCAATTTTGTCCGCAGTGAGTTGGTTGGCGAGAAGGGTTCCGGGGTCCACAATTGCATGGTCACACATGATTCCTCGGAAGGTGTGGCGGGGGGCCCTCTCAGTGTCAGCTTTGAACCAGTCGGTAAAGAAGGTCAATAACAAAATGAGGAGGTTGTTTCGTACAGGTAAATTGCATTGTATTCCACACGGATGTATCCGGGGGGACCATATGTATTTGGAGGATGGGGTCCATTTGTCCCGGGAGGGTAATGTCTTACTCATAGGAGACTTCATAGCTTGGTTAAAGAGTTTACGTAGCCATGACCTTTCGTAGGAGCTTTTGTGGGGGGTCCGGATAGCCGGTCAACTATCCGGCCTGTGGCGGTAAGGTCATGATCGGTGAGCAGTAATAGGAAGATCCCTAGAGGTGGGGCGCCACCCATTATGGATGGGAGCGCCCGGGGGGAGGCGGCCATTGGCCCCTCACACGGGGAGGCGGTACCCTTCTAAGGATGGGACCGCCGAAAGGGAAGGCGGTCAAGACCCCTCCCTGGGGAGGAGGGGCTACGGGTCCCCTCCTTGGAATTTCCCGGGGCCAGGACATCCGCGACGGCGGATGTGGTAAGCAGTATGGGGTGGGAGGGGGGTCTACGCTACCTTCTAGACACCTCACACGAGTCCTCGGACGACCACCAAGATGGCGTCGAGTAAGTATGGGCCCCCGTTAAGACAAGGGAAATTGGAATTTGGCACAGAGGTACAGTCCTCTGTGCACCCGCCCCTCACAAGTAAGGGGGGGAGTCTGGTATTAGGGATCTGACACCGGTTACGACCTTGCCGTTGGCCCGTAATGTTAGGATGTACAATTTGAATTTTGAGAAATGCATTTACAGGATGTTTTAGAATCGGCTAGGAGAACCTTTGTATTAGAGATATGTTAAGGTTAGCCAATAAACATCGTAATGTATAAATGAAATTGTACATGATATGAAACTGTTATTTTAATGTTTTAATTTTGTTTCATATTTTAATAAATACGGCCGGGAGGGTAACTCCCTCCCGCCTTCCAAAAGCTCAAGAACTGTATCCGTCGTCCCATTCTTGGGGATTGTGTTGGGAGGGGGTGACGGGTATCCAGGCCATATGGAAAGGGGCGACCACTCGGTCCCCCCGAACGTATGGTCGGGTGCCTCGATCCCCCCGGGAAGCCATTTTGGGCGGGAGGCGTGTCACGGCTGGTATGCCCGAAGCGGCGTAGCCGGGGCGCGCCTTTTCCCGCCCAAGAGGAGGCTGTCCTAGACACCTACACCGTTGGCCACGCCCTGTAGGCGGTCGGAGGAGGGTCCACGCCCTGCCGGAGAAGAATAAATGGAGCAGCAATCCAAGGAAGCATCCTCTTGTTCCTGTGCTTGGAAGCTGCACCTCCTCGTTGCACGTGAGCCCTTGACGGAACAAGAGCCAATTTTGACCCACCCACCAGCCCCTGATGACAGCGTTTTGTATTGCAATAAAGTCGATTGATGATGATATGATCTCTTTTTCAGGTTGTTTTCTAATAAAGTGCGATGTCTCTTTTTCAGGTTGTTTCTAATAAAGTTTGATGTTTTGATATACAATAAATGGTTGCTCTTTTAGCACGAACTCAGGCGAGTATCGCAGCTGTGATGAAAGAAGTGTATTGTAGAGATAAAGTTTATACTTGAAAAGCTAGTATAACTATATATGTCGTTCTTAGTAGATTAAACAATGTCGTATTTATTTTTAGTCGGGCGGTAAGGTCATGATCGGTGAGCAGTAATTGGAAGATCCCTAGAGGTGGGGCGCCACCCATTATGGATGGGAGCGCCCGGGGGGAGGCGGCCATTGGCCCCTCACACGGGGAGGCGGTACCCTTCTAAGGATGGGACCGCCGAAAGGGAAGGCGGTCAAGACCCCTCCCTGGGGAGGAGGGGCTACGGGTCCCCTCCTTGGAATTTCCCGGGGCCAGGACATCCGCGACGGCGGATGTGGTAAGCAGTGTGGGGTGGGAGGGGGGTCTACGCTACCTTCTAGACACCTCACACGAGTCCTCGGACGACCACCAAGATGGCGTCGAGTAAGTATGGGCCCCCGTTAAGACAAGGGAAATTGGAATTTGGCACAGAGGTACAGTCCTCTGTGCACCCGCCCCTCACAAGTAAGGGGGGGGAGTCTGGTATTAGGGATCTGACACCGGTTACGACCTTGCCGTTGGCCCGTAATGTTAGGATGTACAATTTGAATTTTGAGAAATGCATTTACAGGATGTTTTAGAATCGGCTAGGAGAACCTTTGTATTAGAGATATGTTAAGGTTAGCCAATAAACATCGTAATGTATAAATGAAATTGTACATGATATGAAACTGTTATTTTAATGTTTTAATTTTGTTTCATATTTTAATAAATACGGCCGGGAGGATAACTCCCTCCCGCCTTCCAAAAGCTCAAGAACTGTATACGTCTTCCCATTCTTGGGGATTGTGTTGGGAGGGGGTGACGGGTATCCAGGCCATAGGAGATTACTTCCTTTCCACAGAAAAAAGTCTTAACTTTGTTTTTGGAAACACCCAAAGACATGACATGCGATTTGCCATTGTTTACTATCAGGTCCAGGTTTTCCATAAATTTCCCGAAAGCATCCAGCAATCTTTGCAGAGCCAACGGAGTCCTAGCTAGTAATACAGCGTCGTCCGCGTATAGGAGTACCGAAATCGGGGTGCCTCCCATACGAGGAACATCGGGCGTAGCTGTTAACAGGCTTACCTCCAACGAGTTGACATATAACGTGAACAGCATGGGAGCTAAAATACATCCCTGGCGTACCCCTCTGCCAGATTTAAAACTTGATGTACATTTCCCCTCGTTGGTCATCCTGATCGTGGCCTTTAGATCTCTATGTAATTCGGCCAGAAAATACACTAAGGACCGGTCGAGACCCATCTCCAGGAGCATAGTCCACAACTTTGACCTATTGACAAGGTCAAAAGCTGTGGACAGATCCATAAAACCCAGGTAGATAGAGCCCCTGGCCGCCCTCGTGTATTTAGCAATGATCAGGTGGAGGTTCTAGCATTGGTCTTCCGTGCTCCTCCCTGCTCTAAAGCCATATTGGGCGTCGGACAGTATATTATTGTCCGAGGCCCACTTAGTGATCCTTGCTAATATTACCTTTCCCAAGATTTTAATGGAGGAATCAATCAACGATATAGGCCTGTAGCATCTGGGGTCTCCTCTTTGACCTTTTTTAAATACTGGGATTATTATTGATCGAGACCAAGACTTAGGTGTTCCCTTGCTAACCGAGGTATTAAAGACATTGGTCAAGATATTTGCCCAGTACAAGGGATTTGCCTTGTACATATCAGAGAGTACCCCATCAGGGCCTGGTGCCTTTCTCCCTGCAGTAACCTCTATGGCTTTAGTCACTTCCGCTATATGAAACTTTAAAGGCATAACCGTGGGTTCCAAGGTTGAAGCAACAAAGATATCCAAGTCCAGATGGCTTCCGTATATTTTTTCAAAGTGGTTCAACCAATCCTCCTCAGGTATATTTACTTCCAATACATTGTTTTGAGAACAAGAGAACAGAGGTGTGTTAATTATGGACCAGAACTTAGCACTATTTTTTAAAGTAGCTTTATCCATAAGCTCAGCCCATGCGTTCTGTTTAATTTTGTTTTTCCTTGCTTGTACTGTTTTTGAATATTCTCTTCTTAGCTGTGCAACCCGGGTTTTGTTCCTGGCGCTCCTGAAGAGCTTTTTTAAGAAGATTGAGGGATTTGGTACAGCTATGGTCAAACCAACCCGCTGTCTTTTTATTTCTACCTGGACGGCTATAGCCACCTGGACACAGATGGCTTCAAATGAAGTTATTACTTCCTCCCCATTGGAGAGGTTATCCTCACAGATGTTTAGATCATATGCCGCCTTAGTGGTAATAGTTGTAAAAACTCCTCCGGCACTATTTTACTCCATTTTAGCCTCCTCCCCTGATCTTTAGCCTTAACCTCTACATCTGACCTTAACAAAGCTGTTTTGTTTAGAAGAGAAAGGCCATCTACCAACTCAATCATAACTGTGTTGTGATCGCTAAAAGGTAAATGTATAGCATTATATGCAATAACATAATCTAAAAGACCTGAAGAGAGAAAAATATAATCAATTATTGTTTCACAATCCCTGCCTATATAAGTAGCAATACGAGTGCTTTTATCAGAAAACCCTGCTTCATACAAATCATTAGTTGTCAGGAGTTTTTCCAAAGCTTCCCCCTTATTTGTATGTTCAAAATGCTGCGGGGATGTGAAATTTGGTCCATCATGATCATATAAAAAATAATTCTCGCTACAAGGGTGTACATTAAAATCGCCCAACAGTATATATTGACAAAAAGTGGTTTGCTTTACAGTATAAGTGTTTAAAAATTCAGTCAACCAAGACAGATGTTCGTTTGGGGAATCCCCTTGCTGGGAGTTGTAACAATTCACGAGGATCAGTTTGGTATAATCTGGCAAAGTAAGTTCTATGACAAGAAAATTTGGTGTAGCACATTCAACCCTTTTTACTTTACCCCTTATGCTCACAGTTATTAATAACATAAGACCCCCTCTGTCCCTTCCTGATGTAGATCTCAATGCAGGAACAAAGTACGAGGTATAACCATCCATCCAGAAATCGCAATCCCCATCCCAGGTCTCTTGTAGGGCCACAATATCATACTTTTTAACAACATTTAACCAGTTAATATCCTCTCTCTTGGTTCGGAGACCAGCAATATTCCAACTTATCAACTTAACCGCTTCCCCCACACCATTATATTTTGTTACTGGTATGCACTGGGCAATACCAGGGGTCGGTATTGTGTGGTCTGATGTAAGGGGAATCTTGGTTAATAGAGTCTCTTTCCCGGGCCCCTCATTGACTCTCGTCAATCACACAGTTCTAGCCCGGAGAGAGCGTCGAATCTATTTTGAGTGTCAATATTATAACCATAATTAAACTGATTTTCTCCTCCTGGTCTCTGTGTAAAACCTGGGGTCCTGACCATTGCCGGTGTATAAGGTCTCCTACACATATTGTGATGGGGTGCTCTAGCTAGATGATTGTAAAAAAAAACAAGTGGTCGTACTCCAATACTCTTTGCATCTTGCATCATAGAGGCTGCCCTTAACAGGACGGTAGCTACGTGTTGTGGGTGTCTAAAGTTTACAACTACGCAGTCTCCTGGGCAGTTTTTCCTCGTGGGCCCAATCCAATTTGCCCTTCTAGTTGATATAATATCCGGGGCAAATTTGATGGGGAAACCGCACTTCCTGCTTAACCAGGCCACAGTTTTATTTTTAAGGGAGTCATGCGTCTCCTCCAATGTCTGAGAAAAATGCGTATCCTGAGGTGGGACATTAGTTAATACCACTACGTAGGGGCTACATTCAGGGGGGAGATTTAAATATTTACTTCTCCTCACCGGTATATTACTATCAATGTCTACAGGCCCCATTGTTGGTGGTGTTGCTGCGCTTATTGCTGGGGGACACGCCTCTGTTGCTAGGTCAGGACTTAACAACGGGGTGGGAGGAGGCTGGATCTTGGATGAAGTTTGTTGCATTTCCCCACCCATGCCTTTTCCCATCGATATATTATTATGTACTACCAGCGGTTGTTTAGCTAGCAGCTCCCTCAGATTCTTTAATTCCGCAGTTACACAATCAAGTTTACTAACCAGGGGTTGAACGTACTGCTGTAATTTAGCCTCAAATGTGGCCTCCATGGAGCGAAATAGTAGGGCAATTTGTTCAGCACATAAGTTATTATTGGTCAAGGTGCCCACGTCTTGTACTATACTAGTCTCATCTGTGTTAGGCCTAGTTGGTAAATGTGCAGCTAACTTTTTTTTGGAATGCTTGCCCGCCCTTTTGCCTGATTGCTTCCTAAAGTTCCTGACTGGTCTCTTATGGGTCAGGGATTCTTCGTTGTCATCGCTTTCAGAGTTAAGATGTATAGGGGGAGGCTCAGTATGAACCTGAGCAACCGTCAGACAATCCACCGTAAGATCTGACACTGTAGTAACAACCTCTGGGGTAATGACAGGATGAGTCGGGGGATCTTCTACTGTGTTTTGTGGGCTACTCCTACCCAGTGAGACTCTCCTATCATTATTAATTTTATTCACCATCTTCACTAGATAGTTATCAATAGGGCCCCCCCCTGAAATAAATTTCTCTTTAGCAACACCCGGCATGATTTGACCTGTTGCCCAGTAAAGTGTATAGTACTAACAGTATATCCACAGCTCAACACGATGTAATCCAGGGATACAGTCCGCAATAACTAGATGTAGATAAACGATTACCTTTGATCACCGGCAGTCCCGACACAAACAGCCAGAGTTTATGGCCCTGCCCTGCCTCTTCCTGTCTTCCTGTCTATGACTGTCATAGACTGTCCCGCCCTTGACCCGGGCTTAATCCGGCTGCTCCCGCGCGCGACTCGCGGGGCGAGAGACGTTCCGCTGATTTGAAGCGCCTCCGGGCGCATGTGCAGCGTCACCGGGTCCCCGGGGCAGCTGGGAACTGAAGTCCTCCCGCTGCTGCCGGCGGGACTGCAGCACGACTTGGGCCATTCCCCTCACGGCGGTCCTGCGTGGCAAAGAGGAGGCCGTTCCCCTCACGGCGTGGCAGTAGGTGAGCTTCCCCCTGAGCGCTTCGGCGCTCCGCTGATTTTGAAGCGCCTCCGGGCGCGTGTGCAGCGTCACCGCCCGCTGCTACCAGCGGGACTGCAGCGCGACTTGTGCCGTTCCCCTTACGGCGGTCCTGCGTGGCAAAGAGGAGGCCGTTCCCCTCACGGCGTGGCACGAAGATGACTCATTCACACTGAGCACCACATGACTGCAGTTGGTGACTCTTGCAGTTAAACGGCTGTAGCTGAGGAGAAGGCAGCTTGATTCCAAAAGTTCATCTTAAGGGCACCCAAGTACCCTTTATTTACCATTGACTGGTTCCCATGTCACTCTCCTTTCCTTGAATCCACTTGGTCACCACCTTTCCCTCGCCTCTGTCTTCCTCCTGGTTTTTGAGTTTTTGTCCTGCAGTGGACCCTTACCTGGGCCAAGTACTGCCTCCAGTGACCAGTGTCCTTTCTCTGCAGACTCCTGCAGGAACTTTGCGTGCTTGCACGCGAGCCGAACTTGCAGGCGAGCCCGTACTTGGCAAGAACCCCCTGGAGCTAGTCCCAAGCTCTTGCTGTGTGCTCGACTCAGCTTCACTGCTTTTCAGCCTTGTGGTCTGTAATGAGGATGTGGGACGATTGGCAGGCGGACAAGGCTCCCCCTGGTCTGGGACCCGCTCACGATTCTCAGCACGCCGCTGCCGCCGATGCCTCTGCTCTACTGCTCAGCGGCTGCTTCTGCCGCGCACACGATCGCCACCTGTATATTTCCTTTTACTACGAATAAACCTGTACCTGTTCCCTTCAAGGACTACGGAGCATCAGTAAGCCAGCTAAAGGGGGTACATGGAACACGGCACTCGTATCCCAGGCCTGTCAGATGGTGGGGCACAGAGGACACGCACGGCAGCTTGACTTCATGAACGGTTACTCCGCTCGCCCCCCAACAGCTGAACAACTCTAGCGCCTAAAAGTACCAGAATGTGCTTCTCGTGCAAACGTGAGGGCACAAATGTCTGCACGCACTTAACCCCTCATTATGGTCCGTGCTGCCTATTTTAATTGCAGTTTCTGCAGGAGGAGGGTGCGGCGTGCAGGAGGGCCTCTCTACGGTGTGTGCTTTTCTCTCACTCTGGGTTCACAGGAGGCGCGTCCTTAGCCTGGCCTTTCCTTCTTGCCTTCTCTAAGGCTGCCAATTGCAAGTGGATGAGCACAGGAACTGTGCCAACCAGAGAAGGGGCAGGGGGCACTAACAATTTACCGGCAGCCAGTCGCTTCGCAGAAATAAATGGAGTGCGGTGTCCCTGAAGCAGGCACCGCGCTCGGAATCAAAGTAATAACACAAAACAGAGAGGGAATGGAGAAGATCCTATGACCCTGCTCTGAAAACTCTGTATTTTACTGAGCTGAAGCTCTACCACAGAGCTATCTGCAGAACACGAGCCGCATTTTACGCTCAAGAATTTGCTACCAGCTCCAATCCTTCAAAACTGATTTTCAAGGTACTGAAGGACCTTATGAAAAACAGATCTACCTAAGAGGTGATTTGCACAGACTCCCACTGTGATAAACTGGCCTCCTTTTTTGTGGAGAAAGTGAAAAAAATCTACCAAGGTTTTAACACACTCCACCAGAATTGTGAGGTTATTGTCCCTGATACGATGGGATATGAGACCCTAGCTATGTTACCTGAACTGACTATTGAGACCTTTGATAGGCTCAGCCTTAGGGTTAAGTCAGGTTCTCCCTCGGACCCGTTAAAGCCAGCCTTTATCAACACTCTTTCCCCGCTGTGCCGTGACCCCATATTGAATCTTATCAATATGTCTTTGTCCAACGGAACGGTACCCACGGCATGGAAACAGGCAGTGGTCACTCCTATACTAAAAAAAGCCAACTCTGACCCCCGGTTGCCAGAAAATTATCGACCCATATCCCTGTTGCCTTGGATTGCTAAAGTGACAGAAGCCCATGTCAACTCTGTTCTGTCTGAGCATCTGGCTCGCAACCAGATATTGGATCCCAGTCAGAATGGCTTCCGGTCAGGACACAGTACCGAGACGGCATTACTCTACATCACGGAACATCTTCGCCAGGTACTGGACTCTGGTCGTACTGCAGCGCTTTTACTATTAGATTTAAGAGCTGCCTTCGATACTGTGTCCCACCAGATACTGATCCAACGCTTACAGGAGGCGGGAGTGACTGATATCGCTCTCCAGTGGTTTCGGTCCTTTCTTTCGGATCGTTCCTTCAAAGTGGCTATACCACCTGGCCAATCTGCCACCCATCCCCTGGATCTGGGGGTACCACAGGGATCCTCGTTGAGCCCTACAATGTTCAACCTCTATGTGAAACCGTTGGCTGGTGTCGTCAAACAGTGGGGTCTTACGATGGCCTCATATGCGGACGACACACAGCTAGCGGTGACACTTAGTGGAGACCCTGAGGTGGAGGCCCCCAGATTCCGAGCGGGTCTTGTGGCAGTAGCAAGGTGGCTTCGCACCAACTGCCTTCAGTTGAATGCCACCAAAACGGAGGTGTTGGTGCTAGGGAAGCACGCTGAGCTATGGGGTAACCAATGGTGGCCATCAGAGTTGGGTGTCACTCCTATTCCAGCCTCTGGAGTGAGAAATTTAGGCATTTGGATGGACTCCGCGCTCACCTTCAGAGACCACACCAAGAAGGTGGCTGCCACGTGCTATGGCATTCTGCGGGGAACAAGGCCGGTTTTAAAGTATTTTGATCCCCCTACCAGACAGCTTGTGGTCCAGGCCTCAATACTATCTCGGCTGGACTACGGCAGCTCGCTGATGTTAGGGGTGAATCAAGCGGAGGCCTCTAGGCTCCAAAGGGTACAAAATGCCGCGGCACGGGCCATTGTGGGCCTTCCCAGACACTGCTCAGTGTCTGGAACCATCACGGCCTTACATTGGCTCCCGGTCAGACAACGAATTAAGTTCAAAGCGTTGTGTCTGGCCTTTAAAATTTTGAAACTTTCTTCGCCGCCGGCACTCGCCAACCTACTCACGCCCTATACTCCTTCAAGATCCTTGAGATCGGAGGGGCTTCACCTGGCTGCTTGTCCACGCTTTAAACTGAGCAGAATGGGTGGCCGCTCCTTTAGGGTGCTTGCGGCAGGTTTATGGAACTCGCTCCCGGTACACATCCGAGCTCTTGAAGACTTGCTCGCCTTCAGGCAGGCGATTAAAACTTTCCTGTTTCCCGTGTCTGGTTAATTTTTCTTTCCTTTGTGTGTTATGTTATAGTGTCTGTCAAAGCGCCAGGACGCCCCTTTGCTGGGGCAGCTGTGCGCTATAAAAATATAAATAACATAACATAACATAACATAACAAAAAAGTAAATAAATGGAACGCTGTTTCCCTGAAGCGGGCACCGCGCTCGGAATGAAAGTAATAAAAGACCAGTAGTGGTGCGCGCCCACCACAGTGGAGTGGGGGGAGGGAGTGCAGCAGCAATGCGAACGTACGCTGCTGAACGTGCTGGCCACCGGTGGGAATGGGCGGAGCAAAGACAGGACATTGTCCCCCTCGTAAAGTCATTTCCTCATAACTGTAACCTTTATTAATTTTGTGGTTTGGAAAAACTAATCAACGTAGTATAGAATGCACAGACAAATACACGTGGGAATACTTATCTGCTTGCATGGAAAACTACAACTGACTAATTTAGTAATATCGTCATGTTGTTTATTAATGCAAAGCTTTAATTTAATCAAAAGCGGCATAAATGTGCTTTCTGTTTATGTATTTTGTGGCAAAAACATGGAGTTAGGTGAATATATCATGCATATGTGTTGCTTATTTGCTAAGTAACAACTAACAGGGAAACCCTTAGTATGGGGAAAGGTAAACAGAGGGGCTATGTTTCAATATTTAACATTTATTTGTGTTTGTTTCTATGATAGTTCCCATTCTGGCTCGTGAGGCCTACCTAAAAATGGAGGCTTTGGATTACTGTAACAGTGAAAGATACTGCGCACGCGCGGCTAAAGCCGAGATTGAATGTGAGCTGCCTGTGTCTGAGCGAGAGCGGTTCAAGGACGGCTTACCCTGAAAGTCCTGATGACTGCCAAAAGAATGAACATTTGAGTTACTGATCGTGGGAAAGGAACCTGTAGTAACTAGTTGAGGATGTGACTAGGCCAAAGACTTTTCCAAACAAAGGACTCTTTAAAATTCAGCTGCCTGTGCCTGAGCGAGAGCGGTTCAAGGACGGCTTACCCTGAAAGTCCTGATGACTGCCAAAAGAATGAACATTTGAGTTACTGATCGTGTGAAAGAACCTGTAGTAACTAGTTGAGGATGTGACTAGGCCAAAGACTTTTCCAAACAAAGGACTCTTTAAAATGCAGCTGATGCTACGGAAATTAAATATTAGAATGATGAGGTGATGCTCATCCACCCTCAAATTGTCCAATCAGGACTTGAGTCTGTACTGATAGTTACTTTTGTAGATAGATAAAGTTAGTGAAAAAGGGTATAAAAAGTCGTGACTTTTCTTAAGAAAAAAAACTCTCTTTCGATTTCCTCCTGAGATGCTGTCGGTATTCTGATTTTCCTGAGATGTAAGAATTCTTGAATAAATGTTTTATTTCTTTGAGTGAGAACTGAGCTTTACATGAGGTTATTAGTTAGGGAAGTTAGGAGAAAATGAATTTTGGGAACTATCTGTCTTTTGCTAAAATTTGTGTTCTGAAATCTAAATAATAATGTCTATTTCTGAATCTCTGAAATAAATTAATATAAATGTTTGAGATAAAACTTTTACTCCTTTAAAGTTATTTTTGAATAAAGAAATAAATAAAGCGAATAAACTGGTAAACATGCTAAACTTTGCTTTTAATAAAAATTAGATAAATGGAGAATTAAGCTGGTCTTGTATTTTCCTAAGCCTAATTTTTACTAGCAGATTCCTCGACTATAATGGTGGTGTGTCTGAATAATATGACTTGTTAATAAAAACCATGGTAAAACTCATTTAAGCTGCAGGTGTAAATAGTATAAATATTTATTTTTGATTTAGACACTCCGCTATGATCCAGCAGCTCTCCTTTGAATTACACTGATCCATGAAGTAGGATGAAAATGTTTTGTGAGTAACTCACAGTGTTATGGGCCCCACTGATCAGTAGATGAGTGATTTGGTACTTCAGGGAAAGGTGATAGGTTTTTAGAAAATATTTCCGGAGTAGCGCTGCCTCAGTTATTAGCTGGGTAGCAGAGCATTGGTTGCTATAGAATTAGCTAGGATAATGTATAAAATGATATATAAGGGTTTTGATGTACAGAATTATAACTAACATCTGTTGAGTTTGTATTACGTTATATGTAGTCTTGAAAAGGTTTCCGAGGATTGCGTGAAGCTGGTGCCTCTGTCTGCAGGCAGAGGAAGTGTGGCAAGTGAAGTCGCACATCACATAGTCTGTTTCAAAAAGTAGCATCATCGTATAGTATGGTGGTATCGTCGTATGTCACAAGTGGTGTCGTCACTCATCACAAGTTTAGGGATCTTCACGTGTGAAAGGATAAATGGATAGCGAGGACAGTCTATAACATCTTAGCCTTCAAGTACAGGGATCATTGCGTATCCTGATTTAAAACTTACTGCTGGGAGAGTAATAGAGCTTATCTTGAACTTGAGAGAAGGGTAAAGTAGAGGAAGCGGTGCTACTTTATCGGCAAATGAAAAATTCTGTGGTAGAGAAGAGGTAAGCGCTGTCTACTGGAAATACAGAATACTTGTGTGATTGAGAAAATTCTATCACTTTGTTTAGCGAAACAGATGAATGGAGTTGTTTTGTGTAAGTTACGAACCAATTTAGTTGTATATCTTGTAAATACGGCTTCTCGATAAACCTTGTAAAGGAGGGGCTAGTCGAAGCTGCAGAAGCCTGAGCAGTAGCTGATGTCAAAAGTGTCACGCAGGGATTGGTCCTCGTGACCAAGACAGAGTAAGAGCTGATTGGTGTATCACGAAAAGCAGCGAAATTATTGGTTAAGCACTAAGGAGACGTATCTTGTACTAATTGGTACGCTAGTGTAAACTGCGCTGTGATAGGTTGGTGTTATGGAACAGCACCAAAAAAGTACGCGATCTTTTGAAAGACAGGGAATTTACAGAAAAATGGATTACTATTTCGGAGAAGAAAAGAAGAAACCTTCATGGTTTAAGAAATGGAAAAATGTGTTTGTTAAGGATAAGGCGATAGTAACAAGTGAGGGAAAATTACTTCCTCCGCCGAAAACGCCTGCTCCCTATATGTTGTCGAAATATGGTTACCATACATGTGTTTGGCTAGAGAATTGGGCAAGGTATACCAGGAATGATGGTGCGTTAGCTTTCCCAGAAGTCGGATCTTTTAATTTGGCAGTTTTGCAAAATTTGAGAGAAAGGTTGATGAAGCTTGAGCCAAAACCTAGACCGACTCAATTTGAAGCCCTAGTTGAATGGGAGGATGAGATGCACGAAATGGAGAGAGAGAGGTCAGAAAGACATCTCAGACCAAAAAGTAGATTACGCAGATTATGGGGAGAGACACATGAGAGTAGGATGCGCAGAAGGAGAAATGCTGACATGTGTGATGGAATGTATCTAGTTAGATTAGTGGATCAATACGAAGGGGGAAATGTACAGAGAAGAGGAAAAATGTGGAAACAGGGAAAGAAAGTTATGGTGAATGGTGAATCAGAGGATGCTGTACTGGAGGAAATATTAAATAGAAGACCGCCACCATATCAACCAGGTTCTTTATGGACCACCCTTAATGCTCCACCAGAAGAAGATAGAATTAATGAAACCCCAAGACAATTTTCTAATTTTAGAGATATACCAGAAAGAGTAGAAATGAAATATAACTCAAATGCCTCAATGACAGAAACAAGACTTACCGGTACTCCCAAGCAAAATAATGAAAGAGGAAGTGTAAATAGAGTAGAAAAACGACTTGGAGAGCAAACAAGTACTGCTGAATATATACGATCTACAAATTAATTGACAGAAAAGATACAAGAGCTTACAAAAAACATGGAAGCAGTAACAGTCCCAGTAACGATAGGACCTGTAATCTCAGTGTTTGAAAATCAAAGAATAAAAGAACCAAGTTTGACAATCCCTTTACAGCAAAGTTTGCAAAAGGTAAAAGAAAATATTTATTCAGATTTGTCAGAAATTAGACGAGCAAGTAATGTAAATCTGCCTGACTTAACTTTTAATCAGAGTTTACCCTATAAGTATGCAACCAAAGCAGAATCTGACTCTGCTACACCTGAAAAGAGCATAGAGAAAATAGATTTAACACAGTCTCCTATAAGACCATCGGAACAAGATTGGCTTAAAACTTTAATATTAAAAGAACATGAACCTAAAGTATTAGATGTGGCAAGATTAAAAATTGATATGGAAGAATTAATTATTGGAACAATTGGAACGGACAGATTAAAAACGTACCAAGATGATGAAATTATGTTCATGTACAAGAGTATAACATGGGAAGCGAAGTCTGTACATGATGAATTAGAAGGATTAGCGAATAAATTTGAATTCACAAAGAATAAAACATTGCAGAAATAATACACGGTAGACTTTTCAGAAAATGACATTGAAAATATGAATACTGCAGGAAGGTTAACCCAGATAAAAGAATTGATTGTACTACTAAGGAGATGGGGAGATGTAAATAAGTGGAGAATGAAATGGGCAAAGAAGAAAGTATCGACAGGTAGATCGATTTGTGAAAGTTTCAAAAGTACTATGGGTTGATCTGGATGGATTATTTGACATAGTTGTACCAGCAGATCTGTGGACTGAGTGCAAGATAACTGTAAATTGGCCAAAGGAGGAATATCCTCGAGACAAAGTAACAGGTGCTCCGTCACCTGAAGTAATGCGAAAGTACGAACAAGTAATAGTGTTTTTAAAGAATAAAATTCCACTAAAAGAAACAGATTGGATTAAAATAGACAGAACAATACAGGAATCGAAGGAATCTGTACATGCATTTTATGAAAGACTGTTATTGGTGTTTAAAAATACAGTGGATATGAGGAACTGAGCGAAAAAGTCATGAGTCATTTTGTATATTGAAATTAGAGACATGATTAGACATAGTTTAATAGGATGGCAATCGAGTACAGTGGATGAAGTATTGAGACAGGGCAAATATTGTAGTGATGAAATTGAAGCTAAACAAAAGAAGCTAAAGGAAAAAGCTATGTGGGCTCAAGTGAAGGTAGCAGAACACCAAGTAGCACAATTGGAGAATAAAAATACATATAGTCAAGGAAAATTTAAAGGAAATTTAAACAAAACAAAATTGGTAGGAAATATAGAAGAGCTTAAGAAAAAGTTCCCTTGTCATATTTGCGGCAGAATAGGGCATTGGAGAAAAGAGTGTAAGTATCCACCAAGAGTTAATCCCGAAAATACATCATTGAATCCACAGGTGCAGCATGAGGTAATTCAACAGCAACCACAGCAGCAGCAGATAGTTACTCAGCAAAGTCAGGTACCACAGCTGCCATTTCCACACAGTGTAAATCTATAGAGATACAGTGCAGAGACAAGATTCAGCGGAGGCGAGCAGGTAAACCGATCGCCCAGAGTGAATGTGAGTCCCCGGTATTGGTTACAAGAGGAAGGTAGGAGTGAGTCGGATGAATGTTTCTGACGGTGCCTGAGAGAGGGAGAAGAGTGTGTGCTTGGAGCCACTCTTGAGGTAGATCAGTCTGGTCCATTTGTGAACGGAAAGGTGAATGATGTAGAAATAACTTTCCTAGTGGACACTGGTGCTACCCATTCTACTGTTAGATCAGTGGAAGTCTAAAATCTTCCTCTCTCGGGAGACCACATCCAAGTTGTAGGTGTAGCTAATAGACAGATTAAAACCTCTTTAACACAACCAGTTGAAGTAGAAATTGGAAATTTCAAAGACATACACCGATTTGTGGTGTGTGATAGTAGCCTGGTAAATCTGTTAGGACGAGACATTTTGTGTAAAATGAACTGTGCATATACTGTTCACCCGAGGGCATGGAACTACAAACCCCAGATGACGATAGCCTGTATAAAATGACCATGCTCATGATTGAGGCAGAGAAAAATAAGTTGTTTCCTGTGTTTGATCGAGAAAAGATACCCGATGAATTGAAAAAGGTAGTGAAAGAGAAGGTGTGGGATTTCACAGGAGAAGATATTGGATTAATGAAAGACGTAGATCCTGTAAAAGTCTCTACAAAAGAAGGTGTTAGTTACCCGAACGTTGCCCAATACAAAATGATAGCAGAGATAGAAAGTAGTCCTTGTAATTCACCGATAATGGGATTGGAAAAGCCAAACGGAACATTTAGGATTGTACAAGACCTTAGAAAGGTTAATAAAATAGTTGTCCCATGTTGTCCAATTGTACCAAATCCAGCAGTGATTTTATATCAAATTCCCCATGATGCAGAATGGTAAACTGTGAGCGATCTGTGTAATGTGTTCTTTACTGTTCCATTGCACCCAGACAGCCAGACAATATTTGCGTTCCGGTTCAGAGATCATATTTTGGCATGGTGCCGAATTCCTCAAAGGTATACTGAGAGTCCATCTATCTTTAATCAGTTGCTAAAGAAATCACTAGAAAGTTTGAGCATGCCTGGAGCGTCTGTATTGGTTCAGTACATTGACGATCTCCTAGTGGCATCAAGGACAAAAGATGCATGTGTAACAGATACCGTTGCATTGTTGAATCATTTGGCAGAGGAGGAACATAAAGTGTCTCCATCAAAATTACAATTTTGTCAGAAAGAAGTGCAATACTAGATCATAAGATTGCCAAAGGAATCAGACAAGTCACTGCAGAAAGAATCAAAATGATACAATGATACAAGGAATGCAGCCACCAAAAACCCAAAAGCAAGTAAGAATGTTCCTGGGAATGGTAGGTTACTGTAGACAATTGATTAGTGGATTTTCACTGATAGCAAAACCATTACAGAGATTAACCAGAGAAGATATCAGAGACGCTATGTGAAGCACCAGCTTTCGGGATGCCTGACTATGAAAAAGAGTTTGAACTGTATTGCAGTGAGCGAGAAGGATGCGCATTGTCAGTGCTAATTCAAAGACATGGAAAACTGAGAAAGGCAATTGCATAGTTCTCAGCTGTTTTGGACCCAGTTGCAAAGGCATTGCCAGGTTGTCTGAAAGCAGTAGCAGCTACAAGTGTAAGTCTAGAACAAAGTGAAGGAATAGTGATGGGATTTCCTGTGAGGGTGTATGTACCTCATTCTGTGGAGATTCTCCTCACTAGGACATAGACCCAGTACCTCACTAATAATAGAATGACCAAATACGAGAAAGTAATTCTGGAACAGAAAATGTGACAATCTCTAGATGTGTAAATATAAATCCTTCTACGCTATTGCCTGATACCATGGAAACTGAAGTAAGAAATGAGATTGATCACAAATGCCTAGATGTTCTTGAATACTGTACCAAAACCAAGACCAGACATCAGAGATGAGCCATTGCCTGAATCTGATAATGTAATGTTTGTTGATGGTTCGTGTCTGAGAACAAATGAAGGTGTTTTGGGTGCAGCATATACCAGTTTGCACAGTAGCAGATGTACTGGAAGCATCTTGTCTGAAAGGAATTCGTTCTGCTCAAATAGCAGAATTGATTGCTTTGATTCGAGCATGTGAACTGGGAAAGGAAATTAAGGTTACCATAGTGACTGATAGTCAGTATGGATTTGGGGTTGCCCATGACTATGGACAACTGTGGTCCCAAAGAGGTTATTTAACTTCTGCAGGATCCCCCATACGTAATGCCAAATTCGTAAGAATGTTGATTGAAGCAATTCAATTGCCTGATAAGATTGCAGTAGTGAAATGTGCAGCTCATAAAAAGGGAGATGACTACATAACTCGAGGTAACAGGTATGTAGATTCCATTGCAAAATATTGTGCCAGAAATCTTGATCCATAAATCGGGACAGGAGTAAAGAGCATGTTTCAAGTCCTTTAATGCTAACCACAGTAGTTGAGACTTGGCAGGAAGTGAGGCAACTGCAGGAAGAAGCTGATGAGGAAGAGAAAAATGTCTGGTTAAAGGCAGGATGTAGGCAAAGAGAAGAAGATGGAATTTGGGTTTACAAAGATGAAAGACCAGTAATGCCTGATAGCATGATCTCAAATATGGCCCGAATGCACCATGGTCAATCTCATGTTGGAAGGGATGCCATGCTTCATCTATTTAGACAGACGTGGTATAATCCTAAGTTAAGTATGATTTCTGAAAGCCTGTGCTAGAGATGTTTGGTGTGTCAGCAATTTAATCCGAACAAAAAAACAATTGTGGAACCATAGGACCGGAGGGAGGTCCATTTACAAGAATACAGATGGATTTCATAGAACTTCCACCTTGTAATAGGCTCAGGTATGTTTTGGTGATCATTTGTCTGTTCTCTCGGATGGGTGGAGGCTTTCCCCACGAGGAGGAACGATGGATTAACTGTTGCAAAGTTGCTTTTACATGAAATCATCCCAAGGTATGGATTTCCAGTAATGATCGAAACTGATCGTAGAACGCACTTCCAAAATGAACTTATGCAAATGATCTGTGAAGCCCTGGACATTCGTCAGTAATTGCATTGTGCTTACAGACCTGAGGCTTCAGGGGAAGTTAAACAAGTGAATTGAACGATAAAAAACAGGATTGCAAAAATGTGTTTGACAACAGGACTGAAGTGGCCAAACGCCTTACCACTTGTTTTGATGACCATAAGGAGTATCCCTGACAAAAAGACTGGATTGAGTCCACATGAGATTTTGATGGGCAGAGTGATGAGACAAGCATTTGTACCAGTTGATAAACTTGCTTACTGCAAAAACCTGTCTTCTGACGTGGTGACTTATGTGTTCCATCAGGTGGGAACTGAATCAAACACGAAAGAGAAACATCCAGCTCATGATGGAGTTCCTGGAGATTGGGTTCGGAAAAAGGTACATCGCAGAAGAAACTGTTTGGTGCCTCGCTGGCAGAGACCAAGACAAGTTATACTGGTCAGCACGGCTGCAGTTAAATGTGCCGGAGTAAAGAGATGGGTGCATGCAAGCCACACCATCTGTGTGCCTGAACCTGAGAATCCAAATGAAGAAGGTGAAAGCACAACTGATTCTGATTCTGAAGGTGAACCAGAGAGAAATCCAGATACTGAAGCTCGACAAGAACATCGACATCTGGAAGTATCAGATGCTAGCTTTGTGTCTGAAGAAGGAGAAATCGTTGAAATACCAAATTCTGGAGAACAATCTGAAAATCGAGATTTGGTAGAGACTGACACCAGTAAGGACACTGAGCAATGTGGAAATAAAACCGGTGATCAAGAAAATACTGAAGAACAGTCTGGAAGCTCTGAAAGCAGGAACGAAAATCCTGACACTGGAAAAGAGGAAATAACTCATGATAAGGATGAGATTCCAAGTACCAGCAAGGAGATGTTCCTAACAGAGTGAAGGAACTGTCAAAAGAGAAAACTGACTTTGAAAAAGAAAAAACATTATAAAGTTTGTCATAAATGAGACTGTCGAAGAGACTGAAAGTGAAACTGACAACAGTGCAGATGAAACTTCATTGAGGAAGAGTTCAAGAAAAAGGGCTTGTAGAGTGGAACATAACACCATGGAGCCTAAGACAAAAAGAGTTTGCAAAGGAGATAATTGGCCTAAAGAGAATGATGGACGGAGATTTAAACTGGTTAACAAAGCAAAAAAGCCAGAAGATCAAGTAAATGAAATAACCAGTCAAAATGAGTTGTTCGGGAAAAGAATATAAGTTGTTCAGAGGCCAAAAAGAGTGAGAAGACCAAATCAGAAATACAAATCACCTGAATGGTCATACATTGTTTTGCCTCCGATTGAAGAAGTAAACAGTAACCAAGAGAACTTTTACTGCCCAAAGTCAATTGGGAAAAGTGAGTAAAGAACTGAATCACAGAGAAAAGTGATAATTTTTTTTTTTGGTGTAAGACGTTTATTGGAGACTGGTATAGTTACACAGCGTCACGCTGACATCCCTGAGGCTGGCCGCTATCAGATCACATTACACCATGGTCTAGGTGTCATAGCAAACTGTGTGCAGTGCATTATAATTATTCATGGTGTAGATATGTAGACAGTGAGCATATGCAACAGTAGTAAATCAATGTGTCTTACATTTTCTCGGGTTAATAGACATGCAACGTATCATCGGAGGAAGTGGAGAATCGAAGCAACTGTACAAGTGTATAGGCATTACAGGTCAAAAAGCAAACAGTGCTAATCGAGCAATGTCTACAAACCCATTTTTTCCCCCCCAAAAACAACAACAAAACCAACTCTGGTGCAGAGGAAAAGCATCAAACGGGCATAATGTCTCTGGTATTGAAGGATCCGTGCCTCCGGGCAAGGTGCCGCACAGCGGATCGCAGGCAGCAGCAGAAACCACGTCAGAAAGATAGTCCATGACAGTTTGAAAGAAGGGGAGGAGCGAAATCATACATGGGGGCCACCAGGCCATGGGAAAGATACAGCAAAGTATTTAGATTCACAGGCACAAAGACACAAGCATGGCTCCACCACCCCAAACGTGCACCCATGGATTACAGTTATGCTTCAGGTCATACCACAGCAGGAGAGCACAATTACATGACAAAAGGTGTCAACCCATATCGTCAGATACCTCTCCTGGTAGCGACTGCAAAGAATCAGGGGAGACTGCACGCTCCCGTGACCACTGCGTGAAAGGCTCCCAGATGTCCCTAGGTCGGGAAGCGGTGGGCATCGTTTCCCAATAGTGCTCGAGCTGCGTGTTGCTGTATGTCACATCCTTTACCCATGCATCAAATGTAGGCAATGCACGACGACCCCAGTGCACCGCCACCTGTCTCTTGGCATAAAGGAGCAGTAGCGCATGTAACTTCCTATGTTTGGGTAAGGTGTCCTGAACACATCCCAGCAGCCCCAGGAGCGGAGACGGCGCATCGGTCCTGTGAAGTATCTGATTAATGGCAGTGAAAGTGTTTGACCAGTACTCCTCTAGGTTAGGGCAGCTCCATGCCACGTGCAAGAAAGAGGCATTCTCGCAGCCGCACTTCCAACATGTAGAATCATCTCTGAGACCCATGTGATGTAGTGACAGTGGTGTGCGATAGTACCTGTGTAAAAACTTGAAGTGCACCAATCTCAATCTGTAATTGGGCGATAGAGTCGTAAGTTGTCTGCAACAGAACTCCCACTGCTCCTCCGACAGAGGTACCCCCAGGTCAGCATTCCAGGCATCCATAGAAGAAGGCACAGTAATGGGGAATTGATCTTGCATGCAGTTGTACAGCCGAGACACAAGCTTCTTAGGGGAGGGTCTCGAAAGTAAGTTTTGAAGCGCTAGGAGCTGCGGTGGTTCCTCTGGGAACTGGGGCCATAGTGCTTTACAGGATTCCTTAAGTGAATGATACATGAATAGGTCAGAGAATGACTCAGGTTGTCCCTCCTTGCGCAAACCCAGGTCCCTGAAGGCACCGTTCAGGGAGAGGTCAGCAAAAGTGTGTAGGGTTTGCCCCCTAAGTGTAATGATGCCACCCCCATCTCGCAAGCAGGGCATCATTGGGTTTCCTCGCAGAGGAATGGCTGGTGCGTATAGCAGGGGGAGTTTCGCCCTGTTTCGCAGTTCGCGCCACGTCCAGCGGAGCATGTCCACAGTGTCCACGTCTTTCGATGGACGAGACACCTTGCCATATAGCGCTACACTCAGCGGTGACGGGGCCACTGCGGCCAACTCCACCGCAACGTGTGGCTGGTAGGGAGTGGGAAAAGCCCAAAAGTGCAAACATTGCGCTAGCGCACATAGTGAGTACAGTTTCATGTCAGGAGCTCCCAGGCCGCCCTGACGCAGTGGGAGTGTGAGTAACACCCAAGATGTTCTTGCTTGGCCACCAGCCCATACAAGCGCCAGCAGTAGCGATCGTACACGCGCATGAAAGTGCGCCGTCAAGGGTATTGGAATATTTACAAATAAATATAAAAATTTGGGGAGGACCACCATCTTTGCTAGTGCTATTCTCGCGACCAGAGACAGGGGGAGCTTATTCCAGATTTCTACCTCTCCCTCCAGCCAGTCCACTGCTCTGCCAAAATTCAGAGTCTATAGGTCCTGTACATCGTGGCTGATCCAAATCCCCAGGTATTTAATGCGTCCATTTCCCAGCGCAGAGGGTGTCAGAGGGCGATTGCCGGGTGGTGTCAGTTAATGGAAAAGCGACAGATTTGGACCAGTTGATGGACACACCAGCCAGGCCCTCAAATTGGACAAATTCTCGCAGCAGGGGGTTCAAGTTCACATCAGGGTTGATAACGTACAGCGTGACATCATCTGCATACAGGGAGATCAGCAGACTGCGGGAACTGAAGCCTATCCCTCTTGCGGTATGATGCTGTTGAACTCTAGCCGCTAGGGGCTCCATGGCTATAGCAAAGAGCAACAGGGATAAAGGACATCCCTGCCTGGTCCCGCGAGATATGGTAAATGGCTGGGATATAAGCACATTCACGCTTACTCGTGCCCTGGGTGCATCGTACAGCAATTTGATCAAATTTATGAAGATTGGGCTGAAACCCATCCTCCCTAGAATCCTAAACAGGTAGGGCCATTCAAGCGAATCGAACGCTTTAGTGGCGTCCAAGAAAATGACTGCGGCCTGTATAGAGGGATGCAAGTAGTGTAAAATGGAAAATATTGTCCTGAGGTTGTGTGACGTGGCTCGGCCAGGTATAATCCCGACTGATCTGGGAGTGCCACCATCGGCAACAAGGGCTGCAGCCTGTCCGTAATGATTTTTGCATAGATCTTAACATCAACATTTATCAGGGAAAGGGGTCGGTATGAGTCAAGGACCTGGCAGTCTTTGTCTGGTTTCAGCAAAGTTGTGATTGAGGCTTCGCGCATCGAGTCCGGTAGGGACTCCAACTCTAGGGCTTCAGCAAAGACAGAGTGAAGTTGGGGGCCAACTCTTCGGCATATGCCTTGTAAAAAGCTGTCGTCAGGCCATCCAGGCCCGGGGCTTTGTTCGCGGGCATGCTCTTAATCACCTGGGCTATATCCTGGACAGTGACAGGGACGTCCATATAACGGCGGTGGAAATCATTGAACCAAACAATGGCAATGGAGTCTAGGAAGCTTTCCAGGGAAGCTGGGATCGTGGGCTGTTTAGTGGTTGTATAGGGACTTGTAAAACTCGGCAAATGTGTCAAGTACAGCTTCCTGACCTACAACAAGTGTCCCCTCACTGTTTTTGATGGCGTGTATGTAGTGTGACTGTGAGCGAGGAGAAATCAGTCTTGCCAGGGTTCTGCTCGGCCTGTCCCCTTCTCCGTACCTTCGGGCTTCTGCCTGTTTTCCCAGGAATTTAACCTTCTGCTGTGCTTCCTCATTAAAGGCGATCAGTTTGGATTTCATCTGACCTGCTAACTCTGGTGAGGGGTCCCGACAGAAGGCAAGGTCTAGCTCTTTTAACTCGCGCTCAAGCTGATTCAGAGTATGACGTATAGCCCGCAACACCCCGGCCTGTCTAGCGATACATTGGCCTCGAATTACCGCCTTGATTGCGTCCCATAATACAGCCTCGGTGGATGCCGAGCCCTCGTTTTCTTCAAAATATTTCACAATATCTGTTCTAATTTCTTCAGTGAAGGCAGTGAGTGCATGGGGGGCAGGCGCCAGGAAAATGCTCTCTTAGGGGCATCGGGTACCTTCAATTCCAACAGGCAGGGGACATGGTCTGAGAGTGATCTGGCCTGTATGTCCACCTCTACCGCCCACAATGCCACGTCAGGAGACACAAGCCAATAGTCCAGGCGGGACCAGGCCGCATGATGGCTCGTTATGCATGTTCCCACAGTGTCCTCTGGATGCCTAGCTCTCCACACATCCGACAACAGACCCTCCTCCATTACATCAAGAATCGCCTGGCAAACTCTAGCATGTGTGGGTTTGCCCGCGCCTCTGCGATCCAAGTCATCATTAATTACCATATTGAAATCGCCCCCAAGACAATCTGTGAACAATCTAGCAGCATGATCTGAGCCCAAACATTCCGAAATAAATCCGGGTAATCTACATTCGGGCCGTAAATAGCTGCAAGTACTAGCGGCCTACCTTGTAGTGAGCCATGTGCAATGACGTATCTCCCCTCCTTATCTAGTATAATGGCATGTTCCCTCCAGTCCAGGCCCCTGCGGATAAGTATCGCCACACCCCTAGCGTAGTTGGAATAGATAGCAGAGTACACTTGCGACCATCTAGAGTGTTTTAATCTAGACGAAGGAGTGGAATTGATGTGTGTCTCCTGTACACAACATATATCCACATTATGTCTAGCAAGCATCCCATGCATCAGCCCGGCCTTTTTGTAGTCCCCAAGACCCCTAATGTTCCATGTCCACAACTTAACACCTCCCATTTCGTATCTCTTTTAAATCCACAAGTCCCGGTCCACTGCCTGCCACATTGCCCCCGGACAAAGCAACCCAGTTGGAGCACAGCAATATCACGTACACATTATTTGTTGAACAGCATCCTCTATCGCACCAACCCTCAATAATTATCAAACATCCCAACTCCCCCCACCGCCCCCCACCCTCACCAACCCCCCCAATCAGGTTGTGATAAATCCCACTCAAAGACACGCATAGCGTGTTGGCAAACTAGAAACAGAAACTGTGGGAGACACCCCATGGGGGCGTGGTGCTCCCAGCATACACCCCTGTTTGCGCAGGGTGGCTGCACTCAAATGGGAACCTCCATAACCCAAAAGGTTACCCCGCCACAGGGTCGGCCACCGCCACTCCAGCAGAACATAAGGAATGTGTTGTGAACCAGCAGCCTCATATACGCAACAGGGCCACCCCTCAGTCCTCACCCCCAACCCAAATCAGGGCAAGCAAAGCAACAGAAAGTGCAGGGGGGAACGGACCATTTAAGCAAAGTGTGAAATATTGGAATAGATGGTACCACAGTGTGCATAACAACAACATACTTAATCATTATCACTGAGCCGTTCAGAGTCATCCCCCAGTCTTGGCGATTTCCGCCTCGCCCCGGGACCGCAAATGTGTTTTGCAAATTTTAGTGCAGATTGTGCATCTGTAAAGAAGTGCGTGGTGCTCTCATGTACTATCTTCAGTTTTGCCGGATATAAGAGAGAGTATTGCACACCAGCTTGCAGTAACAGTCTCTTGGCTGGCATGAATTCCTTTCGGGCAGCCTGCACCATGGGGGTAAAGTCAGGATAGAAGGAGATTTTGTTCCCTTTGTGTGTGATCTTACCCTTCTCCCTAGCGAGGTGTAGGATGAGGTCCCTGTCCTGGAAATTCAGAAGTTTAGCAAGAATAGGGCGTGGCAGAGCGCCCACCGGCGGCTTCTTTCCGAGTGATCTATGCGCTCTTTTGACCGTAAATACCTGTGAGAGGTCCGGATCAAAGAGTTCGTGCAGGAGGTCCGCCACAAACACCTCCATTCTGCCAGTGTTCGCCGTCTCCGGAATTCCCGTGATGCGAATGTTTGATCTCCGGGAACGTGCTTCCAAATCGTCTGTCTTAGCTCGCAGGGACTCCAATTCCCTCTCAATGTTCGTGATGTGTTGTTTGGCGTGTTGTTGGAACTCACAACACTCAGTGTGTCTATTTTCCAGGCAGTCCAACCTAGCTTCGTGTGCGTCCACCTTGGTCTTAACCGATTCCAACTGTGAGGACATGGCATCCAATTTGGTGTCTATGCTTTCCAGGCTCGATCTGACTTCCATCATCAGTGCACCAAAGTCAATGTCTGCGGCAGTCCCTTGCGATGAAGACTCATCTTTATACTGATCAGCCGCATTCTGTTTAGCCAGGCGCTTTTGTTCAAAATTGAGCCTGGGCTGCCGCGCGTCATTCTTCCCACCCATCTCGGATCTGGAAGCGTGTCACGTAGAGGGGCGACCAATTCAGAAGGCCGCGTGAGTCTAACTGCTATGTCAAACAGGGCAACCTACTAGCACTAGCAGAGCCTGGGGGACTATATGCATGCAGCACAGACAAGCCGCACTGTCCTCGTTCGTGTGGTCTCGTAGGGCGGCTTGGGCTGGCAGGGAGGACCAAACTGCAGGTGGTGGCTAGCTCAGCGCGCAGCGCTATTCCAAAATGGTGGATCCACCAAAGTCTGTGCGCGCCAGAGCAGCCCGATAGCGGCATGCACTAGAGCGCTGTTAAGGATCAGAGGCACCCCACCAGACAATGGGCCGCCGTAGGCGCTAGGATATTGCCGCAGATGTAGGTACTCACAGTGTCCTGCTGCGCAGATCTAAGATTCCAGCAGTAGCCCCAGTGTTCGAGCGTGAGGGGCTCTAGCAGGCAGACGCTCTCCCCCACAGGCCCGCCCTGTACCGTTCTCCTGACGAGTGTGGGGGTCAATCACAGGCCCCGGCCCCCGGGCCGAGTCCGCGCTCAGCCTCCATCCGAGCGCCAGCTCTCCAGGCAAAATGGCAGATCCGCCTCGGGTGCTCCGCCGATGTCCGCCCTCGGGAGACCAGCGCCAGATCCCTTTCGCTTGCTGGGCCAGCCGAGCTGCAGATCGCCTCCCCGGTGTAGCAGTCACTCACCGGTGTAGCCCGGAGAGACGGCGCGTCTGTATGGGGGCCCGCACTTCTCCACTCATAGGGCACCAGGAGGGCCCTCCGATCCCCGGGCTGTAGTCGGCAGTGACGCCCGGAGCAGGCTCCGCAGCAGTGGGTCTCCGAGGTCGCGTAACCCGGCCGGACCGGCAAAGGCCACAGCTTCGACTCTCGGCGTCCGGTGCACCTCAGATTTTGGACGGAGGATCAGCTGGGTGTCCGCCGCCGACCCGTGTGCATAAACGGGCCCCTCGGGATCATGGAGCAGGATTAATTCAGGATTAATGTGTGCAGCCGGCGGAGCTCACTCACAGAGCGGCCATCTCGCTGCCCGGTTGGCCACGCCCCCCCAGAAAAGTGATAATTGATGAAAGGTATAAGGTAAAGAGGTATAAGGTAAAGACAAAACCTGAAATCCTGATTTAAGGAGGACATTGTAAGTTGAACGGTGAAAGCCTATAGATGACAAAGGTGTAAGAGAATTGTAAAAGCAGGATAAAAAAAATGGCTAAAAATGACCATAAAACGAAATGTTCTATCTTTAGAAAATGGTGTAGAATGTGTTTAATATGTACAGTACTATTAATATTGATATTGATAATTTTTGCTATTGTCATTCCTTTCCAGGATAACTTAGTGAAGTTGAAACATAATGTGAGTTCAAATGAAAAAAATGTTGATTCAAAGTCTAACAAACAGCATGTATATAGACCAGTACTGCATCAAGATAGGTCTATCAGTGACTACACCAAAAACACGTTTTCAAGATTGTTGTCTGAATATGTTAAGGCCATGGATGCTAGTGACTGGTAAACAGAAGGGCTATATTTCAATAATTAACATTTATTTGTGTTTGTTTCTATGATAGTTCCCATTCTGGCTAGTGAGGCTTACCTAAAAATGGAGGCTTTCGATTACTGTGACATTGAAAGATACTGTGCACGCGCGGCTAAAGCCGAGATTGAATGTGAGCTGCCTGTGCTTGAGCGAGAGCGGTTCAAGGACGGCTTACCCTGGAAGTCCTGATGACTGCCAAAAGAATGAACATTTGAGTTACTGGGAAAGGAACCTGTAGTAACTAGTTGAGGATGTGACTAGGCCAAATACTTTTCCAAACAAAGGACTCTTTAAAATTCATCTGATGCTACGGAAATTGAATATTAGGATGATGAGGTGATGCTCATCCACCCTCAAATTGTCCAATCAGGACTTGAGTCTGTACTGATAGTTACTTTTGTAGATAGATAAAGTTAGTGAAAAAGGGTATAAAAAGTCGTGACTTTTCTTAAGAAAAAAACTCTCTTTCGATTTCCTCCTGAGATGCTGTCAGTATGCTGATTTTCCTGAGATGTAAGAATTCTTGAATTAATGTTTTATTTCTTTGAGTGAGAACTGAGTTTTACATGAGATTATTAGTTAGGGAAGTTAGGACAAAATGAATTTTGGGAACTATCTGTCTTTTGCTAATATTTGTGTTCTGAAATCTAAATAATAATGTCTATTTCTGAATCTCTGAAATAAATGAATATAACTGATTAAGATAAAACATTTACTCCTTGAAAGTTATTTTTTAATAAAGAAATAAATAAAGTGAACAAACTGTTAGACATGCTAAACTTTGCTTTTAATAAAAATTAGATAAATGGAGAATTAAGCTGATCTTGTATTTTCCTAAGCCTAATGTTTACTAGCAGATTCCTCGACTATAATGGTGGTGTGTCTGAGTAAAATGTCTTGTTAACAAAAACCATGGTAAAACTAATTTAAACTGCAGGTGTAAATAGTATAAATATTTATTTTTGATTTAGACACTCCGCTATGATCAAGCAGCTCTCCTTTGAATTACACCGATCCATGAAGTAGGATGAAAATGTTTTGTGAGTAACTCACAGTGTTATGGGCCCCACTGAAGAGTAGATGTATGATTTGGTACTTCAGGGAAAGGTGAAATGGTTTTAGAAAATATTTCCGGAGTAGCACTGCATCAAGGGCCAGGTCCAACAGCCACACAACAGCCTTGGTGGAAGTTATCTAATGTGCGGTTGTTAAACCCTGATGTAATACTGGAGGTGAGGCTCAAAAGTCATGTACGGGCACATTGCTTCACAGATAGTGCACCAACTGGTTCCAAGGAAGCATATTCCAACAATGCTGACTGAGTTCTGTTGGCATGCAGAGCTTCATAGTTCTCCGGTGTGCTGGTGGGTGCTGTGCTTTTAATGAGACCTGTAGAGTATCATCAACAAAACAGAATTAATGACGAAATGCTCAAGGATCTCCAAAAACAGTGCAAGCCAAACATACTTGCTCGAATGAAAAGCAAACCTGTAACAGGAGCAGCATAAACATTCATCCAGTTCCGGGTTTTTGCTATTTTAGAGCTACGATTATACAGCTGAGTGAATCGGGTGCTCTGCAGAGCCCTTTGCCTGGAGGTCGATGATTGTGGGAGAGAAGAGGCGAATGTCTCTGGTTAATACTAGGAGTCACAGTGCGTGATGCCATGCTAGTGGACTTGCATGAACATACATTTAAAATGCACTCAGTCTCTAAATACTCCGGTGATTGTGTTGTGTCTCGTGCGTCACCTCTCCTTGCATGAGTGAGCACGTGCTTGGAAGGGCGAGTGTGTAAATGAGAGAACCTTGGTATTTACATAGACTAGTAGGGAGGGCACAGAACCTGGCCAGATAGGAGCTCTTGAAGCTGAGGCTGTAACCAGGGCCTGGCCTGAAAAAAAACGTATTACCTCCTATTCATCCTCTAACCGTACTTTCGTTTTAGTTTGTTGTGGGTTGGTTTGTTGTCATTTTCTCGTCTTCATTAGGATTTTATTAAAAGATTTATGGAAGCAGAACCGGGTCATGTTTTCACACTATAAATTATACTGTGAGCCAATGATACACCCGCATACAGGCATGAAATGGCAGGAGAAGCTGCTTTCGTAGCAGTTGTCAGGTTAACATGTCGGGCAAATAGAGTTAGAAAATGCAGGTTGCAGCCACCCGGAGCAGAAGCGATTTTAAGGTAAGGATAACGCAGGGCACATGACACATCTGCAGCATTACAGTCTGATCTTTATCCTATTTCTAGGTTTTCACGTACTGCCTCATCTAAAATTAAATGTATTTCAAGAAAACTAATATAGGGACACAGGAATATACCCAGATTAATTTGTAAAATAATAAGTGCCAGGGCTCCCGTCAGGAGGCCACTGCAGCTTGCACCACACATTGCTCCTAACATCGCTGCCAATGATAATAACAAGAACACTGAAAATTTACCTGGACCTCCAATTATTCGATTATGTTACTAATACAGAACAATAAACGAAAATTAATACGTTTATCTTGACAGTCAATTTTGCCTGTTTACTTTTATTTATTCTTCATGTTCAAATATAGTCACAAAAAAGGGACACATAATCTACTAAACAGACAATCTTATTATTACAAAAACATACAACAATACATTAGAACTCCACATAAATGTGTCAAAAAATACATTTACACAAATGAAAAATACAATATATAGTGACAATGAATCAGTCAAGAAACAGTTGCAATGTGTAGCTTCAATTCACATTTGCACATCTGCATATATTAAACAACACATCATGTTCCCAAACTAAAAGGGTGAATAATTCCTATACTCTAAGTGTCCAAAGATCTAACTGTCACTTTTATGGTAGCCACTTTTATGGTAGCCGACGTGTTTCGAGTCCCGGTTTTTTGAATTGCCGGACTCTCATCAGGGCTGGATGAATCTTTTCTTAAAAACCAACTGTTTGTGACAAAAAACAAAAATACGGAAATTAATTGTGGTGTGCTTCCCACTATATCTACAATGCTCTTTTTCAATAACTAAAGGGCTGCCCACATACCTGGCTGATGCCGAACGTGGTTTGTAGGCTTCGTATTGTATATTCATGCAGTGAAAGCCACTCTGCAACAAAATATCGAAGTCTGAGTGATCTTGTGAACAAAGCTTGTGCTGCATTGTATTTACGTATCGTGTTCACGAGAATTACCTTTATCTTGCTCTTGTGTGGCGTGGTGATGTAATGCACTGGCGTTCGCTACTTTTCGGGTCAAGGTGCTAGGGTCTTAAAATCTAAACAAACGGAAGGGGTTCACGATTTAACCAAACAGTTCTGAACATTTAAACGACATGTTATGAAACCGATCGCGTAAGGTGTACTTACTCATGGGCTGGTCACGAATCAAAGACGGGTCACGAGCTTTGTTTATATGGGTATGTTCTAATTTCAATCTGCAAAGAATAGGAAGCCTGATTTAATTTAAAGCGTAGGGAGAAACCTGCGTCTCTTCCAAATGCAGTAACGGGTTGCTTTCTGTAATTCAAAAAGCGGCTCACCTTTTTGAGGGGCTTCGTGTAGTTTCAAGTTCTCACTCATACCGCGTAGGAGGAAGCACCTACCGACATTTTCCCAACTGAATTACTGGGTCATGTGACCACGTGACCACGGGTGGGGCAGCCCGAGGGGTAGGGGCTGCCTACAGCCCGGGGCAGTGCATTTTGGAGGTTGTATTTCCTAAAGGATTATAGATTGGCCTGAATTAAGAATTAACTATGAAATGCACGCAAAAGAAATGTCAGCGCATGTGAAAATGTGAAACTCTTAAAAAATCATTTTAAGACCAAGATCTACAGAAGAATTAAATTTGCAACTAAATTAGACTCTATTTAGTTCACTCATGCAATTGAGTCCTCTATTTATGCTGTCAAATTTCATGATCAAATACGCCTTTTTGCGTAATAACAACACAACTGCTAACCATCACACTCCTACAAGTGTGACAATTCGGACTATTTCGGGCCCCCAATGCTATAAGAATGGCTTGAGCTGCATGTAATGTTCATTTTTAATGCACATGAATTAATAATTAACAGTTGTTGTGATCCTCTCCGAATTAGCCATACAGCGCCCCCTTGTGGCAGACTGTCACAAGTGCAGGTGTTGACAATTATGTGCCGGTACCGAGCACCGGAAACCACAGGCTCAAATTTAGCACTTACATAGCTGAGGTTTCAAATTTTCCATTGCTTGTTTACCAGGAATGACTCTTGACTTCCATTTTGGCAGAAATCAAGGGCCCTATTTACCTGTCTCGGGTTGCACTGTAGATGCAATTTTTGTACAGATGCTACTGGAGAATATGTATTAATCCATTCCAGTGCAGAAATGATATTCAGTAAGGTTTGCCGAGTCCATGTCACATCAACATTAAAGAGGCATGAATTCCATTTGGGAATCCCTTTGATTGCCAGTGAATGCAGTGTTGGAGACCTGCAAATAAGAGTAGATCTCCACATCTGCATTTGCATTTGCAAAGTGCCAACATGAATCTGCATCCCTTCCTGGGACAATCACAGGAGGCTGCGATTTAATGGCAAAATGCACACAGAAGAACATCAAACAGAGCATGAGGTGGTCTCTTTGACAGGTATCTACGCCCCGATGCTCACAGCCCACATTCAGAAACTGGAAGCTGTCCATCACATTCTACTTGTGAACAGACACCACCCTATTTTGGATGTTGCTAACCAACCAATCGTTTCAACCTGCAACTGTGGTAGAAAACAATTGCTGCAATTCACTTCAATTCTCAAGGAGAAGGAGCCCCTTCTTACTGCTGCTCTTCCTGGCAAGGATTTGCAATGTGCTTATTTCTATTTTGTTTTTTGTGGTGGAAGAGCCTGCAATGTTTCACACCAGAAGCTTTATGGCTTCAAAAATCTGTAGTACATCTGGGTCGATGGTCTCTATCCTCTAGTAACCGCACAAACTATGCGATTGAATGCCCTACTAAAAAGATTAATTTAAGCATCCCCTTTTCTATCCCCTGTAATTTCATACTCCTCTTCCCCATGATTCCCCATGTTGCCATTTGCACAATATTTCATTGTAAAAACAGTTCCTTCTTTACAGTTATTCTTTAAATATCCAGCAGACATCTCTTACAGTTCCACAAACTTTCATCTAGGCAGTTCGGTAAGTGCATTGGAAGTTTGGTGGGTGGCTTTGTCAACATGATAGAGCCAGGTGGTTGACTTTCAATGTTTTCTATTTTTAAAAAGAAAACCACAAAGCAAGTTTAAAAACAATAAAAAAAACATGGTCCCCTCACCATGGGGGTCTCTTCCCATTGTGTGGTGGTTATTTTACAGTTTCATTGTCCCTTGCCGCCTGATTTTACCTGGTGGTGATGGACAGTGAAAACTGTCCATTTTCCCACCCACTCTAAATATCCCAGATTATAGTTATCACCCATTCAAATGTTTCTTGCAAAGGTCCATAGATAGGAGAGCTGTCCAATACCTACAAACTTCGAAATGTTGATGTTGTTGAAGTTAGAAGTCAACGTCAGTCCATTAGGATGTAATACATGGGGAAACAGCTGACATGTTTTGTTCCCTATTGGAACTTTTTCAAAGCTGTGATACTGCAAATCATATATTTAGAACGAAAGTTATTGATGAACAGACAGCCAAAAGAGGGTTACCTCATCCAATATAAAACAAAAGAAGTGAAGGGATACTGTGTATGAAATCAAGTAAAAAGCCATCATGAGGTAGATGGGAATAACAAACAGTGACCTTAGCAGAAAAAAAAGGAATCAAAATTAGTAGATAACTTGCCACAAACAAGTAAATGCACCTGTTGCCAAAGAAAACCAGAGAGTTGGTGATATTGAAGCATTATACTGATATCTTAATTTAAATGTTGGAGGACGGTGTTAGTACCTTCACCAGGGCTGAGTCCTTTACTTTTGTGTGCTCTAAAAGGGTACTCTACCTACCACATTTAGAGATGTCTGCTGGCCCAGCGGACATTTCTTGTATTTACAGGAACCGCTGTTAAAGCAGTTCCTATAAATGCAATGATAGTGTGCCTTGCGGCTCTGTGACACCACACAGCACACTTTCTTTCAAAAGACAAAATCCCTTAGCAAGATTTTGTTTTTTAAAATAAGAGAAGCAATGACACCTTCGCCACAGGAGTTGTTTTCCATTGTGTTGTGGTCACTAAAAAGTTTTTACTTTTACATTCTGTCACATTTAAGTGGCGGTTTATAAAAGTAAAAACTGGCTATGTGTCCACCCACTCTAAATCCAAAACTCCAATGGAAACTACTCTTTCCGGCCATCGGAGGAAGATGTAGGCAGCTGAGATGCAGTAGTCTTCACCGTCTATGTAGTGAAGGTTCCCCGTCTGTAAATCAGGCGGCAGACCTTCAGGTTGGCATAAAGGGTACTCTATCATCATTGTGACAGAGTACCCTTTCCACTAACTTCTAAATCAGTTCCTAAGTCAGAAATGGTGAGAGCTCAAAAGACAAAACTCCAATTTTAAATTGTCTTGTGGGCTAAATGGATAAAAATAATAGTCACCGTACTAAGGGGCCTATTATGATTGTGGAATTTCCGCATCCTCCAGGCTGGCGGAAGCCACCGCCGGCCCGGAGGATTCGAAAATTCCGCAGCGGATCCACCAAAGACCCACCGCCACATTAGGATGGCTGGTGGGTCTTGGTTTCAGTCCTCAGCTTTTCTGCCGCGGTCGGCTACCAACCGAGGCGGAAAAGCCCTAATATGGTGGCGGTGTCTTCCAGACACCGCCAGCCGTATTAGGATTGCTGCCAAGATATGCTTTTCCGCGGCGGAGAAGCATACGGATCTTCACTGCGGGGGCCTGTTGTGGGGTCCCTAGGTGAAGGGGGTGAGGGGTGCACATGGGGGGTACCTATGGTATCCCCCTGCATTTGTATGCAGAAAGCGGCAGGTACCGCACGGTGCCTACCACTTTCTACATACAAATGCAATGCATGCATTTTTAACATTGCTGCGGGTGCAGCTTGAAGCCGCACCCGCCGCAATGTTAAAAATAGAGGATTTGACAGCCAGGGTGGCGGTCACATCCTAATTGCACAGGAGGGAACGCCACAGCCCATGAGGACGTTCCCTCATCCTCAAGTCCGTCCGCGATCACAATCGGCCACCTAGTATGTTAGGTTAGGAACATAGCATCTAGTAAGACATTGATATAGTCCACAGTAGAGGGGCAATATTTCTACAAAAGCATTTATGAAAAGCTAAGTCATAGTAAGAGAATAGTATGGGCATCAGAACAATATTAATTTCTGGTGGCAGAGAAGTAAAGCTGGGGAGAAAGTTGTCAAAATTATAATTTTTAATTGGAGAAGAAAACATGTATAAAAAGTGTATGAAGCGTAAATGGTAGAGAGAGAAAGATTATTTGTTGGTTAAAGTAAAATGAATAATTATCTGTACACTCATTACTTAAGTCCATGTATCCTCCTAAACACCCTCATATGTATCATATGTATGGCCTGGATACGGTAAGGATCTATGAATGGTTTCTTGAGCATGGCCAGTGCTATCTATACCTACAGAGAGGCATAGCTATCATAGAAAAAGAGTTAATCAAATCAGGACAGCCTTAAATATACAATTTAATACTGTGGGGCTGGAGAAATCATAGAGGTCGTTAAATATGACTAGTGAAGGTTAGCTGATGACACGCAATGAAGGTTATTCACTGAGGGGCCCTCGAGAGAGGGGTTGTCATTATAAGTCTACAGGAATGTAATATGAAACTATAATGTTCAACATAACTAAGTATTATGGAAGTTCAAATAATGTCAGTCAACGAATTAGTTAATAAAGCTAGGTTTTGAAATAAGTCCTATCAGGATACAGCAGAGTATAACTAGTGAGGCGCTGTAATCCCTCAAATGACTGTACCAGCTATGGGGATGTTCCTAACAGAGTGAAAGAACTGTAAAAAGAGAAAACTGACTTTGAAAAAGAAAAAAACATTATAAAGTTTGTCATAAATGAGACTGTCAAAGAGACTGAAAGTGAAACTGACGACAGTGCAGATGAAACTCCATTGAGGAAGAGTTCAAGAAAAAGGGCTTATAGAGTGGAACATAACACCACGGAGCCTAAGACAAAAAGAGTTTGTAAAGGAGATAATTGGCCTAAAGGGAATGATGGACTGAATTTTAAACTGGTTAACAAAGCAAGAAAGCCAGAAGATCAAGTACCTGAAATACCCAGTCAAAAGGAGTTGTTGGGGAAAAGAATACAAGTTGATCAGAGGCCAAAAAGAGTGAGAAGACCAAATCAGAAATACAAATCACCTGAATGGTCATACATTGTTTTGCCTCCGATTGAAGAAGTAAACAGTAGCCAAGAGAACTTTTACTGCCCAAAGTCAATTGGGAAAAGTGAGTAAAGAACTGAATCACAGAGAAAAGTGATAATTGATCAAAGGTATAAGGTAAAGACAAACTGGCAGATGCATCAACGAAAATACCTCCCGGTAAAACACCGAATCGGTAAAACAGGCCGATACCGAACGCAAAACCAGAAAATGCTATGCATCAAACCAAAATCGGTAAAAAATAAAGAATCGCTAAAAAACCCCTGCGGTAAATTACCGAATCGCTAAACAGACAATCGGAAATACCGAACCCCAAAGCTGACCTCGGAAATACCGAATCGCTATTAACGAATCGCAATGGAATGCAGGATAAGTCACTAATACCGAAAATCCCAAAAATCGCTATTTAGCATGAGCAAAATAAGGGGAATTACAATCAGGAGGTAAAGTAAACTGAAGGACAGAAAAAAAATAACCCCATCAGCAGGTGCTGACAATCAGTAACCCTTCATAAATGCCCTGGGAAACCCCAAATGTCAATCAAAATGGCTGCCCTCTACGTGCTTGCTAGGAGGAGGAGGATCAATGCCCAGGCCCAGCGCAGGAGGATGATCCAGGACAGGATCTTCAGGGTGCGCATCACTTTGCTGGGGCAGACCGAGGAACAGGTGTACGACAAGTACGGACTCAACCGTGCCATGATTATGCGCCTAATAGCAGACCTGGAACCATTACTGCAGCACGAGACCCGTAGGACCAACGCCATACCAGCCCATGTGCAGGTCCTATGCTGCCTGCACCTGCTTGCGTCTGGAAGCTTCCAGGGGGTAATAGCTGAGACTGGAGGCGTGTCGCAAAGCGCTTTATCACACTTCTTCCACCGGTTCCTAGAGGCCATGCTGACATTAATAAATCGCCACATCACCTTCCCCACAACCCCCCAGCAGCTGACCCGCACCAAACGGGAATTCTACCAGGTGGCACAATTCCCCCATGTCATATGGTGTGTTGACTGCACGCATGTCCCCATCTGTCCTCCATCAGCCACCGAATACATATTCCGCAACCGGAAGTCATATCATTCTATCAATGTGCAGGTGGTGTGCAATGCCAAGTACATCATTACGGACCTTGTAGCCCAATTCCCCGGGAGCACACACAACGCTTACATATTCCGTCACTGTGGCCTCCACAGGCACCTGATCAACGGTGAATTTGGAGAGGGACACCTACTAGGTTCATATAGATGCATCATCGTACTCTCCATCCACTCCATCCCCACATGTATATTTTCATTCATGCTGATTACCATTCTCTCCCCATCCTGCAGGTGACAGCGCATACGCATTGCGTGAATATCTACTAACTCCCTACCTCAACCCAGCTACACCGCAAGAGCAGCGCTACAACAGAGCACACATCAGCACAAGGAATGTGGTTGAGCGTACATTCGGCATCCTCAAGAGTCGCTTCCGAATACTGCACAAGACTGGAGGTGCCTTGCAGTACGACCCAGTGACCTGCTGCCAGATCATTGCTGTGTGTGCCATCCTGCACAACATCGTCACACGCAGGGGGATACCCATAGAGGTGGACGGAGAAGATGAACTACGTGCACAGCAACCCCCCCCCCAACACCGACAGGCGCATGTGCCCAACACAGCAGAACGAAGGCGGACATACATCACACGGAATCATTTCTGAGACAGGTAAGAGAGTGACTTGACAACAGAATCAGATTTGCAAGGGTTTAATGGGCATGGACACCTGACTGGTGCAGATATACGTAACACAAACATGCTGCTGCTGCAGTTGAAGTCTAACTTAAATTGTCCCTTCTCAGAACGGGTGATGCGTGCGGCACTTTAGTCTGGCCATGGTTACGTCACCAAGGACAGTGTGACTTTGTCACATGTTCACTTGCGTTTGCCGCGTACCCCCAGTCTCTTGTCCTGTTACTCCTCGGCTTCTCCACGATGGGAGTCTGTGGCAGTTGCATTGCGCCCACTGCGCCTCCTCCTGCTGGTCTCCGGCAGGGAGACGCTGCTGACACTGGAGGCTGCCTCACTCCCCTCTTCCTCTCCCAGACTGCTGACACTGGCTGACCCAGGCTGCAGTTGCTCCACTGCAGTGGTCACCCTCTCAAGGGCCTTTGCCACATCCCCACAATAATGACCTAGGACCACTTGCAGGGACACGGACCTGTGGGACAGCACAGCCGTGCTGTTGCACAGCTTATTTATGGCCTTGTTAGTAGAATTCACAGACAGCATGATCTGCCTGTGACGCCGGCACTCACTTTGTTGGCCTGCGACTACGTCACGTGTCAGTTCCTGCAGGCAAAGCTTGATTTCATTGTTGCCGGCAGCTACGGCAGTGGTGTGCTCACGCACAGCGTCAGTCATGTTGCCTAGTTTGTGGCAAAGTTTGGTCATGGAGAGTTTCATGGCACCCATGTGTCTCCCCTGCAGGCGCTGGACACGCAGCATCCGGGTCTCCACAACTCCGTACCCTTCGGACAGATCGACTGGTCTTGCAGCTGCCCGACCCGGGCACAGTCCTCTGCCTGATGCGCTGTTGTGCTGCAGTTTGGCTAGTTGGAGTGACGACAGCCTGGCGCGGGACTTTTTGGGGTGCTGAACTCTGATCCAACTCCATCACGGGCAGGGAGGAAACATCTGCTCTGCGGCTCTGCGGAGTGGCCCGCACTGGTGGTGGTGGTGTCTTGGACCGCGAGGATGGTGGTGGGGGTGTCTTGGACCGCAGGGATGGTGGAGGTGTTGTCCGCCGTGGTGGTGAAGGGGAGGACATGGCTTCAGCTCCCTGTGAGCACTCCGCATCTGTCAACACTGGTGTCTCTGAGATGACGAGGTGGCCGCTGTCGTCAGAATCGATGGGGGATGCATCTGTGTGTGAAACAGTGCATAGTTATTACCATGGTGTTGTATCCTTACGACTGATTCATTTAGGGCATATAAAATAGGTAATATGCCAGACCCTGTCAGTGACACAAGCGCCTAGGTTATCTTTTTACACTTCTCCCTAGTTTACCATATGCCAAATGCTTAAGACTATGATTGAGGTTATGATATAGTCTCTTACCCTCTGTGACTGCTGCTTCAAGATGGACCTCCACCCTGGTGATTCAGCAGACCTTCCCATCAATTGCGGTGTCTGCCCACCTTTCTTGTTGTGCAGTCGTGAATCTATCTGGGTGGGTTCTCCTTCCTTTGGCTTCAGTTGGGTTTGAGGACCCAAATCGCTCCACGGTGTCTCACCAAAATGTTACCCTAGTTAGAAATCCTTTCAGAAATAGAAGACAGGAGGCATTTTGCAAAACAGGATATATATGTAAAGTGAGAAAGGGTAATTGTGCCGTCAAGGATGGTCTCCATAACGCAAGTCTAGAGACCAAAACGTCGACTGCGCTTGTTCCACCGCTTGTAATGATAGAATCTGTAAAAAGGTGGATAAGCTACAACAATTGCTGCAAATAGGCTGTTTTATTGATATTTTTCCTATTGTAGCTTTTGCAACAAATGGTATACCCATGTATATTTTATTCTTGTTTTGTGAATAATTAAAACAAACAGAACTTTTCCATACACCTGCTATTGCTCTCTCTTTTTATTACCGTCTGGTATTAGCTCTATTTGTCTAAAAACTTTGTCTGACACAAATTGTGCATCAGTGGTGTCAAATGTTTAGGACCACAAAATAATATATAATTCTGAATATTCAACAGTTTAACAAAAACCCTTGACGGCACAATTACCCTTTCATACCTATCGCCCAAGCCCTCAAGGGTATATTGGGTTGCTCATTCTTAGTTGACATATATGTAAAGTAGCGTACCCAGGCAAGCAATATAAACCCTCTACTGAACTCTCAGATGTCAGACCGCGCGACTCCGGCACGCCACTATTTCGTTTAATACAGATAGCCGGCAATCTGAATACGACCTAATTTCACCCGGCTGTGTAGCCACGTGACTCAGGCACGCCACTATTTTGTTTTAACACAGATAGCCGGTAATCTGAACCCGACCAAATTTCACTCAGCTGTAAAGCCACGCGGTTCTACAGAAGATCCATTTTCACATTTTAGCGCCAATCAGTCACCATACTTTTTAAACACAGACAGCTGAAATCCTGAGCCCGTCCAGACCGTGCTCTAACTACATAGCACTACTTCCCCTGCACACTATACATCCTGAAACACAGCCGGCTATTATTTTCTGGCAAGTCCCCTTATTTGAAACGCAACAACACGGGGCCTCGACCTTAAATACCACGCTGCTCCGGCTCAGTATAAAGATTGCAACACAGGGACTGAATATAACCTTATGGATATTGCTACTCCTCCAAAGCAACTTTGATGCTATTTATCTACCCAGGGAACCATACCAGTACCTACCAGCTGTACCTCAGTATCATGATGGTAGTGTCCTGAGAAAGACACCTTCAACGTGTCGAAACGCGTAGACAGGAAACTATCTCTCCACTATATCACTTTATTGTACAAACAATGCATATTTGTTAATAGAACCGTTTTTATCATGTTTTATCAATATGTCAATGATTTATTTCATGACACTTTTTATGAAATCCATTCATACTTTTCATGCTAATTCAGTGTTTTATCATTCAATCTCGCTCTGTTTGCTAATTGAATTGTGCCAGTGTTTATATTGCTTGCCTGGGTACGTTACTTTACATATATTATTTGCACTGACCCAGGAACTCTATCCACATCAGGGGTTCCTTGCTTCTTCACATATTTTGCAAAACAGGAACAGGAACGTTTAATTAAACACTACGGCTGGGAGAACAGTTACAGGCACAAGGTCATATTAATGTCTCAATTGACAATTGGTATGTGTCCTTCTTTTACGGCTTACCATATATGGTGAGAAATGTTGCTTGCTGCCTTTGGAGCCGTAAATTAATTGTTTAATTGTTATCACAGGTGGGCCTCGACCTCGAGTGGACACAATGTGGCCAGAGGATCACATGTATAGATGTCGGGCATGAGTAGTGCATGATCACTGCGTCTGCTAGGTCTTGATTGGCTATGTGTTCCTAACTCATGTGGCATCTGACTTAATATGTTTTTTTGAGGAACATGAGTACCCCCTCTGGTCATGTGTGCTTTATCAGGGCAATCTACCTTGACACTTGTAATGTCGCTGCGCCTATCTGTGGGATTGATCAAGAGTTTCCTACCCAAGCATTTGCCTGCCAGCTACGTACCCTCTCACCTGTGACCTTTCAATCAGCAATTCTGGGCTTTGGTCTCAGGTCCTGCTTGACTACATATCTATGAGTTGAGGTTGATGTGGAGTTTACAACGGCTGATTCTGTTAAGGATGAGATTTCATTTTAATCGATTAATGCATTGATTTCTGTATTAACACACATATTTTAATGCTAAAGCTGAGAATATCTGAACGTGAAAACCAGCAGTAGTATTGATTGACATTGCGATTGATTTTAGCTTTTTCCAATATATGCTTCTAAATGAGACAGTCCTTAAAATTCTGGGGAAGTCACAATTTTTCATTTTCTGGTATGGAACTTGATGTGCTGATGAGATCCCAAGGGTCATGAAAAATTGTCTTTTTAGTCTGTTTAGGAGGACCTCCAAGTCATAAATTAGACCCTGTAGACCTACTTTCAGGATATACATTTTTTCTTTGTGGTTTTGATAGGGTTGGATCGGTTGTCAATTTCTATTAGTACACAATCTTATAAAACCTCCATCCTCTCTTCTAGAGCTCCTAATTCCTTGAAAAACCCTTCCATTTGTATGTATCACCTCAACCGTACTCTTTATTTCCGAAGCTTCTCTTCCACTGTTTTCTTGTTTAAGACTCAAAGTCTTCACCTCTGCTAATATTTGATTCATTAGGGCACATATGTCTTCCAAGTCGACTAGGTTTTCTAGTATCTTTTACCTTTTCTTTCTCTGTTATCTGCCATAGGGGGTTGACAGTCATCATTTCAGGATCTGAATCTAATGTAAAGTGGAAGAAAGAGAGTCCAGGTATAAATGCATGCTCTCTTTCAATGTCTTCATTCATCACACTCTCATTACTTTGTTTCCTAATTCTTTGCTTAATAATCGGAAAATGTTTGTATGGCAGAGAGAGAACATGAGGCATATTTATTGCATAGACCCTCTTGGTGTTCTACTTCTACTGCTTTGGGCAGCTCCATTTTGGTCATTTCATTCCCTGTTTACCTTGTGTCCACATAACTTGTATTGTCTTCTCTAATGACATCCCTTTCAAGGTCAATTTTGATTTAAAAAACAAGGCTCAGGTTCCAGTCTGCTTGTCTTTTCTGGGATTCTGTCGAGTAGTAGGGTTCCTTTTTAGATCTCAGCGAGATTTAAAGTAATCTGTATGTTAGCTTAAACCTCCATGTAATTTGTTTTTCCTCTTGCGATTGGTTTACCTGTGGCATTGCTTTTGTTATCTTGCTTTCTGTTGGCTGTTGAACCTATGCTAATTTCTGTGTAGTCCCAAAGTAGCGGTGCTTAACTACAGTTCTCCTCCACTCTGCTGGCACTTGTTTTAATTGCCTGCACTGTGGCGAGTTTGTTTATTTTTAACTTTAAAATGCGTTTTAGGTTCTGAACAGGTCTTTTTTCCATTGCTTTCTTTATGAAGCTAAATGCTGTTGATTGGCCTTTATCTGTAAAAATAGGAAACATTTAGTACATTCATGATGACTGACACCAAATGAGAGAGTTAAAGAAGTATTTTACAAGACATTTATTGTCTCACTGGCTGTGATGTTCTTTACCCGTAAACCAGCGATACAGCCTTCGCCCCCCCCCGCCACTCTTTCCATGTGGGTTGGAGTTGATCTCTCTTGTCCTGTTCCTCCGCTAGAGAATACGACTCTCCTTTACTAGAATGATTTTGTCTGCCGTCCCTTACATTTTGTCTTTCTCTTTTTTTCAACTTTTCTCTCACGTTAAATCATTCCCAATCCCCACCACATCTCATATGTTCCCAGGGCATGTGTGCATTACTGTGGAACTTCAGATAACACGTCACTCGAGATCCTTGTCATACTTTGTTTAATATACTTTTCTACCTAGTTTAATAAGACCTTTAATCTATTCAGACTCCGGCATGGAACTCGTGCTGACTCTGCCTATTGATTGTAGAGAGTCAAAGGTCCTGCCTCCCACTCCTCCCCTTCTACTCAATGCTCTCATTCCTTTAAAGTGACAGTGCAGAGAGGCCTCTTGACTTAAGATATGAGCTTGCTTTTGGCCACTGGTGATTTTCCAGATGATACCATTGCTTTGCAGAGATGCTTCACACCACGGACTCTGCCTTGGCACGCCGCCTCATTCAGTCTAGTCGTTGAGAACGCCTGGCTCACTTTTAGCCTTAATTGGCGTTTCCACACACAGCAAATTTTCAGAAGAGGTCTGTTCACCAGTAGCTCCAGAAGCATCAGCCTTCACCCTTATGGCAAGTTGATACAGTGTTGTATTGGCCATGATGTGGTTGCCTTTCCAGTCTCCCTCGCATGCTTTTTTTCTGAAGGGGTCGATATGGTGTGTAACACACTGTCAAAGTATTTTAAATATTTCTGCCATGGTGTGATAAATTTAATTGCTGTCTTCATGAAGACAGTAATTCCCAACTGAGCCTAGGGATGGATATTTTTTCTTCTTCATTAAAAAAAATGTATTTGAGGGCGAAGGTAACAACTCATCACCTCAGGAGAAAAAAAATCTGTAACACTATTACATTATGCACTGAACCGAGGAGTGACTATTCCCATTTGAAACACTAATTAAATGACGTTGTCACTTGAGATCCTAGCATTTTTATAATACTGTCAAGGTCCAGTGTGAGTCAAAGACTTTAAAACACTTAACACCCTTGATGGACCCCTCAAATTTTCAGAGTGCCATTTTGCCTGTTGTCCAACTTGGAGAGAAAACGTAGTTCAGGTACAAGTCCACAGAACACTCTAGGCTTAATCAGTGCCTATTGTGAGCCAGTGGTTGCTGCTGAGTCCCACCGGCACTCATTTTTATGAACCAGTGGTAGTGGATTAAAGAGTCATGAAATTAATTAATTCCGTATTTGGCGCACCACCATTTATCAGCACTGGCCACAGGCTTCTGAGCACAGCTTTGGGCACTGGCACATACTTTTTTGAAAATTGAGCACTGGCTTGATATAAATGGGCATGTGGTGCAGTCAAAGGAGAGTTTGGTAAAAACCATTGTCTGGTTAGAAGATACTCAAAAATTACTTTCTTTTTTAATGTGGCAGAATTTTAGACCACAAGAGTTTGTAAGTAAGAGTTTCTCCATAAGGACCCTGTCAAAGTAGAGGACAGCATCAGAGTTATATAAGAACTCTGAGAGGAAATTACAGGAAATGAAAATTGGTATTTATAAAGTACCCTGGTTTGGCTAAAGGATGCTGTGGCAATCACCAGAGAACCAAGTTCATACAAGATAAATGCCTTGTTCATATAAGTGAAGGGGATTAGAGAATTCACTGTAGCATTTGTGATTACACAGCTAAGATGTACTCCGTCACCTCAATTGCCTGGACGGCTGCATTGTACTTCTGCTGCTCCAGGTGGACTTCTCAGGACATTTCCTATGTCTGGTTACATTTATCCTATATCCTATAATGATTTTGATGCTCCGTCAACTGGTAACAATGGCAACTGGCAACACTGTAATAGATATGTGCTACAAATTTAACCCTATATAGTGGCCCATTCTCGACAGAAGCTGAAGAGAGGGAGGGCTGGGAACCCGAGGTTAGCAGCAGGAAGAAGACCTCTGAGTATTCGAGGGAAAATATGGCTGAGAACCTTAAATTGAGTATTGTTTTAACAGGAGCATGTGGACATTATCTTAGGAGATGAAAGTATGACGGCATCTAGACACTGTTAGAAATGGAGGTCTCAAGTTGACCGTATGCACCCTATCCAAGTAGGGACCCATCCTTCTGGTCCGGGTAGGGGGAGTACACAGCTAAGATAACCCTGCTTACCCCCATGGTAGCTTGGCACAAGCAGTCAGGCCTATCTCAGAGGCAATTTGTAAAGCATTTGTATATAAAACAAACAGTAACACAGTGAAAACACTACAAATGGACAACACACCAGTTTAGAAAAATAAAGTATCTTTATTTAAACCAAACAAGACCAAAACAAAAAAAATCCAACATACACAACTCAAAATATCACTTTTGAAAGGTTTTAGGAATTCTGTCCACAGGATTTGATGGATGCTGTGATTTTACACAAAGTACCTTTAGATGCATCAAAATCCTCAAGGAAAAACAGCCGCAGAGGATGGAAGCGTCGGAAAACACAGTGAGGTGCCAGTTCCTGAGTCCCTGGGGAGGCCATGCTTCAAATCGGCTGCACGCAGGCGAAGTGTTGCATCGAATCCAGACTGTAAGCGGAGGCAATGCGTAAAAGCCAAGGCAGTTCTAGTCTGTGGTGACGTGGTGGAAAACTTCGTGCACAGGTGCTAAGCATGGTAAACCCGACACGTTGGAGGTCAAGGCGTTGGCGGGAAACAGGAGCTGCATAGATTTGTTCAGCCACGGTCCAACGATGTGTTGACTCTTTCAGCCGCACAGCAGGGTCTGCGTCTGAATCAGTGTGGTGGTCTTGGACTTCAGAGACATGGTGAGCTGAACTCAGGCTTCAGCGGTTTCTTTGGCTGCGGGCAGGCGCTGCTTCAACTTCTTTCGCTACATGGCAGCAGTGTGCGGAAATGTTTCCCGCATGGCGGTGCTGCATCAGAAAAACAAAAGACACACAATTGATGCATCAGAAAAACAGGCGCTGGAAGGGTGAGGCATCAATTTTGATGGGTTGAAGCAGAGAAACAACGTACAAGGCACCACAAGGCAGGTCAAAACTCACAGCAGCGGAGTTCAGGGATGCTGCAGATGAAGTTTTTGATGGCCCTGAGGCATCAAACAGGAAGCAAGCACACACAAGCCCTTAGAGAAACTTCCCAAGCAGGATACACAGTAACAACCAGTCCTTTTCCACTCCAAACCAGAAGCATCAACTATCAACTGCAGGCCACCCCAGCAAAGCAACACACAACAAAGGGGACATAGTTCTTCTCCTTAGCAGAGTCTCCTCTTGATCCAGAGGTGTTCTGAAAATCTGTAGTTTTAGGTTCAATACATATATCCAGTGGCAGCTGGTGAGATTTTAAAGTGGTGAGGTGTAAAATTTGTGTGGGATTCACCGTGGAGAGCGAGCGCAGCGAGTGAGCCCGAACATCTTAAGGAGGGTTCGGGGGGGTTTTTCCCCTGAGAAAATTTTGAAAAAAGAGTGGGTAAATGGTTAATTTTCAAGCACATTTGAGAAGCAAGAGGTTAATAAAACAATTGTGAAAGTGCATTTATTACATTAATAAAGGGATGTCAGAACAACATGTAGATAGAAATGTTTCTGAAGCAAGGCCCTGCCACACAACTATATGATTAAAACATGACTCCATGTTATCAAGATCAAAATATTCCAACCCTGACCTTGTTTCTTTGCAAATCATTGTTTTTAGGTATGTTAGCTTTATTGCATCAAATACGGTAAGCCAGAGCTACAACTCATAGAATGCATTTTGTTGTAATACAAAAACGCATGAAAGGAGGACTGTGCCCCTGCTGTTGACATTATTTAGCACTTTCATGACGATAGACATGTCAATCCTACACTACCTATTTGTGTAGGGCAATCAGATCTCCTGATTCCAGAGCTAACAAACTAACCACTCCACCACATCCTCGGCAGTCGAGACTACATGATGCCGGCTTCAGCTGCCCGCTGTAAAATGGTGTGCGGTGGGTCAACAACACCCAGTGCTGTGATGTGTTGTTGGTATTAATAATTGGCACTTGTATGCCACTAAATATGTCATTGGTATGGTATTGATGGACAGATAGGAGGTGAACATGTTTATCTAGGGGTGGCCTCTTGATGCCGACACTAGGCCTGGAGCTAATGAAAAGAGGAACCCCTGTTGTTGACAGTACAGCTTAGATAAAGATACCATAAGAATGTCGACTTCCCAGATCTCTGATCCATCCAGGAATAGCTCACCAAATGTAGAGTTTTTCTTTGCATTTTTGGAACTGTTCTGTTTTTCTAATTCTAAAAGTGAAACTACAAGTACCAGAAAAAAGAAAAGAAAAAAGCTTGCCTGGAGTAACTCACTGCTTGCCCATAGACCTAGAAACACTGAGAGCTCTGAGATGGCCGCTTGCTGAGCGAGCTCCTCGTGGACGCCTAAAAGATCCTACATAATCCTTTAAATAACGGACTCAACACGTTTGAAACTGGTGGGGTGCGGTGAACATCGGAGACGTGAGTGCTAGCGAGCCAAAAACGGCACCTGAGAAAGGCACAAAATCGCTGAAAGATAAACCGATGTTTTGAGGCCCAATTAGTGAAAGCGAAACTGAAGCCGCGGGCAGCAGTGGTAGATTCGGCCGAGACGAACAGCACCCAAAGCAGCCGCGAGAAGAGGCCGGGTCCGCTGAGTGCAGAATACAGACCCTGGAAGGCTGGGAGAACACCACAGCCATTGGAGGCACGATCCGATGCTGCTGGTGCGGTGAGTGGGGCAGAGAGGAGCGCGAGCGGTGGCCCGGCTGGCCCGAGAACACAAGAGACCTCTTGGGCGGTGCCGCATGAGAGTGGAGCTCAACCTGAGGCCCACACTGATAGCTGCAAGCAACACTTATCAAAGCGTCTAGGGTGTTTTCACTCATAGATACAGGAACAACAGACATACATTGGTGGAGGCCACGGCACAGCGCAAGGTGAGCGAAGATAGCTCTGAGCGGGGGGTGCTCCACTATATGCAGAAAGAGGAAATCTAACAGGAGACCAGCCCAATGCGAGTCCTGTGGCTGCTTTGAGACACTGGAAACAAGGAGTCAGATCGGAGGGAGAGGGCTAGTCCAGGCAAGTGAAGGGATATGAGTCCGTCACGCGCGAGGGCCCCCACTCAGCAAGAGACTGCTTTGCAGTTAAGGGAGACGGGAGCAGAGACAGTCAGAGACTGGTATTTCCAGTAGGAATCTTTCCCGCGCACACTGCAACTCTATCATTGGGGCCCGTGTGTACATTGAGTATCCCCCTCTCCTGCTACACCACACTAAGAACACCTATGCAGCAGCGAGATAACTAGGGAGGCTAAAACGGTCACAACCATAGCCTCGGTTAGACTTTGCGTGCAAGGCGTGAGCGGAAAGTCGAGGCAGTACGGGATATACGACACAGAGACTGCAAGAGCCTCGTCATAACTGCGCTCTTAGGGCTCCCTTGAGCCAGCAGGTAAACATAGAGGATGCAATTCGTGCATCAAGAACGCTACCAGGCTGAAGAACCAAAACCTATATTTGAGAATTGAACTCCGGCACAGAACTGCTTTTGGGATAGGATTCCACTTACAGGCCGTGTAACCTACCCGGCATAAATTGCCTCTGCAATATTGGACCGTCTGGAGAGATCGGCTGGAACTAATCCCACTTCAGCACTGCTGTAATCTACGAAACTGCGGGTAAGATCAAAAACACAGTTACACCACGGGTAAGACAGACCGTACCCAGCCCATAGCGATGATGAGCAAATAACGGCACACTCAGCAGTAGCGGCGACAGGAGGTGTGACGAATGATGATATACAAACTATGATTAACATGATCCGGACTGCACTCACAAATATTGATGGGAAAATAGATTCTTTGATGTACAGAGTTGACAGAATGTCCGAATTTATAGACAAACACAAAGAAATAAATGAAATGGTGGAGCGCAGGATATCCGACGCCGAAGATGGACAAGTGCAGATGGATGCGAACAGACCAGGATGGAGAAACAACTGGTGGCACCGACGGCGAAAGCGGAGGACTTGGAAGCGAGGTCCCGAAGAAACAACATCCGCTTAACGGGAGTGTCAAAAATGACAAATACTGGTCCGATGGAGTGCTTTGTGGAGCAAGTACTCATATCCATGATGGGGCGAGACACTTTTTCCGATATTTCCATAGTCGAGAGGGCACACAGATCACTGGCGCCAAAACCACCAACTGGATCCCGACCAAAACCACTCATAGCAAGAATCCTAAATTACAGGGACAGAAATGCGGCGCTCCGAAAGACCAGGGAGCTGGGAAAATTGTCCCATGAAGGAATGGACATCTCCCTGTACCCAAACTTCGCGGCATCTGTGCAAGAAGCGAGGAAGAAGTTCGGCATAGCGAAACAGAAATTAAGAGACTTAAACATTCCATATGCTATGTTGTATCCAGCTAGACTCAAAATCACGGACATCGGAAAATCGTGGCTCTACACCGAACCACAGGAAGTGCTGAAGTTTGTGCAATAGAAAGGAAGGAAGTAATGTTATGCCTTGTAATGGTATGCGTTGTAAATGTAGTATGCGTTGTAGTGGAATGCGTTGTAAAGGTAGTTTCAAAGAATTCATTGTAATGGCATGCGTTGTAATGGTATGCGTTGTAATGGATGTTGCGGTGTAAAAAATGCGTTGTAAAGGTAGGCGTTGCAAAAGTATGCGTTGTAACGTCACACATCCCTCCTCAAGTAGTCATCAATAATACACATTTTATGATTTGTAATATATATGGACATAATGGAGTAGATCATACTTCTGGAAGGATATTTCCACCTTGTTATCATCTCATGCCTCTGATAATTTTATAGTTGGAGGGGATTGCAATCAACCTCTTGACCCCTTTTTAGATCGTAAGTCACTAGCTAGATTTGTTCTATCTCCAATACATAAGGCCTTTCGCAAAACCATTTTGGATAGGGTATTCACTGATGTATGGAGAGTGCTCCACCCGGATGACCTGAAATATACCTTTTTTCCCCTGTTCAAACGTTCTTTTCTAGAATTGACTATGTGTTTTTCACACAACACACACTCCAATTTCTTACTCATGCAGAAATAGGATCAATTCTAGTTTCTGATCATGCACCTGTTATTGTAGATTTTGACTATCCCAATCCCATTTCATCCACCTAGATGGAGATTTAATAACTCTCTATTATTAGGTCAGCAATTTACGGATCAATTTACAACATTTACACAAGAATATTTCACTCATAACCTTTCTTCAGCTATACAAATGAATTTTGACTGGGATGCGTTCCAAGCAACTGCTCGAGGCTTTATAATTGACTATGTTGCCAAGAAAAAGAAAAAAACACTTCAGGAATCCAAACAACTCCTTACTCAGATCAAGTCCTTGGAACACGAATATTTTTCCTCAAATAAGGATTATACTTTGTCTAAGCTCATTAATTGCAGTGTAATAAGCAATCCCTTGTCGAGGCCTGTAGTACTTTATTAAGATTTTATGCACAGATGTACGGTGGATGCAACAAAGCCGGTAAATCCTTTACAAATTATTTAAAAATTAAACAACAAAAATCTAAAATCATTGCAATCACAGACCCTTCTGGTGTATGACATATTAGTGATTCAAACATTTTAGAATGCTTTACTAATTATTATAAAAACTTATGTACTCCAGAATCATCCCCCTTCACCTGAACAATTTGAATCCTTCTTTCAGTCGATTCCCAAAGACCCTAATAAAAATAAAGATCTATCCTCCCTTGATCCCTTTATACAAACAGGAATTTTTAAATGCCATCAATATGCTTCCTAAGGATGAAACGCCTGGGTCTGATTGCTTTACTGTGTGCTTTAAACACCTTTTAATTTCCAGACTTCTTTTGCTCATTTATCATTTTTTGAATGCTCAGTGTTCGCAGGGCTCTTTTGCTCAGGCTATGCTTTGCTTAATTCCTAAAAAGGATAAGGATTTGTCTTAGTGTGCAAATTACAGGCCTATTTCATTAATAAATACGGATTGCAAAATGTTTGCTAAATTGCTTGCTATTCGGGTCAATTCTGTTATCCCAGATTTAATACACATACAGCAGTCCGGATTTGTAAAAGGTAGATTTATCTCAGACAATTCACAACCTTCCTTAATATTATACATTTAGGGGTCAAACTTAGTTCTCCAATAGCTGCTATAACATTAGACTCCGAGAAGGCCTTTGATCGAGTCAACTGGGACTTTATGTTCGCTGCTTTGAAATGGCATGGCTTAAGTCCACATTTTATCTAATATATTAAATTGTTATATTCCAACCCCTCTACCTCTATTTGGGTAAATGGAAAGCAATCAAGTTACATCCCCTCACATAGAGTTACCAGGCAAGGATGCCCCTTGTCACCCTTATTATTTATCCTTGCACGGGAACCCTTTTTGGAAACAATTACAAGATCAACCACCCTTACAGGTCTTCAATTAAAAAAATTAAATATAAAATACGCTGCATACGCAGATTAAATTTTATTGTATGTATATAACCCCATTACTTCCCTACCGGCATTCTTTTCCTTATTGGCTGATTATTCGACTGTCTCAGACTATAAATTAAATACGACAAATCAGAAGTTTTACCACTAAATAAATACTGTCTTCCCCATATGTTTAAAGATTCCAGCTTGAAATGGAGCTCAAAAGGTATCAAATAAATTTATAAAAGGTAAAAAATGTCTAGGAATTCTCTATACAAATAATATTAAGGAAACTATCATCTTTCATTAGAATGACATTTTGTCTAAAATGAATGCATTAATAGAAGGCTTGTCCCCCCTTTTTATTTTGTGGTGGGTAGATTAGCCACAATTAAATGTATGCTCTTGCCCAATGATAATTTTCATTTCTCAATGCTCCCTACTTTTCTTCCACTTTTCAAAGTTATTAACCGATCTTTTGTTAAATTGTTATGGAACAAACACAAACCCCGAATTGCTTTAGCCCGATTACAACAACCCAAGGACCTTGGTGGAGTCAGTTTTCCTAATATCAGAACTTATCATTCCGCCTTTACGCTGAAACATATTTGGACTTCCCTCTCTGACAATTATTCAGAGCCATCTATGGTATGGGGTCAACTAGAGCATGCACAGTTTTCCCCTTTTACTTTTAAGGATCTGCTCCATATATCTCAACCCCCACGTGGTATAATTTCCCCCATACTTACTCATTCTATTGCCATTAGTAAGCCCTTGCTTTTTTCCTCTAAAACTATCACTGACACTATTTTACAGACCGAATATGGTATAAAACTAACCATAAGTTAAAGAATAGGATCCTTGCATGGAAAGAATGGATTCAAAAAGGCATAATCACTATCATACAACTTTTTTCAAATAATACTTTATTGTCTTTTTCTGAGATCAAAGAAAAATTTCATATATCCCACAAATATACTTCACAGTTTGAAATCCTTAGTCCTCTCCTCAATACATTTATTGCTCAGCAATCTCTCCCGGCTGCAAATACATACTCTATTTCTTCCTCAATTGATTTATTTAACCAATTGAAAGCTTCAATTGTATACAAGCCACTGATCAACCCTTCTAAATCTGTATCAAAACACAAAATAGAACTTTTATAGGAATCAGACCTGCACCAAGAATTCTCAGCCCACATTTGGAGTTCAATATGGGCCAAGATTCATACTTCGTCTTCATCAGCAAGTACTATGCAAACACTGTATAATTTTTATAATAGATTATTTATTACACCCACAATTTTATACAAATTTAACGTCTCCTCTAATGCTAAATGTTGGTCGTGCATACATGATAACAGTGATCTTTTTCATATGTTTTTTGATTGCCCTCTTGTTAAAATGTTCTGGTTACAAATCTGGCACAAAATCAATGACATCCTTTCGATATCCCTTCCTTTTGATTTTCAATATATATTTTTGGGCAGTGCGTTCCCTTGTTGGGATAAGCAACGTTTGGCTGGCAAACTATTTGATTTAATGATTGCCTTGGCCTTTCAAATTATTACCTCTAACTGGAAGGATACAGGAAAAATCTCATATATGGCATGGTGGAACCTATTATGTAATCATCATCGATTAGACTGGGCTCATGCTACATCTCTTCCGTCAAAAATATAAAAAACATTTGGTATGGTTACCTCTTACTTCTTTTTATCTAGGAATATGGACAAATCAGTTTCTAAAGTTGCAATTTTGAACTTCCTTAAATTAAAATCACTTTCAATTACAATTGTTCATATTATTATATAGTTGATAAGACTTGCTTCTTTAATCTGAAAAATGCATTCCTTTTCCCTGCCTCTCTGTTTCTTTCTTCTTTTCTTAATGCTAACAAGATTAAAATGCATTTCTTTAAGCAATGTATTCTATATTACAATACAATTTTTAGGCAAGTATTCTCATAATTGTAGTTTCACTGTTAATTTCTGAGCAGTTTGATGTTCTATTCTTGTTATTAGGTTGTTACATTGTATTTTCTACCTCTCTTACTTTTATTGGTATTGTCTTATTGATAATTTTTATTATCTAATGTAATTGCACATTGTTTATTTTTATTCTCAATAAAGCATTTTTAAACAAAAAAAAAGAAAGGACGTGGGACAATTAAAAAAAAAAGAAAGGAATCTGACCACCTTATTTTATTTCCTGCTTTTTAGTTCAGCAGAATATGGACCAATGTAGACCTATTTTTCTTGGTCCTGGCTGTTTTTTGCCAACGCTTTTGACAATCAATGACACATTTTGTATTATTCAATGTCTGCCTGAACATAAAGCGATACATAAAAAAATTAATATACAAGTCTTCACAAACCAAAAGAAAACATAATCTCAAAACAATACAACTTGTCACTGTTAATATAATCACTAAACAATGCAACTTATCACTGTTAATGAAATTGAACAATGAGTACAATAATCACATAAATCAATTTGTTGTTACACCATGGTTTGTCAGACCATTAATATAAGGAATTCCTATAGAAACTATTTATCTTCCTTCTGCTTTGTCCATGGGGTTAAGCTCTAAGTATCACAGGTTATACCTTTAAAATTGATCTCCATATCAAGCCAGTTGGGCTATATTTAAGTTCAAAAGTACGTGTATTAAGAAAAATATAAGTCACAATACAAAAGACAAAATATCAATGCATAGTCACATGAGTCAAATTTTAAACTTAGAAGCAAATTAGTTGGAAGCATAAATGAGTTTTAGCTTACCTAGAAGAAAAAGAGTTAATATAAATGTACAAATCAATTAGCGTGGACAAAAGGAGATCACGAGTCTTATAAAGAATCATAATACAAAATTCAAAATGATCTTATATGTATGGGTACAATGAAAGGAAAGTCATGGAGATTTCGAAAATTCTAGTTGTACAGGAATTGGAGCAGAAGAGCATTTAGCACTAGCATCAATGAACAATGTGATAGGTAACCATAGATTCAAGCGTTTTATTGCCATGGGAATAGGATACACAAGAGTGGTATCTAATATGTGGTTATAACATACAGCATACCACCAAGATTGATAGGATAATTTTGTAAAGTCTTTCCAATTTTTCGTTATCTGCTGATAGGCAACTGCTAGCAACAAGTCTACTATCTTCTTATTGGAATTGCAATCTGTCCGGATCGAGGATAAACTTCCCAAAAACAAATGAGAGACAGAGAACGAATAATTGTAGTGAAAAATTAAGATGATTTGAGACCACACCTTCTCCTAAAAATTACAGACAGGTGGGCATGTGAAAAGTAGATGATGTAAATCTGCATGTGGGAAGGAACGTGACCATCAAGCCTCTGGAAGATCAGGGTGTCTTTTATTTAAATTAACAGGGTTAGCAAAAGTCTATTACATGCAAAAAGGAGTGTCTGTATATTGACTGCTCCATGAAGACTTTCTAATTTTAGTCCATATTTTATTCCATGTGCTTGTGGACCAATTAACTCCCAAATCCTGTTCCCAAGAATGTTCCACCTTAGTCTTTTCTCATACAATACGCACGCGAACCCCGTACCCCGGCATTCATGGAGTGTGTCTCCATGAATGCCGGGGTACAGGGTTCATGTGCGCATCGTTCAGTGTAGGTTTGTTTCGTATTTGATTGTGTGGCTCGCTCATATGCGACGTTTTCTGTACGAATCGCATTCTGAGTCCCCAGTCTGGATTGTACTTGTCGGGTCGTACAGCATGTTTACGATTTGTACGGTTCACTTTGAGGGTCCGTGTCGTATGGATTTTCCCTATCTATTCGTACGGTTCGCAACGATTCGGTCGTATATTTTTCCTACGAATCATACTACGGGATTCGGGAGGTAATTGGACGAGTCGTACGGAAAGGGCTACGGATTCGATTCGGTCGTACAGATTAGTCCACCGATTCGGAATCGGCCCCTAAATGTACCAAGAAACAGACCAACTATATGCAAAATCAACCATTTATATTGGAAAGAAAGGGGAGTAAAAGTAAAGATATAGGTTTACATGTGACATTTGAGATACATGGGAAAAAGAGATGTTATAGGTAAGGCTGAAAAAATAATAATATGGTAAGAATAAATAAAGTAAATACAAGTGAGCGAGTAGGAAAAGACAGAGGAACGAAAAAAGATAAAGTGTCGTAGCATACAGAAATAAGTTAGAGATGAAAGACAAGAGAAAGGCAAAGAAGAAAGAAGCTGCTCTAGTAGAAGAAGGAAAACTGTACCTAGAAGGAACCCAGAACATATAGAGGGTGAGGGGGGATGAGGCCACTTGGAACGATGACACGTCCAGACTTCACGAGGTGAGGCGGGGAAGATTTCCGGATAAACAACAACAAGACAAATTAGTCAGACAACATGGAGCAAAAACCTGTGGGGGGAAAAAATTGGTTAGAGCATTTTAAGTATTGCTGTGTAAAAAGCACTTTAGCTTGACTTTCTAGAAAATAAGAATAAGAAATTACAGTATGGAACAGTAAAAATCTAGTAAGATAAAGAAGTCAATCTTTAAACTGGTAAACACTGTATGAACTATAAGACAGGTACAACAAAGTAAGTGTATAAGGCTATAACTCAAAACGAGTCCAAGAAAAGATTAATTTGAAACTGGAATTGGAAAAGACCATCCTTTCTGGGCATTTTGAGGGGAGGAAACTTTTTAGCTTGAGCGGATCTTCGTAAGTGATGGTGTTATTATTGAAAATCCCTTTGAGGAGGCATGGGTGGAATAAGCCACATCTTGCACCAATGCAGCGTAGAGCCTGCCTCATGGCCAGTAATTACTCGAGTCTGTCTGCCGTAGGTTTTGCATAGTCCTGTGAGAAAAAAAGCTGATTGCCTGATGATGAAATTGGTTGAGTGACTAAATATCGACGGACAGAATATAGACTGCCCAAAATATCGACTCAAATATATTGAGGGACAGAATATAGCATGCCTATCTACAATCTACAGGTAAGTACTAAAATATCGAGTACAAAAAATAGAATGTTAAAATATAGTTAACTAAAATATCAAATATTTTAAATGTATTACAATAAATATAAAAGCAAGTAATTAATAAACACAATGAAATAAAAAATAGTTAAAATTATGTAAAAAGTAAGTATGGGCGCAAAATCCGTTCCGCTCGCGGATTTTGCAGATTTTCGGCAAATTCGCCGAAAATCCGCGAGCGGAACGTAGCCGGGGGGCCAAAGTTCAAGCTTCAAGCTTCTAACTATTTTAGAATGGCGCCGGCAAGTTGTCAGAGCCATTCTAAAATAGTTACTAAGTTAGCTTCAACAGGAAGCACTAATAGATAAAATGAAGCAGGTGCTCGAGTTTAACTGAATTCAACTCGAGCACCTGCTTTATTTTATCTATTAGTGCTGGCAGCTTACCGGCGCCATTCTAAAATAAAACAGGATAGGGGCAGAGGGCAGAAGGGCACAACAACGAGTGTGGCAGAGGGCAGAAGGGCACAACAACGAGTGGGGCAGAGGGCAGAAAGGGCACAACAACGAGTGAGGCAGAGGGCTGAATGGCACAATAACGAGTGGGGCAGAGGGCAGAATGGCACAACAACGAGTGGGGCAGAGGGCAGAATGGCACAACAACGAGTGGGGCAGAGGGCAGAAGGGCACAACAACGAGTGGGGCAGGGGGCAGAAGGGCACAACAACGAGTGGGGCAGAGGGCAGAATGGCACAACAACGAGTGGGGCAGAGGGCAGAAGGCCACAACAACAAGTGGGGCAAGGGAAAGAAGGGAACAAAAACGAGTGGGGCAGAAAGGCACAAAAAAGTGGGGCAGAGGGCAGAAGGGCACAAACACGAGTGGGGTAGAGGGCAGAAAGGCACAAAAACGAGTGTTACAGAGGGCAGAAGGGCACAAAAACGAGAGGGTGGCAGTGATGAACCAGAGGGCGCATCGCGTTCTCGCACAAAAAAACCCGCGAACACGCAAAGCGCCCCGCGAACAGGCAAAGCGCCCCGCGAACACGCAAAAATAAAAAAATCCGAAAATTCATGAATTTTGCCGATCGCGAATTCGCAAATCCGCAAATTCGCAGATCGCGAATCCGCAAAATTCGCCCATGCTTAGTAAAAATATTAAAATGTAAAAATAATAAATGTAATGTAAAAACAATGTTTTAACATATATATTTACTTATTAATATTATAAAATAATAATTAATCTTAATGATACAATATTTAAACCATTATTACAAATATATTTACATATATATACCTTTTATCTAAATACAAAAATAAATAGCATATAATCATTTAAATAATTAAAGTAATACTGTTTATGTTAATTAATAATTTACACCACATTAAATATAACAAAATTAAAAACATTACATAACTAGGGAATAAAATTAGTCGTCAAACTCCAACAATTGCAAAAGTAAAGAATTTGTTGGATAGTGGGAGGGTAAAAATTACTATTCCGACTCCAGTGAGTGCAACAGTAGGGAAAGCGTTGGATAGCGTAGGGGTAAAAATTACTATTCCCACTCCAGTGAGTGCAGCAGTAGGGAAAGTGTTGGATAGCGTAGAGGTAAAAATTACTATTCCCACTTCAGTGAGGGCAACAGTAGGGAAAGTGCTGGATAGCATAGGAGTATAAATTACTATTCCCACTCCAGTGAGTGCAACAGTAGGGAAAGCGTTGGATAGCGGGAGGGTAAACATTACTATTCCCACTCCAGTAAGTGCAAAAGTAGGGAAAGCGTTGGATAGCGTAGGGGTAAAAATTACTATGACCACTCCAGAGAGTGCATCAATTATCAATACCAATAAAAGTGTATTGCAATTAATTACCGATCACAACATATTTAATAAATAATTAATTATAAATACCAATAAATATGTTTTAATATAGATTAATTACCTAATAAGAATTATTTAACAACTAATTAATTTTCAATGCCCATAAATGTAATAAGTAAAAAAAATTACCAATTAATAATTAATTAAAAATACATTATTTATCGATACACACAAATAATTTCAATAATTACTTAATTACAATTAAATCTCATTCCCCCATATCCCACAACCAACTACAAATAATAAACTAATACAATTAACATAATTATCAATTAATCAATTAATAAAAAATAATTACCAATTAAGAAAAATGAATTACCAATTAATAATTAATTAGCAATACAATAATCATCAATACAAATAAATTAAAATTAATATTTACTTAATTACAATTAAATGAATTCCCACCCTATTCCCCTATAAACCCACAACCTGCTACAGAACTACAATGCTAAATTAAATTAAAAATAATTAATAATTCATAAAAATGTATATTTAATTCACTATAATTGAATTACTTCCCACCCTATTCCCCTATACACCCACAAACTCGCTACGGAAGAAAATTAGGCAAAAATTAAATAACATATCATTTATTACTTAAAAAAATTTAAACATACATTACAGAAATTGTTGTATTTCTATCTAGGACCCTAATTCGATAGTCCAGATTCATGCCCTTATGCCCTTATGTGGTTATAACAAATAGTTTCCTTATAAAGGCATAAGAATCGTATCCATATTTAGTAATAGCCCATGCAGTCCTAAACACGGCAAGGCTACTCCCATAGACTCCTAGAAAGCACAACGCGTTCTTTAAACAAACCAAGCCTCCAGCAGCCCGGGAATTCCCCCTGCGTTTGTTTTGATTTGCACAAGAACTCCTGGAGTCCAGAAAGAACTGTTAGTTCTTAGTGACGTCTTATGTCCGACCTTACGTCAAACCCGGCACCTTTCAGGCATAAATATACCAACGTTGCCTTAAGCAAACACACGGTGGTGTGGAGCAGAGCGGCTATCTACTTATCCGAAGCCCAGCTGATGCGAGAGCCGAAGGAAGCCGCTTTTACAGTATTATTTCATAATACTACTTTTACTGTACGCACTTTACTTTATGATAAGTATTGCAATTGTGGCAATTCATTTGTCTTGCATGAGAAAGATGACTGCTCAATAAAATAACACCTTTTATTGAAAACGCCTGTCTCTCTATTTCTCTGCACTCTGGTGGAACTAAGCATGCACGATTGACTGAGTAAAATAGCTGCCTATTGTTCTCACACGACTCTAGAGACACACTCTTTATTCTGAGGGAGCAAAGTTGTCATGTTTATGCGGTTGTCAGAAACTAATCCCTTCTTGTCTAAATCAGGACGGTCAACCCTTTCCTGAACATTCGAGAAAGTTTCTAGTGACCTCTGAGCTAGCTGGCAAAACTAATTAGGTCTAACATAGTCAGTAGAGACCTAGATTACCTCAGTCCTACGTCTACACTGCTGTTTATGTTATTCCAATGCGCAGAGCCTATTGGGAATATAGGAACTACACTACATGGCGCGCAACATTTGGTAAGGTGATAATCTAACGCAAGACACTAGAGTGCTTTCCACACAGACCCCTTTCTCCCGTAAAAACTCCAATAGACATCTGGAGTGGGTGAAAGGTTAATATCCGCCGGAACTTAGTAGGATGAGAATCCTATGTATTAGTTTTTGATTTAGTCAACGTTGAAGGATACAGTGTTCCAAAATATTGTGCACCTAATCTTTGTTTCCTTGAAACTTGATCTGCAACAACAAAAAAACAACAAAAAACTTTCTTTGTCAATAAAATGACGGATAGTGAAGAAGAAAGAGAAAGAGAAGCCTTAGCAGCTCGACTCTTAGTGGAAGACACAAGTCTCTAGCAAGATGACCCGAATACTATAATCATTCCGGTCAATATAAGAAAAACTATAACTCTTAAACTTATAGAAAATTGACTATCACCAAGATGTGGTACGGTCATATTCGTGATAGAGGCACATGAGTTTCGGCAGACAGAGGTATTCTATTCATGGATACATTTTCCAGCAGTACATGCTGTGACAAAAGATTTCCACTATTACAATATATTGGAACCTCCGGATATATACACGCCTTTCGAGGACGTTGAAACCCACTAACTTACCAAGAGCACCTGCTCTGGTTTAATGTCGCCCTAAAACATCAAAATCAAATCACCAGACACGGTCCACTAGGTAGACCTGGAGCCACGTGGCCGGTTCTAGCCAGCTACACAACACACCCAGACATTGAAACAATGTTGAGTGAGGAACTTCTGGTTAAACAAAAAAAAATTAACAAAGGCATATAGAGAATTAGTTCAATTAGCAAGGGACAATATAAAGTACCTCCAGAAATTGAAGGAGACAGATATATCAGACCAACCATTTGAACTTGCCAGAATCATAGAAAAATCCTATGAAGAACTAGGAAGAGATAGTTTGGGTGGGAAACCAATAAAACCCCAACTAACTGAAAATCCTGAAAAAACATTTATTAAAAATAATCTAAATACTCCAAAAAAGAGTTGGGATGGTAATAAACAAACCACTCCCAGAGAAAAACGATTCCAGTCGAAAGATATAATCTTAGAGATAGGGATAAATTGAGAAAACCCGATACATATCAAGATATTGATCCACGTCCCTCTTGCTCTTTTCAGACTTCCTCACAGAAATCGGAAAGAAGAGGACGGTCATAACACAAGGAAGAGCCTGTCAAGTTCTAAGATAAAGAACCTGCTCATCAAAGTAAAAAATCACAATTTCCCAGAAAGAAGGTAGCAAGTATTAAAATTAAACATGCCGAGGATTCTGAGGACACAACTGAAAAACGGAGAGTGGGCACAGACAATGCTAGACAGCGCAACAGAAGTGACCATAACTCGCAAGATCCTGATGAATCTTCTAGTGACTGTGGACACGAATGAATACATTCATGTGGAAACTGCAGACACACGAGTTAGTGTGCCCCATAAACTATATGAAATAACATTACGTATAGAGGGAGATAAAACTAGGAAAATAAAAGGTCTCTTTTGGGAGAATCTTTCTAAAGGCTATGACATCCTGTTAGCTGAAAAAGACTGGCTACCAGAGTTTGTCAGGGAATGTCCTCGTGGTGAAGAAATGATTATGCCTGCCTTCTCAAATCATATTCCAATTCATAAAAAATACACATTTGCAGGAAAATGTGCAGTGGCCCAAGCCCCTACATTATACAAAAATCATGTAAGATGGGATGAGGACTCACCTCACCAGAAAATCCAGTTAAAAAACCAACCTACTGCACAAAGGCAGTACCCAGTTAAACAAGAAGCTAAAAAGCAAGTCAGGGAGATCTTAGATCAACTTGAATATCAAGGCGTGATTGAAACATGCACCTCACAAATGAACAATCCTTTGTTCATTTGTGAACAATGAATCCCTTCTCACAGTCCCGCGGTTCCGGAGGAAAAAATGGGGAGGATCGAAATTTGCGACCCTTGCTCCACTCTTTTGGAATTCCCTGCCTCCAGAGCTTAGAGCCTTAACTCTCTATCCGCAATTCCGGAAACAGCTCAAAGCTCATTTGTTCACCAAATTCTTCAATTAGCCCACCAGCAGTCCTGATTCTTCTAACTTAGTTTCTGCCACTCCCGCCCTGATATCTGCCAGTTGCAGCGCCATGAAACCTCTGGTGAACGTGCGCTATATAAATAACTTTAAATTCAAATTCAAATTCAAATTCAAATTAATGGTCTCTAAAGCCAAATGAATCATATAGCCTAGTTCTGGACTACAGACATTTTAACTCCTACTGCAAAACTTTTGCAGTACAAAATTCACACAGTGCAGCACTAATGAACAACATCGTGCGCAAAAAATATAAAACGACATTAGATAATCCTATTGGATTCTTCTGTCAAAACATTGCACCTTAAAGCAGGTATTTGACCGCTTTCTCAATAATGGGGTCACAAAAACAATTTTGCCGACTCCCACAGGGATTCAAGAATAGCCCAGGATTATTCTCAGCAAGGGTAACAGAATTACTACAAATATATGATGATGAGGCATTATCATATGTTGATGACATCTATCTTACAGACGATGACCTGGAGACTCACTTAAAAAGAGTGAACACCAAAATTCTTGGGTTCGCATTAGAGGGTTACAAATTCAACTTTAAAAAGTCAAGAATTGCCCATCTAACGGTCCTATTTTTAGGATATGAATTATCAAGTGAAGGCAAAAGCCTGTCAAACAACTTCTTAGAGAAGTGTGCAGTACTCCAAGCACCAAAAACGCTGAAAAATTTACAATCAATACTAGAATTCCTGAATTTCGGTAGAACATACATTCTAAATTATGCAGAAAGGGTTAAACCACTCTATGAATTAATAAAACCTGATTTCAAACCAATACATTGGACTCAAAAACACACAGAAATTTTGAGATCATTACAGACAGACATGTTAACTAAAACAAAACTGCAAACTTGCGAAAACGTACGCAACCTTGTAATCCGAGACATCCCAGGAAGATACGGATTCACATACCTGACCTCTAATGAGGGAGAAACGGTACCTATAACTTACAAATTACATTTGTACACTCAAGCTGAAATGAAATTCAGTTCTACAGAAAAAATTCTGACAGCGGTTCAGACTGCTGTGGCAAAAGAAAGAGCCCTGGCACAAGGTAAACGAATAATAATCGTTACACCAATACCTGCCCTAGAGGCAGTAACAAGGGCAAGCATTCTGAATGCTAAAGCTCTACATCCAAGATGGATACAATGGGTTAATTCTCTTGCTGCAACAGACGTAGTATACGAATTCGATCCTAATTTAAAAAAACAAGAATTTCTCCAATATGAATACGAATGTCCTCTGCCGACCGAAATCCTGTCTCTGGAACATTACGGCTGTATAATATATACAGACAGATCAGCACAACCCGCAGTTGGGGGTAAACATGCTTATAGTGCTGCATGCGCGATCGTTATAGGTCGTTGGCACGAAGGAAAATTTAGACCACTGGTCACTAAAACCCAATCTCTAGGAGATTGTACAGCTCAGCGAGCTGAACTTCTGGCATTTTAAATGGCGCTTGAAAATACCGATCACGAATTCCCCACACTAATAGTGTGTGATTCATATTACTGCGTTCAATCTTACAATGAATATTTGCAGAACTGGGTTCAAAACGGCTTCAAAGATGCAAAAGGTGGCACAATCAAGCATAAAACGCTTTGGGAACAAGTAGTTCTTTTATAAAAAGAACTACAAAAGACTCATGTGATACATACACTGAGTCATCAACGTGATGGTGTTCACGTTGCGGGGAATTCATTGGCTGATGAAGCCGCGAAGGCAGCTGTGCAAACGGCTTCTGTAGCTGCTATTACCCGGTCAAAAACAAAAATAGACAGCGATATAATGCAAGCTGTCAGTGCTTCAATAAAAAATGATAAAAAAATACTCCCGAAAAGGCTTTCCAGTAAAATATTCATACATAACAGATGCAAATATTGTTCCATTGCTCGAAATGGGGGATAGGGCAATTCCAAACATGGAACAGAGATTAGGACTTATTTTAGCGGCACACGAAGGGCTAGCTTCTGCACATGCTGGTATTTCCGCCACAACAGCGTTATTAAAACAGCGATATTGGTGGCCACGAATGCGAAAACAAACTAAGAACTATGTTCTAGAATGTGAAATATGCCAAAGAATGAAAGTATCAACAGTAAAACGACCAGCGCAGACGCCCCTTCTAATCTCAGATAAACCATTCGCGTGTGTTTACCTGGACCACTGTGGTCCCTTACAAAGGGATGGCAACTATAAATATATCATGGCCGTAGTGGATTCCTGCACGAGATTCATTTGGTTGTGGCCCCAGCGCTCGGCTGACGCCAGAACTGTTATAATGGATTTGCGAGTCTTTATCGGCACATACGCAATTGGCATGCTACATTCTGACCAGGGTCCTGCGTTTAGCTCTCGAGCTTACAAAGAGGCCATGACCAGCATGGGCATTGCATTGCGGTACTCTTCTCCCTTCCACCCTGAAGGAAATGCGGTAGTGGAAAGAAAAAACCGTGACATAAAGCAATGTATAACGGCGAGGGTATTAGGTTCGGGTACCCATCAAACATTTAATAAGTGTCCAACATAGTCTTAATAACATGCCAAGAAATTCTCTAAAAGGTATCAGTCCGTATGAACTTTTGTTTGGTACTAGAATGATTATCCAGGATCTGGATCGTCAAACTTCAGTGTTAGAAGAAAAAACTTTTGATATCAAAGATCGTTTGGCTGTTTTACAGGACTTGAATGAAACACGAAAAAGTCTAAGTAACAAAAAGTTTAAGCCAACAACCACTGAAGAACCACCTGTCCCAGCAAGATCTGTCTGGATTCCAAAGATTGGGTATCTGGTCAGAGAGAAGATCGCGGTGAAGAAGGAATTTGGGCCTTCTTACAGAAAAGCAGTACCTGTCTTAGCGGTCAGCGGAACAAGATCAGTAGTACTACCGCCACTTGCTGGTAAAAAGGAAAACAGAATTGTTTCCATCGACCTGGTGAAACCGCAATCATGTGGCCGATAATAAGTAGTAGACCCAGTGGACTCCCAAGGAATAGCAGAAGACCAAACTTTGCTACAATCCAAGAGGTTCAAACAGAGAGACTAATCACATTCGATACACCAACAGTAAATAAAAAAGGACTATGCAACAAAGCCATGAAACTTGTGCCTCTTGAAAAAGAAATTGCAACAATTGATAATGATGCACCAGTCTACAACGATGTAGCCTCAAACTGCACAAATGTAACAAAAGAAAATGCAAAGATCAATGGAAATCCGGAAGCAATCCCACCAATTGACAGAACTGCATCTGGCTATTTTATCAACTTTGATGACTTTTCCGATGATCCAAGTGAACATGGAGACAAGCCAGCAACAAAAACTTTCAAAGGAAAAATAACCAAGCTTTTTTCACCAACTAAAAGAGACATATCTGATTTCACCATGGATTGAATTTTGGACTGTGTTAGGTGTACTTTTCCTCCTGCTTTGGCTCATCATGATTTTATACTTGGGTAAATTCATTGATGGAAAATATAGTACAATGGACACAGCAAGTCAGAACATCAACTTGGTCCTAAAGTCTCACAGATCCTCTCACATTGACAAAAGAGAACTATCATCAGTGAACATCACAGCCAATCCAATACCTGGGGGTAAAGCATGGGACAGAACTGACTATGAAATATATGGCCCGCTTGAGCTCTTGAAGTATCCACACCAGTTTAAGGTTTCCTTAAGTGACTTTGTGATACCAAGTTCTTTCTGTGATGATTGGGACTTTGAAAATATTAATAATATGGTGTCATATTTAGTAATGTCAGCTAAATTTACAGAACATGATTATTTACAGGGTTCATCAAATTATGAAGAATTATACTGTTACAATCACTACGGTCATCACTATTTGCATAAATCTGCACAACCTAGAAATGTTTTTTCTTATAATCAATGGGAACATTGTCCAACTCCTCCAAAAGGAAGTTCGAAAACATTTTTTGAGAAATTCCCATACTTCTCAGGGTTTAACAACAGTGATCCAGAAACGTTTTATTTTAAAATGTTAAATAAGACAGGAATGAAAACAATGTTGACAAATACTAAATTGATTTATTCTGAAATTTTTTTTGACAACATGTCTATATTTGGTTTTGAATTTTGGAAAAATAACATTGAAACAAAAACCATTTGGGGAACAAAAGACTGGCAGGTACAAGGTCTAGAATCATTATTTAGAGGCTGCATGATCCCAGAACAAATAATTTTCCTGAATGATACCATTCAACAAACTACTTGTCTTGGTTTAGCTAAGATAAAAGACTTAAATAAACTGTCTATTCCAATGCCCATACCTGATAGTAATAGCACTACAGATGTGGAAATAGACGTATCCCATGTTTTTCACCAAAACAGAACAAATCCTGATTGGAAAAAATGGTTGATCTGGCCCACAGACACAAATAACTGTCAAGATAGATTCCTGAACAAAAAACAGGGATTCAAACTGACCAGGCCAAACCCACGATATTCCCAGAGACAACATCCAGGGATAGTTACAACATACAGTGTAGGGAAATTATGCCTTGAGTGGCTACAGAAATCCACACTGGCTGAAATTAATCAACACTTTACTTAAAGAAGGTGCTGACTTGCGAGATTTTATACTGGGACCTTGCAAACAGCGTCAAAAATGTTTCATAGTGGGCGGTATATATGCTGCGTACAACGAAGCTTGGAAAGTAATGCAAATTGAAACAGCAGAAAAAATACGAGAAATTGATCGTATAAATTTGAAAAAATCACTTTCTGTAGTGGACAATTGGTTAACGACTCTGTCTTCCAGAATATATTCACTGGACAGTATTGTATCTCCTGCCTTTGATATAATAGAGCAAGACTTGCTAATGTTACAACATGGTCAGTCCCAATTGCGTTCTATTGTACAGCTAGGCTGGACGTTGCAAAACCTACGTTCAGGGTACGTGCCATGGCGTCTAATCAACACAACGTCATTATTTTCTATCTTTAACCTTACTGATAAACAAATCAGTTTGGCACAAAAAGGAGCAGACTATACGATTCTGAGCATTGAAAAACTTGAGAGATTACCATTGACAATGTCAGAGAGACCTGTCATTGAATGGATAATACACAGAACAATTACAATTCCGATAACAACTTTCCAGTTTAAATATTACCAAGAATATATACCAGCAGGCCAGTATGAAAGGTTGGGTAAAGGATACATCAAATCAATCTGGGATTTACCTCACACACACAAATGTTATAGTGAAGGGAAAAAGGAGGTATTCCTTAGTGGTAATAATTGTAAAAAATCACTAAGCGGTACACTTCTGTGTCAAGGTATTAACTTGCATGGAGTCTGTGAAGGGTCTTCAAATAACCTTTCATGTCACCTGCAAGGCACTCCTGCAACACAGATAGAACCGTTCTTCAGACAGCTTTCCAATGGTAGCTACGTTGTAATAACTGACCACAGCTGTTGTGGAATGGTGCCAGGAGAATGCTATCTCGTAACTGTTACTTCCAGGGTCGTTTGCTGTATGCAAGTATTGTATCCAAACAGCAATCCAGACATGGAGGCGTCAATATGGCCTTATGTGAATATCTCTTCTATTCGAATTGATACTTTAAGCAGAATGAAGTCTATTCTTTTACAGACGACTGTGCCGTTGACCTCATCCAAAGAAACGTATGATCTGCAAGTTGCAAGGACAGCAGCAGAGATACATGCCCTTTTATCGACACATTTCCCCGTGCATTTCGTAGAATTGTTAAGTCAAATTTTAAACATGTCTGATACCAGTGGCATCGCACATGTATTTAAGACAATTTTTTCGGGACTGTTAACACCGTTTGAAACAGTTCCGGGCATCTTCCCGAATTTTGTCCATTCTGTCTTTGCCGGCCTACCTTTGGTTTTGGGACTCGTAGCAGGAATTTTATTTTTGTTCCTTCTGCTGCGATATGGGAAGCCAAGCCACAGACAAGACTCCAGCAACGATGGAAGAAACGATCCTAGCAATACGCTACCGAGACAAAATCACTAAAGTCCTCGGATTAGCCTGGCTAAGGGATCTGAGTGCAACTTGGTTTCTTTCATTCAGACCAATCTGGCAAGATTGCATCTTACCTGTGCTTCGATGTCTGCTATGCGGAGAAGAATGCGTGTTGGATGTCTGTCTTACACTCCCATCAGCAGTACCAATGGATATCGATACTTTGCTCGGTCCGGTAACGACTCATGCAACGTGTTGTCCCCAGCGGCTACCGATTCTGATGACGGCATTCGTTGAGACTTCGCCATTATGAGTAGGTGACGGTGAAGTACGAGAGGAAAGCAGCACCAAACAGGTACAACCTTCTGTGAGTATTGCTGATCCAAACATCGAGAACTGCACAGTTGCAGTTTTTCAATCTTGGTCGAACTTTCACCTGATGTTGTAGACCAATTGTTTGCAAGCCTGTCTGATATGATCTTATCCCCTGAGCAACGAGAATGACTTTTAGAAAACAACAAGCACACAGCGTTCCCTGAACTCTGAATTTGGCCTTCAGTCCTGTTAAACAAAGCAACTGAAAACTTTTGGAACTATTTTTTATTTTTTTTCCCCTGAAAGCGTAATTATTTTTCTTTCAAATCAAAAATATTTACAATTTTTTCCGGCACATGGTACTTTACTTAAAGTAGAACTATTCTTAGAGAACAGAGCTTCTATTGTTGGAGACACTAGAGACAATATTTTACCTCAGCCTCTAGCACATGTACAATATCGTATAAATATGTGATGAAATAGTCTCGACCTTCCCTTCTGTATACAGAGCCATTTCATGTGTAATTTTCGCAAATTCATTCAGCTGATATATATGCATTTAACTGAATGATAACCTTACTTAAAAAAACGTACAGTACCAAATACTCATTTTTTGTGTATAATCCATACACCATTTCAAATGCAAATATGTATTTTGGGGTGGGTTGGAAAACACACATGCATCATATGTTTAATATTGCTTATTCTTAGTAATGATGGACATTAATACGTGGGGTGGGTGTTGTATTTCTATTAATCAATTAATAAAAATGAATTACCAATTAAGAAAAATGAATTACCAATTAATAATTAATTAGCAATTAAATATTTATCAATACAAATAAATTAAAATTAATATTTACTAAATTACAATTAAATTACTTCCCACCCTATTCCTCTATAAACCCACAACCTGCTACAGAATTAAAATGCTAAATTAAATTAAAAATAATTAATAATTCATAAAAATGTATATTTAATTTACTATAATTGAATTACTTCCCACTCTATTCCCCTATAAACCCACAACTCGCTACAGAAAAAAAGTATGCAAAAATTAAATAACATATCATTTATTACTTTAAAAAAATTAAACATACATTACAGAAATTGTTGTATTTCTATCTAGGACCCTAATTCGATATTCCAGATTCATGCCCTTATGTGGTTATAACAAAAAGTTTCCTTATAAAGGCATAAGAATCATATCCATATTTAGTAATAGCCCATGCAGTCCCAAACACGGCAAGGCTACTCCCATAGACTCCTAGAAAGCACAATGCATTCTTTAAACAAACCAAACCTCCAGCAGCCCGGGAATTCCCCCTGCGTTTGTTTTGATTTGCACAAGAACTCCTGGAGTCCAGAAAGAACTGTTAGTTCTTAGTGACGTCTTATGTCCAACCTTACGTCAAACCCGGCACCTTTCAGGTATAAATATACCAACCTTGCCTTAAGCAAGCACACGGTGGTGTGGAGCAGAGCGGCTATCTACTTATCCGAAGCCCAGCTGATGCGAGAGCCGAAGGAAGCCGCCCCTCCCCTTTGACGCGCTGGAGAAGCTGCCTTTTCTCACGCCGAGAAATCCAGCTCCGGTGTTCCCAAGTCACCCTCGCGGGTTGCTGGGAGATCGAGTCCTGAGAAGCGAGATACAAGACCTCCTTCATTCTATACCCAAGGTACGGAGCTGATTAAAATCTTAGAGAGAATTCTTGATTCCTATACTTGGCAAAAAAACCTAACTTAACTTAAAACTGCAACTTTCTTACTCCTTCCCACGTATTAGGCTTAGGTCAGGTACACCGGGGTAGGCGTATCTTAGAAGCACCAGTTGAGTTCGTTAGTCAATGTTTTTATGTATGTATATATTTTATCCATTTTAAAGTATCATATGGCTAAGAAACCATATCAATGCTTTTGCAACAGTATTATTTCATAATACTACTTTTACTGTACGCACTTTAATTTATGATAAGTATTGCAATTGTGGCAATTCATTTCTCTTGCATGAGAAAGCAGACTGCTCAATAAAATAACACCTTTTATTGAAAACGCCCGTCTCTCTATTTCTCTGCACTCTGGTGGAACTAAGCATGCACGATTGACTGAGTGAAATAGCTGTCTATTGTTTTCACACGACTCTAGAGATACACGTTTTATTCTGAGGGAGCAAAGTTGTCATGTTTATGCGGTTGTCAGAAACTAATCCCTTCTTGTCTAAATCAGGACGGTTAACCCTTTCCTGAACATTCAAGAAAGTTTCTAGTGACCTCTGAGCCAGCTGGCAAAACTAATTAAGTCTAACATAGTCAGTAGAGACCTAGATGACCTCAGTCCTACGTCTACACTGCTGTTTATGTTATTCCAATGCGCAGAGCCTATTGGGAATATAGGAACTATACTACAAAATGATATATAATTTTAACACATATACTAGCATACATAACACTAAAAAAAATGTATGTTATGGAAAACGATATTTTAAATAACCCTGGGCATAGCATTACGTTACGCTCGCGTAGTTTGCGAAGTTTGCGCAACTTCGCACGTCGTGAAATGCACGTAGCACAGTGCAAACATGCGTAGCGTAGTAAAAATGTACTCGAGCGGCAGAAAAGTACAGCTCGCACTGTGCAAGATGCCGTTTTCAATGATTGCACCGTGCCGGATGCTTGTCCGCACTGTGCAATCATTGAAAACGACATCTTGCATAGTGCAAACATGCTACTACGCAGTTTGCGTAGTGCTACCTGTAGCTCGCGTAGTGAGAAGTGCACTTTGTGTAGCTACGCGTAGCACTACTTCGCGAACTACGCCCACCCCTAATTTTAAATTTGATATTATGGAAATCGATATTTTAAACCTCATTTTCGATATTCTATCCAACTATATTTTGGTAATTCGATATTCTGGCCTCTCTATATTTTTAATTCGATATTCTGGCCAGTCGATATTTCAAATTTGAAATTTTGGGTGTTTACCGATGAAATTCACTTCAAGGACCTAACTGCGGCTAGTACCATAATAATATCAGTGTATTCAAGGAAATATAGTATGACTCCTCTTGGTTTTCACATGCTGGATGACGTCGGATGAACATGGCTAGCCTGTGGGCATTATTTTAAACCTCATTTTCGATATTCCATCCAACTATATTTTGGTAATTCGATATTCTGGCCTCTCTATATTTTTAATTCTATATTCTGGCCAGCCGATATTTCAAATTCAATATTTTGGGTGTTTACCGATGAAATTTACTTCAAGCACCTAACTGTGGATAGTACCATAATAAGATCAGTGTTTTCAAGGAAATGTAGTATGGCTCCTCTTGGTTTTCACATGCTGGATGACGTCGGATGAAGGTGGCCAGCCTGTGGGCATGTTGACTGTTCAGGATAGTAATTTTTGAAAGTTCAGAACGGCCGGCAAGAACGTTTTAAAGTAAGCTATAGGGTCAGAACCTTCTGAACCCTCCGGCAAACCATATATGCGGAGATTATTCCGTCTGTTTCTATTTTCAAGGTTTTCAATATGCTTCTGCAGAGATGTGACCTGAGATTTAAGGACATCAACTTGAGTGCAGTCTGAGCTCAAGCATACCACACAGTGGAGAAGTGTGGCTCACTGGTTAGAGCAGGCAGACCCTGAAGCAGAGGTCAGACCCGGGACCAGGGTTCAATTCCCGACGCAGCAGGGTCTTGAGCTCAAATGTCCACGGACTCGATAATTCTCGCTTCAGTGCCTGACCTAATCATGGATTCTCACTCTGCAACTCTGGGCATTAAGCTTGCTTAATCTCCACAACGGCCCACCGCGGCGGGATGCCTGACTTTCACCTTGGGGATGCCCTGTAGGGGCTATCTCCCAGGGAAAAGCCAGGACGGGTTCCCAAGGCAAGCGCTTAGAGACCCCTGGGTGATAATCGCTATATAAATCCAATATACAATACAATACAATACAATAATTTGCTAAACCTTAGTAATTCTCTCCTTCTATCATACCAGTGCCGAAGTGCAAACTGAATAGGGTAGTCTAGGTAGACTGGTATCTATTTAAAAAGGCAACACATTACAAGGCATTGCAGGAAAAATCATTTGGATGCCGTAGGGCACAATAAAAATGCAGCTAGCACCGGACTCACAGAGGTAATAGCTCTGGTTAAACTTCTAAATAGAGGGCCCTCATGATACTGTCAATTAGCCATAACATTGCTGCTTGCAGTTCAGTGTGAAGGAAAGGAGGTTTGTGAACAAAAAAAAGCCAAAAGTGGAGTATCCAAATAGAAAGAAAAATGCTCCTCTCAGTCCACAAGTGATTTCTAAATGGCGGGCGCCACATCGCTCTGATAAAAAATAAAAAATGAAGCAGTTGAAGTAAAAGCTCCTTTCACGGCTTGACAAATCCTCTGTTGTCTACCTTCATGTTTTCGATGGCCGCATTCTCAATTTCGCGGCTTCCCTCGCTAGCGAAATGTCGCTACATCCTTTGTCCGCTCCCGCGACACCAGGCGAGTCACGGAAATGTCGCCATCCTCCTTGGGTGCTAGACACGCCCCCCTCCAGTTGGGCTATATTAATCACCCTCATGGAGTAAAAATGCTGACACGTTTCTGATCCCTGTAGGTATCAAGGGATTTTCTTCAGGGCAAATGACGCAGTGTACTAAAAAGGCAATTTGTAATTGAGCCATTGTTAGGAATTAACACTATTTTTTAACTAACTGAATTAGAACAAATAATACCTGAACTATTGGTTATTGTTACTCAGGATTTCACCAGTATGCTCTGATTTAAATGCTGCAAGAAAAAATGGATAATTACAATGGGGTAACCCTGTGTCCCTCAGAACCTGGGTCAATTTCAAACAAACACAAATTCGGCTCGACACAACTTTTTTCTGAAAGCAGGTCATTTTACTTTTTTCTTTTAAACCATACTGTTACGAATTAATGATCATGCCTATTTCGAATAACTGGACGATCCAGTTCCACACTTTATAAACCACTCGAAAGTTACTACAAAATCGCTCTATAGGAACTGGAAATGCCAAGCAGGGTGACGATTGAATCATCCGTCTGATTCATTGCAACGCCTTCAAGTACGCTCTTTTTGCGATATTACAAATCATGGATATCAAAATACAAGAGGACTAGTGTTTAAATTAGCTTATGTTTCCGTTACCTTAGATCAATATTGAAATTTACATCATTATTGTACGTAAACCGAAAACAGTCAGTGCACATTTGGAAGTGGTGCAATAGTGTTAGAGCAAGTAAGTCTAACGAGAGCTTTTCCTCTTCCATCATAAAACCTCTGATGTGTCAGTTGCACCTAAAGATATTGACACACTCTCTTTGTTACAGAAATTTGGCCCAAACAGGCACAGGCTTGTTATTGACTAAAAAAACGTTTTGTCCGGGAGGACTTACTACCTTGTCACTGAAGTAAGTGGCTTAGGCCTTTTTTTTGTAATACACGGACAACGCAATTTGACTAATGTAGGAGCACAAAAGAACTCCAATGGTCTTTTCTGTTCCAGCTAATGCAGAAATTAAGAAATTAATGCTAACATCACCTCCTGAAAGAACCGACGGCTCCCAACCGGATGTATGATGCGACATCGCAAACGTTTACATCGCATCCCTTTACATCAGAGTCTTTACATCGCATGTACATGTACAATGCAATCTTTCACCCCGCAAACCTATACTTAGCTTACGCATTCAAACACATGTAAAGCACATTTACAACGCACACAAACACCCCGCATGGTTTAACATTTCGATTTTTTCCCAAATACCCCCCTACATAACACACACTCGCCTAAAGCCTAAAAAAGTACCCTACATTTCCCTAAGCCCTAAGCCCTAACCCCTAATACACTATGCTAAACACACTGCCCTAAACCCTAAACACTACACTGTCTGCACAATCTCACCCACAGCCCTAAACCCTAAACACTACACTGTCAGCACAATCCCCAGCCACTGCCCTGAAATGAAATGAAATGGAAATGAGTTTTGTAGAGCGCGAATAGCTGCCCTGAGGCGTCCAAGCGCTAAAGAAAAAGAGGCGCTAACTGAGGAGACCCAAGGGCCAAGGAAAAAATTAGTTCTTTTTATTAAACAAAAAAGTTTTCAGTTGTTTACGAAAGGAGGACAGGTTGGGATTAGATCTAAAGTAAAGAGGAAGTGAATTCCACAACTTGGCCACATTGTAGGAAAATGACCGGCCCCCTGATCTTGATCTCCTAATTTTGGGGTCTGTGGCCAAAAAGGCACGAGAAGAACGCAACTGTTTATTTGGATGGTATGGAGTGTTTAAAGAATGGTTAATCACTGGGCCTGTTTCCCAGAAGGCCTGATTTGAAATACACAAAGATTTAAAGTCGATTCTCTCCCTTACGGGGAGCTAATGCAGGCTCCTCAGCCCGGGCTTGGCTGAGAGCCTACGGGGGAGATGAAGCAACGTGCGCGCATCACAGTTTTGAATTAACTGAAATTTCCGCAGGGTGTATTGAGGGGCTCCTAAGTAAAGAGCATTGCCAAAATCGAGGTGGGACTGAATCAGGCCTTGAATCACAATTTGTTTCGCTTCAAAGGGTAGGAGGGGAAGGATCTTCTTAAGGAGTCTAAGAAGACCAAAACAGATAGCGGATAGCCTGGTTGCCTGGCTGTCAAACTTCAGGGACTTGTCCAACCAGACCCCAAGACTCTTTATGGTGTCTTTAGGTACTGGTGGCAGCCCCAAACAGGGGGGCCATATAGAGTTGATTGTAAATAAAGTGGAGCAGCCAAGCAGCATCAGCTCAGTTTTGTCTCCGTTGAGCTTTAAACATGATGCGGTCATCCAATGTTTGACTTCCTCTAAACAGCTCGCCAGGTCAGCCTGTGCTGGTGCTGTCTCTCTGTGCAAGGGAGACCACCAGCTGAGTATCATCCTCGTAGGTAATGATCTTAATACCATATGGACGGACGATCTCAGCCAGTGGTCTCATGTATACGTTAAACAGTGTAGGGCTCAGGGAAGAGCCCTGTGGAACCCCACATCTCAATGGTTTACTGGGGGAGGTTAAGTCTTCTTCAAAGACTTGAAAAGATCTGTCACTCAGGAAGGATTTGAGCCAAATTAACGCTCTACCGGATACTCCTAAACTAAGAAGTTGCTGCAGTAAGATTCTGCGATTCACCGTGTCGAACGCGGCGCTTAGATCGAGGAGCATGACTGCCACCGATCCCCCTTGATCTAAGATCTCTCTGGTTTCCTTTGTTACTGCAAGCAGAGCGGTCTCTGTCCCATGCTTGGGACGAAAGCCCGTCTGGGTGGTATCGAGCAGATGGTTGCTCTCGAGAAACTGCGTCAGATGTCCATCAATGTATTTCTCGAGGATTTTGCTCACCCAGGGAAGCAGAGAGATAGGGCGATAGCTGTTAAGATTATTAGCGTTCGGATTAGGTTTTTTAGGAGTGCTCGTACCATGGCTTTTTTCCACATAGGCGGAACGATGCCTGAGGAAATAGATACATTGAGTACGTCCAGCAAGGTGGGGAGAATAGTATGAGTTGCGGCGACCAAGGTGCGGGGAGGAGCAGGGTCACAGGGGGAGCCTGATTTCACTTGCAGCATTAAGGATCCGAGTAGATCTTGGTTCAGTAGGGGAAACAGATCCAGAGTGTCTGATGAATGGCACAAAGTTTCCTGAGGAGACGGAGATAGTACTTCAGCTTGAGTATTCATGTCTGCATCAGGAAATGATGAGTAGATCTAATGGATTTTTTGAAAAAAGAACTCCGCCAGATCATTACAGCGAGATTGTATATTATAGCTGACTGGGGGAATTTGGGGAAGCTTAGTGAGACTTTTTACGATTTGATATATTTCTTTAGGTTTGGAGCTAGCTGCAGAGATTTTTCTAGTATAGTATGCGGATTGCGCCATTTTTATCTCCTGTTTATACGATCTAAACTCTAAATACTACACTGTCCGCACAATCTCCAGACACTGCCCTAAACCCTAATCTCCAAACACTGCCCTAATTCCTAATCTCCAGACACTGCCCTAAACCCTAATCTCCACACACTACCCTAAACCCTAATCTCCACACACTGCCCTAAACCCTAAACACTAAACTTAAATCCCCCTTACCTCTTTCTCCTCGCGTCGTCCCGGTGCTCCTCCGCCTCTTCCCTGGTGCTTGTCAGCGCCGCCCACCTCGGGTCCATTACACCACATACGATCTAAAAGCGTATGCGTGGTAAATGCGCATGCTATGTAATGGTGCGCGGCGTAATGGTCTGTGTCCTAACGTCGCTAGCGTTGTAACCCTTGCGACGTAAACGCATGAGACCTAACTCATGCGTTGTAATGGATGTACCCCCTCCCAACCTTGTTTGAAAGTGAGTTTTCACAATGAGCTTAACATTAAAAGCTCCATAAATGAGTGAGGAAAGTTTTAATAAAAATTGTTTTCGTTCTTTTGTTTCAGATCTACAAACATCAGAACATTGCTTCAGACAAGCTTGGCTTCAACAGTATCATGAAACATTGAAAACTAGCAATATCATTAAGTTTTTAGATACAAAGTCACGATTGACCAAGCCTATTCAATATAAATATGGGTAAACAAGTAGCTCTATCCAACTCTTTCTTTATAGATACAAATAAAAGCTGTCATAGCGTGCCGCTAGAAACACATAAAGCGAGCAACAACCTTCAGTAGTTCACTGTGTAAGCACCTTTGATTAAATGTGCACGTGTAGCGCAGCCCATAATAATTACTCCTAAATTCCAGGATGACTTACTCGCCTGGAGAACTATGTGTATGGAGGGGATGGAGGAGGGTGATTCGGACGCCACCAGCGCTGAGTTGTTTTCCTCCGCTTCCTCGGAGTCTGGCGATGGGAGGGGGGAGTCTGAGGCGGGGTGTCGGGAGGCAGTGTAGAGGTCCCCTGTGCCACGCCGATATTCCTTGATAGATATGTTTGTATTTAGCTGTGATTCCCATTAGGCCACCCTACATTGTGATGACCGCGACCTAGCTGGTCCTTGCATTCATCTCCTCCTGTATTCGGATTAGCACTAGAAATGCCATTCATGGGGTACTTCGTTACTGTTATACCGTTATACAGTGTAGAAATGCAACATAAAAAAACTGGCGTAGACATTGATACTGTTTTACTGATATTTGGAGCACAAATGCAATTTTTCCCTACTCGTATATATGTTCACTCCTACGCCGCCCTGCCTCCGGGATGTGGGCCGTAATTGGCTGTGTATTTACTTTGGGACTATCTGTTCTTGTTCTTTACATATCAACTGGCTTGATGACTGTATAATTTGTGCCTTTTTACTATCTTCGCCGCAATAAAAATATTTATAAAAAAAAATACTCCTAAATAAGTCTAAAAAGCTCAATTACAAATTGCCTTTTTATAACTTTACAGATTACACAGTGTAATTTGCCCTGAAGAAAATCCCTTGATACCTATAGGGATCAGAAACGCGTCAGCATTTTTACTCCTTGAGGGTGATTAATATAGCTCAACTGGCATGATAGGGAGATCAATTGTAACTGTATACCCCATTATTGCTTAGAGCTTAACCCCGTGGACATAGGAACTCAGCAGAAGGAAGACAACTAGTTTCTATAGGAGTTCCTTATATTAATGGTCTGACAAACAATGGTGTAACAACAGATTTATTTATGTGATTATTGTACTCATTATCTAATTTCATTAACTGTGATAAGTTGCATTGTTTAGTGATTATATTAACAGTGACAAGCTGTATTGATTTGAGATTCTTTTGATTTGTGATGACTTGTATATTCATTTTTATGTGTATCGCTTTATGCTCAGGCAAACATTGAATAATACAAAATGTGTCAGTGATTGTCAAAAGCTTTGGCAAAAAACAGCCAGGACCAAGAAAAACAGGTTTTCATTGGTCCATATTCTGCTGAAATAAAAAGGCAGAAAATAAAATAAGGTAGTCATATTCCTTTATTTAAAAAAAAAACCACTTTCTAAATGTGGCATTTTCAAACACACAATTTCAAAACCAACTTCACTCAAATATGTATTTTTTAATTCCGAGCTCAGGAGCCCAAATTCCACATTTCTATCCCTTCTCAATTGAAAGTCACACTTGTAAGATGTTAGAAGGCAGATCCAATGACAACCTATGGGGGAGATAGACCTTTCAGTAGTGAAAACAAAATTGGCAGTTGTTGGACTTGGCCCTTTTTGCAGGTTCATCCCTGAACTTTTTGCCTTCCTTCTGTATTTTTTCTGACCTGTTGTTTTCTGTTTTATGAATCTGGGCACTTTACCACTGCTGATCAGTGCTAAAGTGCATATGATCTCCCAATTGTAAATTGATATATGGATTAGTGACTCCATGATTGGCTGATTTGTTTTACTTGTCAGACCCTAGTACATTGCACTGCGTGTGCCCAGGGCTTGTAAACCAAATGCTTCTGGTGGGCTTGCAGGACTGGTTGTGTCACCCACAGCAGCAGCCAATAATGTGTGTCTCAGGTCTGCCATTGCACAGCCTGTGTGCAGTCTGGTACTGCCATGTTGACTGGGCAAGTGCCCCCACTTGCCAGTCCCTACACCTTCCCTTTTCGGCATATTAATCACCCCTATGGTAGGCCCGAGGGCAGGGTGCATTGTAGGTAAAAGGTAGGACATGCCCTGATGTGTGTGGCATGTCCTAATAGTGAATTACAGCCATTTTCGTTTTTCACTATTGCTAGGCTACCTGTTCCCCATAGGCCAGAATGGGAAGTTTGATTATAACATCTTATAATCCTAACTGACTCAGGGAACTAGGTAGTAATTCAAGTTTAGTATTCCTGAAATCAGAATGATAAAATACATCCATTATTGAAGTTGGTTTTAACATATAGTGCCTGATTCTGATGCAGGTTGGAAAGCTTCCCAACTGGGTTGGAAAGCTTCTCGACCAAATTGGTTTGGAAATGGTTTCCGACCCACTCGGATCGGGAGAGTCCGACAAACGAAGTACAATGCACCGGATGCTTCCAGATGCGATTTGGTTGGACTCCCATTGACTTCAATGGGAGCATAGGTTCCTAACCACATCATAATTGGGTCCTGGGTCGGGAAGACACATTCCCGATCCGATTTGGAATGAGCAAATGCCATTAGGAGGTCTTCCTGGTTAGAATCTGCATCAGAATCAGGCCCTAGGTGGGAATGCTTTCCTAGCCGCATCAGAATCGGGCCCTCTGTTTTGAAAATACCACTTTTAGAAAGTAGGTATTTTCTTGCCTAACTATCCAAGCCTGCCTCTGCTAGATTGTGTATTCCTTGTCCGGAGTTTGGGGGATTCCAGGAGATAGAGTGAGTCAGCACAGGGCTGAATAGAGCTATCTGCATGTAGATGGGTGGGAGGAGTTGCACCTGGGACCTGAATAGGGCTGTGCCTGCCTTCCAAAATGCTGGCTCCACCTCCTGTGGTGTGCCCGATGTCCCTGGCCCACACTGTCAAAGGAAAGAAGAAGTCTTGGCAACAAAGTGCTCCAAGACTGCACAGAACTGGTTTGGACTGGGTACAGTACCCTCTGCCTTCAAAGCACAAAGGATTTGCTAGTATAAATATTGGGACCCAGACCTAAGAACTTTAGATCACTTTTGGGAAACAAGAAGAACCTTTGCTGAGGGGAGTAACCAGAGAAACTGAGGAAGAGACTATCCCTAAGCTGAGTGCAATTTGGGGGATTGGCCTGCAGTGGTTGCCTGACTGCCAAAAAAAGGAGAAAGGACTTTGGGCTACTTTCAAATCAACTTGTAAAAGATCTCCAGGGGCTTGAGATAGAGCTTGCCTCCTGCTGAAGTCTCAGGGACAACAGACTTCACCAACTAACTCCCCTGCCTTCCCTTGCTGGGAATTGAAGTGTCTGCTGTTGAGCTGGGCCTTCTGAGAGACTGTGTGTTGCTGGGAGCTGGAAGTGTGACTCAAGGCAAAGCAGCGTGTCGCCGCTGCAGCCATTGTCGTCGCTTCACCGTAGAAGAGTGTCGCCGTCGAATCACCGGAGAAGCATGCCGCCGCTGCCGCCATCGCATCACCCGAAGCACCTCGCATCACCGGAGAAGAGTGTCGCCGTCACAGCAGACCCCGCTGCATCACCGGAGAAGCGTGTCGCAGGGCTGTCGCAGAGCAGAAGAATTGTTGAGTCGCCGCACAGTCCTCGGGTGTGCACGCATGGTTGTTGCATCAAAAAGAAGATGCCATTTTGTTTCATTGCACCGGATCTTCACCGCATTACAGCGCTGCTGGTCGCATCCCCACGGAAATGCAGTAAGAATCCAACGCATCACCTCCCCACACGGAGAAGAACTGACGCATCCCCTACGCAGCCGTAGGGAACCGACGCATCACTGTTCTTGCTTGTAAGGAACCGACGCATCACCTTCCCTGAAACACTTTCGCCGTATAGCGTTGCGTATCCAAAGGTACTAAGCATGGGCGAATTTTGCGAATCTGGCGTTCGCGAATTTTGCGAATTTGCGAACTCGCAATCCGCAAAATCCGCGAATTCCCACGAATTTGCAGATTTTTTTGTGTGTGTTCGCAAGGGTTTCTGCCAGTTCGCGAGGATTTGGTACTAGTTCGCAATTGCGAACTTACTTGTCGGCTCGCAACGGTCGCGACTATGTTGTTTCTACGTCTGGTTCATCATCACAGCCTCCCAGCACCCTCTGTTTCACCACTGCCACCCTCTCTTTGACCCATGCCACCCTCTGTTACATCAATGCCACCCTCTGGTTCATCATCACTGTAGAAGATGGGGGGGAAGCAAGCACACCTGCCCTGCTTCAACTGACATGAATTAATTTGGGGTTAGTTTATTAACAACACCTGCCCTGCCCCAACTGACAATAATGAATTAGGAGCTAATTAATGTGTCACTGAATTTGAGGTTCCAGCCTGGCACCTGCTTGTCTGTTCCCTTAGCTGTAAATCAGGACCTTTGTGGCATACAGTTAAGGTCAGAGCAGGGTCACACAATAGTTGCAAGTAGGCAACCGAATTCTGGAGGGCCCCCTCAGGAAGCACAACAGGGAATCGTTACAAATCATGAGATTGACCTTTTGCACCTGCTCATTTGTTTTGCTTTTGCAAAAATCGTTTTTCGGTAATTTCGCGCTATTCGTGAGGCGCAGCGTCGTGCGAAACCGCCTGCGGAAGCCGCCAATTCGTGCGAATGAGCTTTATATTTTTTTGCGGCGTGTTATTTCGTGAGGTTTTTTGCAGTATTCGCGAGCCGCTTGCAGCGCAACACGCGAATTTACCCCAAGGTCGAGTACAGGCGCGGCCATTTTGTTTGCGTGACGTATTTCCGTTTCCGCCCGCTATGTATAATCTTGCGAAGTAAGCGCATTGCGAGTACAAGTTCGCACGAGATGGCGAGGAAAATCGCGTGCGAACTTACTTTCGCGCTCGTGAACGGGCGGCCATCTTGTTTTTCATTCATTTCCTGTGTCTGGGCATGGTGTTTATCCTCTTGCTATCTTTGCCATCCTTTGCTTATTTTCAGTTTTTTTTCGAACGATTTTGCTTCTTATCTATCCCTCTCTTTTCCTAGCTGTATATTTTTGTCTTTTCTGCTATTTTTGTTTACTTTTAAACTACTTTTTTAAACTCTTTTCTTTTCTTCTTCCCTATCCTATTCTTTCTTAATTTTCTACTTCCTACCTTACCTGCCCAGACCATGGTGAAAACAGGCGCCGTGAAGCTGCCCAGGCACTTGAGGTCCGCAGCGGCGGCGGGGAGGAGGAGTCCTGGACCCCGTGCCAGGACAGCATGCGGGCGATTAAGGGGGGAGCAGGTGACGCGACGGGAGATCTTCAGCCTGGAGGAAGTGGGCGCGCTGGTCTACTTCGTCCAGCGCCGCCTGCCCAGGACCATCGCGGGAGGCGGCAGGATCGCGGCTGGCGGCTACAACATCCGAGAGCGCCGGAAGCGGTGGCAGAAGGTGTGCTGGGCCATGTCCCAACTCTCCGGGGTCCAGCGCACCTACAGCCAGGCCACCCACCGCTGGACGGACCTCCTGGACCGGGAGCGCGACCTGCTGGACCAGCTCGGCTTGGAGATCCCTGGGCTTGGTGAGTAGTAGTAGCTATTTCATCACTCACTACTATGTTTTCTCCTGCTCTGTGTTGTTGTATTGCAAATATTTGCTTTTTACATGGAGCAAGCCAATAATGCTGCTGACGATTACATTGCAGTTAAATTATATTTCAAAATCTTCTGTGCATTTCAGGTGCACTGCTCTCCTTCTCAGTGGCGTTGCTACTATGCTTATTTGTTTTCAATTTTGTGGTCTCATTGGCCTGAGTAACTATTATGTATGAGTGTACTTTACAGAACTGTGTAATGCTAGACACTAGGGGGCAGATTACATTTACAAGCCCCTTGCGCCACGTTTACGTTGCCTTGCGTGACGCAACAGCGGCGTAAACGTGGCGCATCCCTGCGAGTCATTTACAGCATGACGCATCTAGGGAGATGCGTCACGTTATAAAGCCATGGGCCTGCGCCACAATGGGTGCGTTCCTAGTACGCAGGGTGGGCGGTCCGGCGGCTGTGCGGCTGGCAAAAGTGCCTGCGTGAAATCTACAAGATTTAACGCAGGCACTTCTGCGATGCTGCTACGTCAATTCAATTCCTTATGCCTGCTTGAAGCAGGCATAAGGACTGACACAGCATGTTAAGTATTGGGTGGCTCTGAGCATTACTGGAGTTGCATTGCGTTGGCGACGTGACTCCAGCGATGCGCCGCTCTTACGTGACGAGATGCGTCACGCAAGTGCCTACCCTTGTGCCAGGGCGCACCGCATTGTAAATGAGGCGCATCTGCCGTGTCTCAAGGGTAGTTTTGCGTGACGCATTTCATCTGGTGCATCTCTGGAGATGCGCCAGAACGCGTAAGTAAGTATGCCCCTAAGGGGCAGAATTGCAATTAGCGTCGCATCCCTGCAAAGTAGCAGGGATACGCCAGTAATTGTGCGGCCCGCTACCACCACCAAACATGGTGCGCCGCATTTGCAATGCGGCGCACCATGGGCCCAAAACGTCACTGAAGCTTTACTGCTGGAGTTTAAGGGGGGAGCAGGTGACGCGACGGGAGATCTTCAGCCTGGAGGAAGTGGGCGCGCTGGTCTACTTCGTCCAGCGCCGCCTGCCCAGGACCATCGCGGGAGGCGGCAGGATCGCGGCTGGCGGCTACAACATCCGAGAGCGCCGGAAGCGGTGGCAGAAGGTGTGCTGGGCCATGTCCCAACTCTCCGGGGTCCAGCGCACCTACAGCCAGGCCACCCACCGCTGGACGGACCTCCTGGACCGGGAGCGCGACCTGCTGGACCAGCTCGGCTTGGAGATCCCTGGGCTTGGTGAGTAGTAGTAGCTATTTCATCACTCACTACTATGTTTTCTCCTGCTCTGTGTTGTTGTATTGCAAATATTTGCTTTTTACATGGAGCAAGCCAATAATGCTGCTGACGATTACATTGCAGTTAAATTATATTTCAAAATCTTCTGTGCATTTCAGGTGCACTGCTCTCCTTCTCAGTGGCGTTGCTACTATGCTTATTTGTTTTCAATTTTGTGGTCTCATTGGCCTGAGTAACTATTATGTATGAGTGTACTTTACAGAACTGCGTAATGCTAGACACTAGGGGGCAGATTACATTTACAAGCCCCTTGCGCCACGTTTACGTTGCCTTGCGTGACGCAACAGCGGCGTAAACGTGGCGCATCCCTGCGAGTCATTTACAGCATGACGCATCTAGGGAGATGCGTCACGTTATAAAGCCATGGGCCTGCGCCACAATGGGTGCGTTCCTAGTACGCAGGGTGGGCGGTCCGGCGGCTGTGCGGCTGGCAAAAGTGCCTGCGTGAAATCTACAAGATTTAACGCAGGCACTTCTGCGATGCTGCTACGTCAATTCAATTCCTTATGCCTGCTTGAAGCAGGCATAAGGACTGACACAGCATGTTAAGTATTGGGTGGCTCTGAGCATTACTGGAGTTGCATTGCGTTGGCGACGTGACTCCAGCGATGCGCCGCTCTTACGTGACGAGATGCGTCACGCAAGTGCCTACCCTTGTGCCAGGGCGCACCGCATTGTAAATGAGGCGCATCTGCCGTGTCTCAAGCGTAGTTTTGCGTGACGCATTTCATCTGGTGCATCTCTGGAGATGCGCCAGAACGCGTAAGTAAGTATGCCCCTAAGGGGCAGAATTGCAATTAGCGTCGCATCCCTGCAAAGTAGCAGGGATACGCCAGTAATTGTGCGGCCCGCTACCACCACCAAACATGGTGCGCCGCATTTGCAATGCGGCGCACCATGGGCCCAAAACGTCACTGAAGCTTTACTGCTGGAGTTGCGTCGCAAGGATGGCGCAGCTCCAGCAATGCTCTGGGGTACCCTATCTCCCCAATGCTGGGTCAAGCCGTACGTCTGCTTCAAGCAGGTGCAGGGTTTGTGTGACGCATTATTGTCCTAAAGGTGACTGATTGAAATTTTGTAGGTTTCCCTCAGCCACTTTTAGGATGTGTTCCAGCGCAGGAATGCCCTCCCTTGCGCCGGAACGCCCCCTGATGGCGCAGGGCTTTATAACGGGATGCATCTCCCAAATGCGTCACGCTGTTATAATATTATACGCCGCACCATAGCGCCTCTTTTGTTCAGCTGCTGCGTCACAAAAGTCACGCAAGAACGGAGCAAAAGAGCCGCAAGGGGCTTAAATCTGCCCCTTCCTTTGTACCCCTGACAATAAGAAAAATAGTGGCAGTGGATTGATAGTTTGACTATTTAAATGACTGGTTATGTAGCAGGCAACTGTTAGTGTTGTCACTGATCTGACTGAAATCACAATGGAGTTTGTCTGTCACTTTGCGTCTTGCCTGCGGACTGCTGCCTGCCAGTCCTAGGTGAACCTTTCAGTACTTTGTTTAGTGAGTTACGTGACCTTTGAAGTCGCAAGTCCGCAAATCAATGAAAACTAACCCTAATCAATATAATTTCGTGGAAATATTTTGTTATTGTTGTTTTGAAATGTTTGATTTGGTTGACATTGACAAGCAACAATCATCCATGTTTTCTGTTCTTTCTTTCATGTTGTACGTCAGCTCCCCCCAGGGGCGAGGGGACACAGGAGCAGCAGGCGGCGGCGGATTCTGTTGAACAGGGCCAGGATCGGGCAGGCGAGGGCTCCTTTGCTGGCCCCAGTAAGTTTTCATTTTAGACTAGTACCTATTTTTCCTAGCGTTCCTCATTTGATTTTTTCAAAATCGTCTTTGATCTTCTTGTAGACTGTATCTAAATTCTTATCCTGCCTCTACTATGACTCCCTGTGGTATTACTAGATTATTCTTATTAGTCTGTCTGTGTAGCTAACTAAGATTGCACGGTTGGCGAAACTCCCATTCTAGTCAGCAATAGCTCTATCAACTTAGTGCAGTCCTCTGGGATTGTCCATAATGTCTTTTGAAGTATTCTATCTGCTTTGAAAATTCCCAACTATAAAATGTGAATGACCACCAAGAAGGAATAAGATACTACCTTTTGGTTTGGATAGGAGGACAATCCATACCACTACTGTTGCGGGGACAATTCTTCTGCAGAAACAGAACTATGGACAATAAATAGTGCATTGCTTATCAATTATAATAGGCGCTGTTAGAGTTTCCACATACCTCTGTGATAACAGACTTTGAACCCCCAATGTCCTTACTGACTGACTACATAGTGTGGCACAGTCATTTACCTCCCGAATTCATCGATGATTGATCCCCAATGATGATTATCCAACGTAGCTCAAGAGTACGGAGTCAGAGTGAAGAAGTGTCAGAGGCACGGGCTCATGCTTGCAAAAATTGCAAAACCTTTCGCTCAGTCACTCTAGTCTGGACCAAAAAACACAGAGTCTATTTAAGTTTAAAAGCTTTATTAAAAGTAAACACATTTATTAAAATGAAGTCATAATAAAACTAAACGTTTAACTGAGAATGGAAAAGTGGTTAGTGCTGACGATTAATTGAAGACATTTCTTGTGGTCGAGCCGAGATCTCACCTGGTTTCAACTTGATCTTGTTGTTAGAAGTCCATCTTCTGTCTGTGTGGAGAAAAATGGTGCCTGTTAAAAAGCCAGCCTTCATCAGTTGTGCCAAAAAGTGCAGCAAGACAACACCCTTCCCTGGAAAAAGGGACATTTTTTTTTACTTTAGAGTAGACAGTCACAAATTACATTGTTTTCACATGTCTTCATTCCTATCAATCAATCAATCAATGACATTTATAGAGCGCACTACCTACCCGTAGGGTCACAAGGCGCTTAGGGGGTGGGGGGTGCCGTTACTGCTCGAACAGCCAGGTCTTGAGCTTCTTCCTGAAGGAGAGGTGGTCTTGGGTCAGGCGCAGGTCGGCCGGGAGGGAGTTCCAGGTCTTGGCGGCCAGGTAGGAGAAGGACCTTCCTCCTGTTGTGGCTCTACGGATGCGTGGAACGGCAGCGAGGGCGTGGCTGGCAGATCGGAGGTGGCGTTTGGGAGCGTAGAAGTTGATGCGGTTGTTGAGGTAGCTCGGTCCTTGATCGTGTAGGGCTTTGTGTGCGTGGGTGAGGAGCCGGAAGGTGATTCTTTTGTTGACGGGGAGCCAGTGCAGGTCTCTCAGGTGTCCGGAGATGTGGCTGTTCCGTGGGATGTCGAGGATGAGTCTGGCTGAGGCGTTCTGGATCCGCTGGAGTCTCTTCTGGAGCTTGTTGGTGGTTCTGGCGTAGAGTGCGTTGCCGTAGTCCAGTCGGCTGGTGACGAGGGCCTGGGTGACGGTCTTCCTGGTCTCCATGGGGATCCACCAGAAGATCTTCCGAAGCATGCGCAGGATGTTGAAGCACGACGAGGAGACGGCGTTGACTTGCCTGGTCATGGAGAGGGAGGAGTCCAGGATGAAGCCCAGGTTGCGTGCGTGGTTCGTCGGTTTGGGTGCGGTGCCCAGGGCGGGGGGCCACCAGGAGCCGTCCCAGGCGGAGGGCGAGGAGCCCAGGATGAGGACCTCCGTCTTGTCTGAGTTCAGTTTCAGGCGGCTCGTCGTCATCCACTCGGCTACCTCTTTCATCCCTTCGTGCAGGTTGGCTCTGGCGGCGGCGGGGTCGTTGGTCAGGGAGAGGATCAGCTGGGTGTCGTCGGCATAGGAGATTATGTTGAGGTTGTGTTGGCGTGCGATGGCCGCGAGGGGGCTCATGTAGACGTTGAAGAGGGTAGGGCTCAGCGAGGATCCTTGAGGGACTGACTTCGGTGGCCTCTGACTTGTACGGTGGTAGGCGGACTCTCTGTGTTCTTCCGTCGAGGAAGGAGACGATCCATTCCAGTGCCTTCTCCTGGATTCCGACATTGCTGAGGCGCTGCACTAGGGTGCGGTGGCAGACCGTGTCGAAAGCCGCGGAGAGGTCTAGGAGGATGAGGGCCGCTGTTTCTCCGTTGTCCATCAGGGCTCGGATGTCGTCGGTGGCGGCGATGAGGGCGATCTCGGTGCTGTGGTTGGCACGGAAGCCGGACTGCGAGGGGTCGAGGGATCCATTCGTCTCGAGGAAGGCGGCCAGCTGTTTGTTGACGGTCTTCTCGATGACTTTGGCCGGAAACGGGAGTAGTGAGATGGGGCGGTAATTCTTGAGTTCGGTGGGGTCTGCCGTAGGTTTCTTGAGTAGAGCGCTGAGTTCGGCGTGCTTCCAGCTCTCGGGGAAGGTGGCGGTGTCGAATGAGGTGTTGATAATGTCCCGCAGGTGGGGTGCGATGACAGCGTCGGCTTTGTTGAAGACGTGGTGAGGGCAGGGGTCGGTCGGAGATCCGGAGTGGACGGAGTTCATCATGCGGACGGTGTCTACAGTGCTGATCGGGGTCCAGGCTCGGAGGGTGGTGGTGGGCGGCGTTGCTGTGGTCGTGGCGTGGGTCGGATGGGTGCTGAAGCTGTTGTGTATGTCCGCGATCTTGTTGTGGAAGTAGGAGGCGAGGGAGTTGCAGAGGTCTTGCGATGGGGTGATGTCGTTGTTTCCGGCGTTGGGGTTGGAGAGCTCTTTCACGATGTTGAAGAGTTCCTTGCAGTTGTGTGCGTTGTTGTCCAGTCGGTTCTTGAAAGCCGTTTTCTTGGCGGTGCGGATCAGTTGGTGGTGTTTCCGGGTGGCGAGCTTGAGGGTGGTCCTGTTGTCCGGTGTGGGTTCCTTTCTCCGGACTTCTCGAGGGCTTGGCAGTTCTTCTTGGAGCTCTTGAGTTCGTCGGTGAACCATGGGGCTTTCTTACTGCCGGGTCTGCTGGGCGGGGTCCTCAGAGGGGCGAGTTCGTCTGCGCAGTTGCTGATCCACTTCGTGAGGTTGTCGGCGGCCTGGCTGGGGTTCGCTGAGCTGGCCGGAGGGTGCTGGCTCAGGGAAGCGGCGAGCTGGTCGGCTGTGATCTTGTTCCAGCTTCTCCGAGCAACCTGTTGCTGGTGGTGGTGGATCGTCGTTCTTCTGAAGGTGAAGTGGACGCATCTGTGGTCCGTCCAGTGGAGTTCTGTGGCGTGGCTGAAAGCGATGTCTTTGCTGGATGAGAAGATGGCGTCGAGTGTGTGTCCGGCGAGGTGGGTGGGGGTGCTCACCAGTTACTTGAGTCCAAGGTTGGCGAGGTTGTCGAGCAGGGTGCTGGTGTTGCAGTCGTTGTTGTTCTCCAGGTGGAAGTTGAAGTCCCCCAGGAGGATGTAGTCAGCGGAGGGGAGGACATGCGGGCTGACGTAGTCGGCGATGTCCTCACTGAATTGAGTGCGTGGTTTCGGAGGTCGGTAGATCAGGGTGCCTCTGAGGGTGGTCTTCGGGTCGGTGTGGATCTGGAAATGCAGGTGTTCGGCGGAGGGTGGGGTGTTGTCGGTGCTGGTCGTGATACGGATGGTGTTCCTGTGGATGATGGCGATGCCTCCTCCCACCTGGTTGGCGTTGCGGTCCCTCCGGGTGATCTTGTAGCCCTCTGGGATGGCGATGTCGGGCGCTGAGGAGGCGTTCATCCAGGTCTCCGTGAGGAAGGCAACGTCAGGAGCTGTGGTGTCGAGGAGGTTCCAGAGTTCGATGGCGTTTCTGTGGACGGAGCGGGTGCTGGTGCCGGGCAGGTCCGGATGCAGGTGAACTTGCAGGCGTGGCAGCTGAATGGTCCGTGGGAGCGTCGTGGGGTGGCTCGGTAGCATCCTGGGATTCGGCCGGTGTTGAGTGCGATGAGTGTTGCGGCGTCGTAGGTCCGGCGGGTCGTCTTGCTTCGGCCGGAGCCAGGGGTCCTTGCACTGGGCGCGGTCCAGGCGCGGACGGGCGTAGACGGGCTTACCTTTGGCGCGCCTTCGGCGCACAATCGGCGCGCCCGCTGCACGTGACCGCTGCACGTTCGCACGGTCGCCATATATGGCGAAGTGCGTGGGTGGGCGGAGCAGCTGGGAGGCGGGAGCGGGGAGGGTACAGAAAGAAAAGGGGCGGGGTTAGCGGTGGTGGCGGGGAGCGGGGAGCGGGGAGGGATGAGACGGGGGTGGCAGAGGGAGGCAAACCAGGGAAAACAAAGGAGGAGAGAAAAAAAACAATTTGAACAACAAACAGCAATACAATTACAATTTAAACGGACCAAAAACAAGGCAAAAACGAGTACAGGGACACAGGGCAGGAATCGAGTGCAGACCACGCCGCTCGGTGGCAGGGGGCGTGGTCTCGCGGCGGAGACGGGGCAGGCGAGGCACAGGGCAGGAAGGCACACGCAGCAGCTGGTGGCCGTGCGGCGCGGGGGTGTCCCAGAACTGGGACACCCCCGCGCCGCGTCCCTAGACCAAATACTAGTGAGTGGTTTATTCTAACATTCTTAAATGTACTTTGTAGGTGGAACATCTGGTGGCGGGGCCAGCGCGGAGGTGGTGGTGCTCGACACGGAGGCGGAGGGCAATTCTTCAGGGGAGGAGGCGGCGGCTCCAGTGCCGGCTGTGAGAGTTGAGACGGTGGTGGTGGCGGGCAGAGGTAAGCTCTTATATATTCCTTACTTATTGAGATTGAAGACGTGGCTGGGAAGGAAAGAATATGAGATGCATGGCTGGGTGAATGATGAAGCAATGATGGGTGGAAGGACAACAGCCTGGGTGAGTGACACAGAAACTGTATGTGTCCATATACCTGGATCATGCTACTATCTGATTCTTAGATAGCATATGGGTATCTAGAGCAGGTGTACTCATAGTACGGCCCGCGGGCCGGTGGCGGCCCGGCAAGCCTTCCTTGGCTGTGCGCAGACCTTGCAGACAATCACTGCTCCCCCGGCCCCCACAGAGCAGAGGCTTTGTTGTATTTCACCTGTTAGCGCCCCTGCATCTCCACTCTGACAATCACTGCTCCCCCGGCCCCCACAGAGCAGAGTGGAGATGCAGGGCCACAAAGAGGTGAAATAGAACAAAGCCTCAGCTCTGTAGGGCCGGGCGAGCAGTGATTGTCAGGGTGGAGATGCAGGGGCGGTACAACAAACAAAGCCTCAATAATATGTTAATGGTCTTTTAAATACCTGTTAAGTACTTTGGTGTGGCTGTCTGTGTGTGCGCGTTGAGGGAGCTGTCTCAGCCCGGGCTGAAGGCTGACACAGACAGACAGACACACAGTGAGATGACAGAGGGGGAGGGAGAGGGAGGGCAGGAGGGAGAGAGAGATGGAGAGGGAGGGCAGGAGGGAGAGCAGGAGGGAGAGAGATGTATGTAAATGCTGGGTCTGGTGGCTCAGTGGATGAAGGCATCTGCTGCAGGGACCTGTGTGCAACCTCATGGTCACAAGTTTTCGTTTTGCTTTAGCCCCGCCCCCTCTGACTCCGCCCCCACCAGTGCGGCCCTCGGCCACAAACTACACTGTAAATTTAGCCCCCGAGAGAAAGTTTGTGAGTACCCATGATCTAGAGAGAGTAGACGGTCAGTGGATGAACTAAGTGTAACTTTGAAGAGCATGTAACACTGCACCCGCTCGTCCGTTTCAGTGTAGGAAAGGCAAGGAAAAGAAGTTGTAATTTTGTCCAAATACTACCATCAATAGTAGTAGTAGTTTGCATTGCAAGCACAGCATAGATCCGGTTATTACGATGGCCACTCCCTACCTCTCTTAATAAGTTTAGTAGTACTCAGTCATTCATGTGTGGATGTATCACTGGTCACTCAATAAAAAGCAAAGCACCTAAAGTCATCCCATATGTAAGCAAAAACATCCCATGTGTAGTGATAGATAATCAGATTATTTATCTTCTTCATTTTCCATTTCTAGTACTCATTTGCACTGTAGGGTGAAAGTTAAATTAATTAAGCAGTAGCCCTTGTAACAGAGTATTCTCAGTGCCACCCGTAATAGAAAAGTAAGAGCTTCACCACCTGCATGTACTGGACCGGTACAGTAACGCAAGTCTAGGTCACTCATCATGGCGTGCGTCTCTTTTTCTCGGGTGCAAGTTCACTGCGCTGGCATTATGCCGGCTTGCAGAAGATAACGTACCAATTTTCCTAAACAAGAGACAAGAAGAAGAATAAGACTGGTGTACTTTCATAGTCGACTCCAATGGAAGTCCATAGTGCTCGTAGAATTTGTTCCTTAAACTCCCACTAATGTTAGAGCAAGGATGAAGAAGTGGGAGGTTGGATAGATACTGGCCTCAATAGTTAGGTAATGCGCTTGCAAGTTGCTAGTTGTACTGTAACACAAATTTCTGCCGAATGATTGAGTTAATCTTAAAGAGCATTGGTTACAGACTATGTCTTTCTTTCTTCATATAGATGCTCCTTCCAAACCAACAAGGAGGAAGGAGCTGGCTAGAGCGGCCCGGCAACGGAGGATCGATGCCACTGTTGCTGAATATCGGCGGCTGGTGGCCCTGGAGGACGACGAAAGTGCGCAGTCGACAACAACAACAACGTCGGCTGTATCGGCCTCCGTGCCCCCACGGGCTGCCACCCAGCACAGTGCTCCAGCCAGACCGAGCCGGGCTGCCAAAGCCAAACGCCGACGCCGAGCAGCAAGGACAACAGCTAGCTCTCACAGCCATTGCAACTGCAAGGCACTCCTGCGCCGCAGTACCCTGAGGGTGTCCCGCCTTCAGCAGGAGCTCCACCACTTTACCAACGTGTTGGAGGGGCTCCGCTTAGAGCACGCCTTGCTCCGCGAGGAGTATGATGCCCTGGCCCAAAAAGTGAACAGCATCCACCCATAGTGTCCCTTGCCCCTTTTTAGAGACTTTTGGGGGGTGGGAATCGGGAGTTGGGTTTGGGACTTTTAAAGGACAACTGTTGGGGTTAGGGAGGGTCTTGCGGGAGATTATTTTGTTAGGGCTATACCAATATACTTTTTGAAACTTTATCTGACAATACCTGTTTTTACTGCTTGCCTGGTGGGTGGGGGTTTAACAGTTACTTTGTTTTCCTGAAAGTTTAGTTTCATTTTCTTCCTTTAAGTGTAAATGCCCAAACAAGAGTCCTAGGACTTTAGTAGTACTACCGTCAGTCTCTCGTCTCTCCTAATACTCCATTATACTCCCTCCCACCAAATGCTTATCTTACCTGTAATTTGTGTTTCAAAGTAGGGCTAGGCACAGGGCTGGCTCCACGGGAAATGGCGATTAAGGTTGGCAATCCTGGGCGGACGAAAATATCCTCATAGTGGTGGTACTAGTGGTGTGACACAGTGGCAGTTGCATGCCTATGAAAAAAAAGAAAATGAAATCTGGTTTGTCCTGAGCAATACAACGGTACAATAGAGAATATAGCAGGTGACAGTACACTAGAACAGTGCCACATTGTAGCCTAACAAATGGTAAAGTATAACTACTAATTCGGTTGAAGTTCTTTGACATTAGCCATGGGTCTTTGTCAAGCAGAGTAAGAATATATCCTCGGATTTCTTCACCAGCCTGTTGCTATCACCTTATCCTCCCCAGCAAGTGTGTGGATTTATTGCTGTAATTTAGTCACACATCAATCAAAACCACACAGCCCGGGGGAAGAGGGTTAGGGTTTGAAAAATGGATGGGTACGGGGGTTTTTGGGAAAGGTTTTGGGAGACAAGAAAAAATAGCACAGCATGGACAAACAATTGAACATAAACAAATCTTTGGGTACAAACCTATCCATCAATCTTTGAAAGTGCATGCACTACTGCATGCATGTCAGTGAAAAGTAAGTAGTACTTTCGACAACTGTGGAAGAAAGAATGCGACAGTACAGGGCGTGTGTGGAATTATTGATAACTATATTCAACATAAGGTCTCTGTTGCCAGATACCTGAGAGCCTTGCTGGTCACTATAAATCCATTCACAACACTCAATGGGGTTGGTCTGGAAGTTATAGTAGATAGAAAAGGAGAAATTGCTCTTTTTCTAGGTGTCCCCTTACTCACCAGGGTTGCCCCTTGGTGACATGCTTCATCATTGGGGCCATCCCAGTCCTCTATGGGCTGGGGCGTGCTGCGACTTGCGAATTACGTAGGAGCACTTACAAATGACTATGTGTGGTGCAGATGTGATAGTGGAGTGGACTAAGTGATGTGTTAAGGGATCAATTTAGAAGCAGAGAGAGATCCAAGAAATGCAGTCACAGTCATAGAAAAAAACAATGGATACTGTATCTGTATGTTGTTGTAGTTGTCCTGTTGAAATTGGCAAGTAAGTTGCATGCAGAAAAAAATTCCTCTTATTAGCTGCACTCCTCCATTGCAGCTGACGCTTCATCCATCAATGTTGGTGACCAGAAGACACCCTGTAAAAAAAGCACAGCATGGACAAACAATAATTGAAGATAAAGAAATCTTTGGGTACAAAGCTAACCATAAATCTTTTAAGTGACATAAAGGAAGTGCATGCACTACTGAATGCATTGTTACTGAAAAGTAAGTAGTACTAGAATGCAACAGTACAGGGCTGCAGCGTTTTCACTTGCCTATCTCTGCACTCAGAGAAACACTTCTTACATTAAATTAGGTTTTAAAAATAGCCGAAGTAAAACCTATAGAATGGCTGTAGGGATCAATTTAAAAGCAGAGAGAGATCCAAGAAATGCAGTCACAGTCATAGAATAAAACAATGGATACTGTATCTGTATGTTGTTGTAGTTGTCCTGTTGAATTTGGTAAGCAAGTTGCATGCAGAAAAAAATTCCTCTTATTAGCGGCACTCCTCCATTCCATCTGACGCTTTGTCCATCAATGTTGGTGACCAGAAGACACCCTGTCCACTGCCTGCCTGGCGGATGCTGAATTGCGGCTCGCTAATGTGAAGCCTGACTCCATCCTTTTTTCCCCATTGCACAGACTGAAACCCGGCCTGTAATTATTCAACAAAAAACAGGAAGTGATATAATATTACAACACCACTGATAAATAAATATAAGGTATGTAGGCTGTGGAGTGCAAAAAGTCACACATTGATTTTCCTAGTAGACAGTACAATATTTTTGAAAGTGCGTACTCTGTCTGAGTCACCTTTTGAAGGATAAATAAGTATGGGCAAATTAATGTAGCGGATCTTTCCCCTCAAGCTAGGTGTACTGTAAACTGTGTTTTAGAACAAAATTAGATCTTCCCAGCAGTGCTCCCACCCAGACCCTTACTAAAGCCAGTCGCAACAATGTAGAAGACCCCCAATCAAATCTCAAAAAACGAGGCCTAGCAGAAAACTGGTGACAAAACGTACTTTGAAAGTAAAAGTAGGCCCAAATACCCCCTTACCCACCGTGGATTGTATTCAAACCACTTGCAAGCAACCAAGCAAAAGTATCCATAGCCAGCATCGCTCCAAGACTCGAAAAACCCCCCACCCAAACACATGCAATAGAAATACTGCTAACCCTAACGAACCCTAAGTTAAGAATAGTGGCAAAGGCTTTCTTTAACTATGCCAAATCTCCCCTTTCCCACCATGGATTTTCTTCAAATGACTTGTAACCAAAATTACACATTCTCACGAGTGCTCTAAGACCCCAGAACTCAGTTGCAAAAATCTAGAACACCCCGAAACACATGCAATCCTGCTGCTAGGGCTAACCCTAACGAACCCTAAGTTACAAAAAGTGCCAAAAGGCTTTTCCGCGTGGATTTTGTCCCAACCATATCTACCCAGTATTAGACCTTCCCAGGAATGCCCCAAGACCCGCCAACCCACCCGCCAAAAAGCATAACACCCCCAAACAGGCCAAAAGCAAAATCTCATACTTACAATATTTCTCGGCCTTCGGTCCAAACGCGCTGTGTAGCTAGGCCATAACTCCGGTTTACCACCACGGATTTCCTGAAAAGCAAATGCAATCAAGATTAGAGTGTCCCAGCAGTGCTCCCAGACCCCAAAACCCACCCACAAACACCAGGAAGCCCCCCAAACAGGCCCCCAAAAATGCTACATTGAGCAAAATGTCAGAAATAGCAACAAAAAAAATCAGCGTGGATTTTGTCCCAACCACTTCTATCCGATATTAGACCTTCCCAGGAATGCCCCAAGACCCGCCAACCCACCCGCCAAAAAGCATAACACCCCCAAACAGGCCAAAAGCAAAATCTCATACTTACAATATTTCTCAGCCTTCGGTCCAAACGCGCTGTGTAGCTAGGCCACAACTCCGGTTTACCAACACGGATTTCCTGAAAAGCAAATGCAATCAAGATTAGAGTGTCCCAGCAGTGCTCCCAGACCCCAAAACCCACCCACAAACACCAGGAATCCCCCCAAACAGGCCCCCGAAAACGCTACATTGAGCAAAATGTCAGAAATAGTAACAAAAAAAATCAGCGTGGATTTTGTCCCAAACACTTCTATCCAGTATTAGACCTTCCCAGGAATGCCCCAAGACCCGCCAACCCACCCGCCAAAAAGCGTAACACCCCCAAACAGGCCAAAAGCAAAATCTCATACTTACAATATTTCTCGGCCTTCGGTCCAAACGCGCTGTGTAGCTAGGCCATAACTCCCGTTTACCACCACGGATTTCCTGAAAAGCAAATGCAATCAAGATTAGAGTGTCCCAGCAGTGCTCCCAGACCCCGACACTCACCCACAAACAGCCAGAACCCCCCCAAAGAGCACCTCAAAGGCAAGCAAGTCAGCAAAAACACCAAAAAATTTCCGCCTCGGATTTGGTCCAAACCACTTTTAGCCGGTATTAGAGCTTCCCAGCAATGGCCCCAGAGCCGTCAACTCACCCGCAAAGAGGTAGAACAACACCCACACAAGTGCTGAGTCTTTCTTCATTGGGCGTAAACCAGCCCTCTGCTTTGATGGAAATAGGAGTCTGGAGGTAGAGGATAGAGAAGCATGTTCTTCTGAACTTGTGAACCTGAGGAATGCAGACTGTGGCACCTTCAAATCAATAAGCAAACAAGTGAAGACAGTTCTGCTGATGGGCTTGTTTTTGTGATTAGGTGATTAAAGTTTGAATTATAATAACTGTGCACAATAAAGAAAGACAGACACACAGGAATAAAAGTGAATAAGGACGAAAAAGAAAGTTATTTTGATTCATTGTCTCATTTTCAGGGCTCGGTGTCACGGTCCACGAATAAGAATAAGGCTTCGTCATCATACTCTGCGAATTCAGGAAGGGTGAGCTCAGTGTCACCTGACAGAGAAGAAATTCCCTCATCTATGTTGCTGTCCACCTCGTCTTCATCCGGCGTGCTTTCTCGTACTCTGTAATCTGGTGGTATGAGGTGCTGATTCCTCTTGATCATTGTTAACCTCTCCACATTTTTGGGCGAGAGGCGGCTCCGTTTGGAAGTTACAATGCCACCAGCAGCACTGAAAACACGTTCAGAAGACACGCTTGCGAGTGGGCAAGACAAGTAGTTTAAAGCCAGGTTGGAGAGCTGTGGCCACAATTCTTTTTTCCCATGCCAATACGCCAATGGGTCAGCATTAACATAGACCTCTGTTGAGTCATTCAGATAGTCCTTCACCATCGACTCAAGGTGCTCCTCCAAGGTTCCTCCACTTTGCTTAGCTGTTGCTGTGACCTTTTGAGAACCAAACCCAAGCCGAGCTAGCCAATCCTCTTCAGCCTCCAATGTTACTGTTCTGTCTGGTGGTGCAGATGATCCGGTTGCCGGTCTCTTTAACGGCTGAGAGGTCACTTGTGCCACAGCCACAGGTGCAGAAGTGGATTGTTGTGACTGGGGATGGCCTGCTGATGCTGATGTACTGCCTTTTCCTTCAATGTTCTGCCGTTCTCTTTCAAACCTCTTGGCTGAGGAGGCTAGCCACTGTTTGTACTTTGTAACATCTTCATCAGCAAAAGGAAAGAATGCTTGGCCTGCCAGCGCCTTTTTGTAGCGTGGATCCAGAATAGTAGCACAAATGTAATGCTGGTTTGAGTGGATCATTGTAAGACGTTCATCACCTTGTAGGCGCTCTAATAATTTCTCCGCCAGAACAAAAGGGTCTCGTTTTTTTTCATCTTTTTGAAACACAGAACACACCTCCTTCAGTTGATGCTCCAGCATGTACAACAATGGGATAGCTTTTCCCAAATTACAGTCCTCCTTGCTGACTGCACACATGAAGAACTCAAAAAGACGAAGCATGCGTGTCAGGCTTTTAACTATGTCCCATTGCGCCGCACCCATCCTCAGGTCCTCCTTCTGAGCTGTACCCTGTGTTAAGAAATAGTGATCGAGTACCGTATACTGCTCATACAGACGCTCAAGCATGTAGAAGGTTGAGTTCCAACGTGTTGCCACCTCCTGGATGAGTGCTTTCACTGGCATTTGACGTTCATATAGCAGGCTCCTCAGATGCTTCCGGGCCTTAAAAGAATGGCTGAAATGTTTGCACATTTTTCGGCAGGTGTCCACTACCCTGTACGCTGCACTGTCTTTATCACTCAAGAATTTTTTGACAACCAGGTTTATACAGTGCGCCAAACATGGCACTCTGAAATAGTCACCCAGCTCCATGGCCTTAACTACATTGGCGCCATTATCCGTGGAAGCATAACCAACCTGGCGTTTTTTTGGGGACAGCCAGTCAAGGACCTTTGTGTTAAACACATCCAAAATGTTTTCTGCTGTGTGACGTTTCTCCAAACCAAACATGGCTAGTGTTGCATGTTTCCGAGCAGCTTTAACAACTTGGTCCGGGTCAACACCTGCGTCTAGCTTTGCTTTAACCCCTGAAAAAGAGACCCAGTGTGCAGTGATGCGCATGTAATCAGCGCCTGCGCCACTGGTCCACATGTCTGTTGTCAGATGTATAGTGTGAACAGCACTCTTCTGCAAAGCTGCCCCAATCACCTCCAGAACATCTTCATGTAGTGCTGGAACCGCAACTCGGGCAAAATAGAACCGGCTAGGAACCTTCCATTTAGGGCAGAGCGCTGCCACTAATTCTAGAAAACCAACCCCTTCTACAAAAGAAAAAGGGAGAAGGTCCAGAGCTAGCATTTTAGCCAGCTTAGTGTTATACAGACGCGTCAGTGGGTGGTTGCGTTCATATTGCGCTTCTGTAAACAACATCTTTTTAATGTTGCCCTGGACCAAGGATTTACGGGATGATGATGATGATATCTTCGACCCAGTTACGCTCGCTGATGAACTTTTTCGCATTGGTGTATCACTCTCTCCCACACTCTTAGTGTGGCTTACATGGGGTGTGCTGCTGACAGGGGTACTGGGTGTAAGTGAAGTGTTTGACACGTCTTCTTCCTCCTCGTCATCATCAGATGAAACAGCATTACGTGCAATTCGGGCTTCCTTGATCGCCTGTAGGTGCGCAAACCATTTGACAGCATGCTTTCTTTCAAGATGACCTCTCTGGCCTCCGGTACCATAGTTGGAACCAAACTTACCACGACTAACTCGAAGCTTACAAATGCTACAAATGGCTATGTTTTCTTTTTTTGGGCAAACACTAAAGAAGTCCCAAACTGCAGACTTGAAATGTCTTTGGGGGCCGGAGGAGGCGGCGATACTGGTGGTGGTGGTCCTGCTGCTAATGCCAGATGAAGTGGAGGATGTGGATTGCCGAACTTCAGTACGTTTTGCACTTTCACCACCACTAATTGAGGTCGAGGTGGATGGAGGTACCGTCTGGTGACTAAGAAATATGGAAGCAGTCGGTGTTGGTGTACTAGTTAACTCCAATGATTGTGGTGTTTCTTCCATTGCCTCCTCGTCGACATCATCATCACGCTCAGCAGATTCTCGGGATAGGGTCAAAATGTCTCTTTGCTGCATGCCCGCTGGGGCTGCAGTGACCTTTATGATGACTGGCTCGTCGTCGTGAGAGGCTTCATCAGCAGCAGTATCCGTCACTTCTTGTTGAGCCTCATCACACTCCATAGCTATGAGTTTTTCGACGACCTTCCTTTTACGCTCAGGTATCTTTGTCAGATCATGGTGTGCCTCACTTTCAGACTGCCGTGATGGTTCCCAATCTTCATCCAGATCATCAGAAGGAGGTGGGCTTGAAGAAGATGTAGACACCCCCCTTGATCTTTTCCTTGCTAGGGATGTGGAAGACAATGAATGATCATCAGGAGGAGTGGCTTCCTCAAATGATACCTCGGTTTGATTGTCAATTTCCTGATGTGCCCCTACTTCGGGAGAAACAACTATTGTGGGCACTTGCGACCCTCCATGCACCTCTGCTTGCGCATCTCCTTGCGCTGCCTCTCCTTCCACATGTACTTGGGCTTATACTTGCACATGTTGTTGTTGTTGCGGCTGTGGTTGTTCAACACTTGTCAGACGAGTTACAACAACCTGTGTTGATTCAGGGACATTGCTGCTACTTTCTTGCGATGAGCCAACATCACTGGTCGATGGTGATTGAAGAAGTACACTGACTGCCTCTGAAGCACTCAAGGGCTTTGACTTAAGTTGGCGTGGTGGTGGCGGCACTGAGCCCAATGGAGCAGGGGTGCTGCTCCCAGCTTGGTCCCCAGCAGATCCCGCTGCTGCTGCAGGCGTACTTTTTTTTTTACTCCCAAAAAATGCGGCGGACGGCACACCAGCCTCCTTGGTAACTTGATTCTTCTGCTCCTTACTAGCAACTTTCTTGCTAGAGGAGCTACGGAGACCTTTTTTTGGGGCCATCTTCTTCAGAGCAGGTCAGAACAGCAGGCCGCAGTTGCACGAGTTGCAGAGTTGTCTGAGGCCAGACGTGACGTCACGTGACGTTATGCTGCACACACACACCGCTGCAGGACTTCTTCCTGGCACTGGTGGTTCTCTTGAGTCTTGTGCACCTAAAAGCAATGGAAGACAGAGGAACATCAGTTCAGTTATACACCCCAAAAAAAATCGAAAAAACCCAGAAAAATCAGCACAATCCCATGCCCTCCATGATGCTTAAATTCAAGACACCCCACAGAAAGACTAGGCCCATGCAACACTCACTAGCCACTACCCCTGGTGAAAAGGCCACAACAACAGGCCAAAAAAATGAAAATCACAGAAAAATCAGCACAATCCCAAGCCATCCAGCCCCTCCATGATGTTTAAATTCAAGACAACCCACAGAAAGACTAGGCCCATGCACCACTCACTACCCCTGGGCATAATGGATGAAAGCTAGGCAAAATGGGTGCAGGCCTGAGAACACTGCCTGCATTCAAAATGGCCCCCTTCCTCACAGCACATGGCCAGGGCCTGTAGCAGCACTCAAAATGGCCCCCAACCACATGGTCTGTCCACAACAGGCCAAAAAAACGAAAATCACAGAAAAATCAGCACAATCCCAAGCCATCCAGCCCCTCCATGATGTTTAAATTCAAGAAGACAACCCACAGAAAGACTTGGCCCATGCACCACTCACTACCCCTGGTGAAAAGGCCACAACAGGCCAAAAAAACGAAAATCACATAAAAATCAGCACAATCCCAAGCCATCCAGCCCCTCCATGATGTTTAAATTCAAAACACCCCACAGAAAGACTCAGTGCACCCACCACTGAGTACCCCTGGGCAAAAGGCCCCAAAACAGCCCAAAACAGCCCAAAAATCGAAAATTCCAAAATTGTAGTTGCAGCAACTGTAATGCCCCAAACAAACTTACTTGTGAAATTTCTAATCCAAAAGTGATCCAAAGAAAGTCAAAAAGGCCTCAAATCCAAATATCCAGCAGCATCTACAAAAAGTAATCCTTCCAGCTTCAGATCCAAATGAAAAGTGACCAGGAGATGAACAAAGCACTCGGAGGAGCCTGCTGGACAGGAACAGGAAGTTGAAGACTGTGGGGCACTTCCTTCCTCCCACCCCCCCCTCCCCAAAATGGACTCCTCGCAAAAAAAGTGCAGGCAAATGTCAACCTGAGGAGTTATTCAGATAAAAATCATCATTTCCAGAAGGTTTATGCTGCTTGCTGGTGGATTTCTTGTGCAGAATTGCAAATTTTGTATTTTCGCGAGTGCAAGATTGTTGCAGCTCGCCGCATCTCCAAGCTCGCAATTGCGAAGTACCGCGATACGTGATCACGGCGTACTCGCGTTGACAAACTCTCGCTGTACAAGTTGGCAAGCCGCGATTTACGTAATCGCGCTTGCCAAATTCCCGCGGGATCCCGCAGCAAGATCCAAAATGGCGCAGCACTTGCAAAATATCAAGAAAAATAACTCGGCAAACGATGAATGACGGTAAGTAAACACCGCGCGCCGCAAAATTGTGTCACCAAGAAAAAAAAAAATCCGCTGCGTGCGAATTTGCGGATTTTGTGGGAAATTCGCAAATCTCGCGGATTGCGAATTTACCGAAAATCCGCAAAATCCGCGAGCGGAACGGATTTTACGCCCATGCTTAAAAGGTACATTGAACTTAAAGTTTCACATTTACCATTTAAAGGGAACTAAGCTAATTCTACCATTAAAGTACAGTATTGTGGATTTTTGTTGTTTGTTGTCTTGTGTTAAGTCTATATAAAAATACTTATTTTTATACTGCAACTTATGTGGTGTCCATCTGTAGTGTTGTCACTGGGTTACTGTATGTGCTCACAAATGCTTTACACACTGCCTCTGAGATAAGCCTGTCTGTTCATGCCAAGCTACCAAGGGGGTGAGCAGGGGTTATTTTAGGAGGGTACCCCCTTACCCTGACTAGACGCAAGGGTCCCTACTTGGTCTAAGGTACCTACCTCTGCCTACTAGAGACCCCCAAATCTAACATTGGTGGTCAGCGGTGAGGATTCTGGACTTGCATTTATGACTCATATACAGTGATTGGTGAACACTACTATTGAGTCCCGCCCAAACGCGGCCACATGCATTTTGGTAGATTGTTTTTCCTGGGATTTTCTATTTTTGCCAAGAACTGCCAAGTTTAACTACCATAAAGCAGCATCTATAGCATCTGTTGATTTTGATTGGGAAGAGGAGAAACTAGGATGCTACAATGTGAAACAGCTGAAGCACTTCTGCAGGAGATTTAAAGTTGCTATGACCAGTCTCTCCACGAAGGATGAGTTCCAAAAGGCGCTGATGGCCTGCGTCGAATCAAGAAATACCTCTGAGAATGTGGAGGGGGCTGAAAATGCAGTGGAGCAGGTGGTAGGGCCATTGGGTCCAGAGGGGAGGAGAGCACCTTCCCCAGCAGGTAGCAGTGTTTCTGCCAAGGGCCTGTCCCCAGAAGAGCTGGAGGACAAGGAGAAGAGTAGGATGCATGAGAGGGAGCTGACCAAGCTCATGTTTAGTGGGCAGTTAGAATTGGAGTGCAATGCAATTTGAGCATGAGTTGAGAATGAGGGGGCTTGATTGGAGCTCGAGAGACTTGAGGCCATGAGTGTCTCTACCCCAAAAAAAGAAATGTGTGTAGCTCAGGAAGTGAGCTTTGATGAGCTGGAGGTGGAATCCAGCTCAGACGGTGGCAGCAAAATTGAATTCTCTAGTGCTGAGGGAGTAGTACATACACCCAGAGATTTGGCGCCTGACTTGAAGGAGGGGTTAACATACACCAGGAGGTTCAAGGATATGAAGTAGCTCCAGTAGTGAGCAGTGTCTCTGAAGTAAATGGGGAAACTGACTCAGGGGTTCATGGTCCTAGTGGTGGGAGGGACACTCTACTGACTCTAGATGAGAGGTACAGGGAGAGGGGTTCTCCCAAGGTTGAAGTCCACACCACTCTCAAGAGAGTGGTGTGGAGTACGTGTGCGAGGCACTGGATGAAGAGGTGAAGGATAGTTTGGTTAACCCTTGTAGGGGGCTGTGTGATTCAATTGTGGGAGAGCATATTGTAAGTCCCTGTTTTCCAGAGCTATGCCAACACCTGTTGGAGAGTGAGTTCTCTGACCCCAGGGAACTCACATTGGAGATTGACCTTTTGGTGGTTTCCAGAGGGTCTGAAGAGGCATTGGGGTGTGACCCTTAGGGGAGTGGCTCAGGTATCTTCCAACCCAGCGTGGCGGAAGTGGCTCAGAGTAGCCCAGCTAGGCCCTTTTGTAGTGAGAGAGGTGTAGGGCCTCACGTCCTGTCTTTAAGGGGAAGGAGTGCGAATGGGTTATGTCCCGATAGTGCTCAACCTCAGTCTCAGAGCCTGGATTGTTCTTTAAGGGAACACTAGGTAGGGAGCCTAGTCTGTCCTGATGGACTGTCCGTTGAGGGGGATCTCCCTGTGTCAGGTGAGCTGGGAGTGTCTGTAAGTGGACCTCCATCAGTTCTAGTGTCTGGCAGTACCACTCCTAAGTACAAGGTGCGGGAGTCTAGAGAGGGGGGTGAGAGGGGGAAAGAGTCCCCAGTGGAAGAACCAGTGGGTCAGGGGCCAGCCAGAAGGGCTGAGTCACCAAAAAATGACCATGGTAACACCACTTCTGTCCTTGGGGATCTTCACGCACTGTCAGATGGACAGGAGTCGGGAAATCTGCGTCAGGCAGACTGTCACAGGACACATGACTTATGTGTCACCCCTGGGGGGCATATGTGCACCCCAGGAAGTCCTGGCTCACTGGGCAAGTGTTCAACCTTAGGGGTTGGTCCCTGGGTTAGGAAGCCAGGTTCAGGTGTTGACTGACCTGGAGGGTGGGACAATTGTAAACTAACCCTGGGCGTAGGACTATGCTACGCTCGTGAGCGTGCGTAGTTTGCGCAACTACGCATTACACAAATTTCACGTAGAACAGTTAAAAAACGCGTAGCTGGCATTTTTTTCTTGCTCGTGGTCCTCAACGTCAAGTTGGCGACCGCGAGCGAGCAATATAACATCCAGGCGGGACTTTTTCCTCGTTCGCCATCAGCAACATCAAGTTACCGATCACGAGTGTGGAAAATAAACCTCCCGGCGAGATTCTCAAAGCGGGGAGGTCAGGTTTCTCATTGCGAGTGGACGCGTATTCTCGCGACCGCTCACGATGAGAAACTACCAGTCCCTGTTGAGAAAGCTGCCGCTCAAGTACAAATCTACTCGAGCGCAGAAAACTACAGCTTGCACTGTGCAAGGTGTGGTTTGCAATGATTGCACAGTGCGGACAAGCATCCAGCACTGTGCAATCAGTGCGAACAGCATTTTCCCTACCGCACTACGCAGTTCGCACAGCTATGCGTAGCTTGCGTAGTCTGAAGTGCACTTTGCGTCGCTACGTGTAGCGCTACTACGCAAACTATGCCCAGGGTTACTGTAAACAGTGTCCTGACCGGTTGGTGTTCTAGGGGTACCACCCCTGATGGGAGGGGGCAGTACTCTGAAAAAGGGGTGCAGAGGGAGGGAGTCCTCGCCTCTGACCCCAGTTCAACTGGAGGGTTTAGACCCTAGGTTGGAGGGCCAGGTTCAGGGTGTCCCCCTAGACCTGGAAGCCCAGTTGCCGGACAGAACCCCTGAACTGGTGGGCGAATTGTGCAAGACACCTGCTACAGGTACCCTGATAATTCTGGAAGGGGGTGCCACTCCAAGTGGGAGGTGCAGAGCCCGAGGAGGAGGACCGGGTGTCAATCAATCAATCAGGAGTTTGTTAAAGCGCAACTACTCACCCGTAAGGGTCTCAAGGCGCTAGGGGTGGGGGGGGTGCAGGTTCCATTCCATCAAAGAGGGGTTCTGTCGAAGAGCCAGGTTTTGAGGTTTCTTGCGAAGATGGGGAGCGATGTTGTCTGTCTGAGGTGGAGCGGAAGGGCGTTCCATGCTTTGGCCGAGAGGAAGCGGGAGGCCGCGAGCAGCGGCTTCCCCATCTGGTCTATCTGGTGCGGGGGACCTCGGCGTAGGAGAGCTGGGCTGATCGAAGGGTCCTTTGGGGTGCGTGGAATTTGAGCCGGCTGTTCAGGTATGCTGGTCCGGTGCCGTGGAGGGCCTTGTGTGCGTGGGTGAGCATCTTAAAGGTGATTCTCGCCTCGACGGGGAGCCATTGGAGTGTACGCAGGTGCTGGGAGATGTGGCAGTGTTTTGGCAGGTTGAGGACCAGTCTTGCGGCGGCGTTCTGGATGTTCTGTAGCTTGCGGATGCGGTTTTTGTTTATTCTGGCGTAGAGTGCGTTGCCGTAGTCGAGTCTGCTGGTGACCAGGGCATGAGTGACTGTCTTTCGGTGTTTCGGGGGGATCCATTTGAACGTCTTACGAAGGAGGCGGAGGGTGTGGAAGCAGGAAGATGATACAGAGTTGATCTGGCGGTCCATTTTGAGCTCGGAGTCCAGGATGATTCCCAGGTTGCGTGCGTGGTCTGTGGGGGTTGGCAGGTTTCCGAGGGCAGTGGGCCACCAGGTGTCGCTCCAGGCGTCGGGGTTTGGGCCCATGATGAGTACTTCTGTTTTGTTGGTGTTTAGTTGTAGGCGGCTGTTTTTCATCCATTTGGCGATGGCTTCCATGCCTTCTCGAAAGTTGCATCTGGCGGTGTTGGGCTCGTTGGATAGGGAGAGGATGAGCTGGGTGTCGTCTGCGTATGACACGATGTTGAGTCGGTAGGTTCTGACGATGGGGGCAAGTGGAGCCATGTAGACGTTGAAGAGGGTCAGGCTGAGGGAGAAGCCCTGGGGGACTCTGCAGGTGGTAGGTGTGGGGTCTGAGAGGAAAGGGGGGAGTCTGACCCATTGCGTCCTGCCGGAGAGGAAGGAGCAGATCCAGTCGAGGGCCTTGTCCTGGATTCCTGCTTCGTAGAGTCTGCGTATTAGGGTACGGTGGGAGACTGTGTCTAATGCCGCTGATAGGTCTAGGAGGATGAGGGCTACTGTTTTTCCGTTGTCCAGTAGGGTGCGGATGTTGTCTGTTGCGGCGAGGAGGGCGGTTTCCGTACTGTGGTTTTTTCTGAAGCCGGATTGGGAGGAGTAGAGGATGTTGTTTTCTTCAATGAATGTGGCGAGTTGGCTGTTGATGGCTTTCTCGATGACTTTCGCTGGGAAAGGGAGCAGGGAGATGGGTCTGTAGTTTTTGAGGTCGGTGGGGTCCGCTGAGGGTTTCTTCAGGAGGGGGTTGACCTCGGCGTGTTTCCAGTCATCTGGGAACGAGGCGGTCGCCAGGGAGCGGTTGATGGTGTGGCAGAGCATGGGTGCGATGGTGTCAGCGGCTCTGTTGAAGATGCAGTGGGGGCAGTGGTCCGTGGGGGCCCCTGAGTGGATTGACTTCATTGTCTTCCGTGTGTCTTTGGTGGTGAGGGCTGTCCCGTCATCAATCACTGGTTTCCGGGTGTCGGGGTGGTTGGTGAGTGTTCAGTGTGTTGGTTGTCTTCGTCGAAGTTGTCGTAGATGTTCTTGATGTTGTGGTGGAAAAAGGTGCTGAGTTTGTCGCAGAGGTCTTGTGAGGGAGGGATGTCGGTAGACTCGCTGGTGGGTTGGGCGAACTCCTTGATGATGCTGAAGAGTTCCTTGCTGTTGTGTGAGTGGGTGGAGATTCTGTCTTCAATCGCTTTTTTCCTCGTTTCTCTGATGAGTTGATGGTGAGCGTTGGTGGCGGCTTTGAAGTTGTGGTGGGCTTCTGTGGATTTGGTGTTTCTCCAGGCCTTTTCGAGGAGGCGGCATGTGCGCCTGGACTCTCGAAGTTCGGTGGTAAACCATCTGGCTTTCTTGGCACGGGTATTGTTGTTTTTCTTGAGGGGGCTATGGTGTTGGTGCTGTCCGAGATCCATCTATGCAGGGTTCAGGCTGCGGTGTTGGGGTCGTCGTTTTCCGCAATGGTTTGGGTGGAGTTGTTAAGTGAGGAGATGAGCTGGTCGTCAGTGATTTTGGTCCAGTTTCTTTGTGGAAGCAGGTGCTGGTGTCTGTGGATGGTGGGTGTTCTGAAGGTTAAGCGGACGTAATGATGGTCGGTCCATGGGAGTTCGGTGGTGTGACTGAAGGTGATGGAGTTTCCTGTAGTGAAGAGGGGGTCAAGGGTGCGTCCTGCTGAATGCGTGGGCTCGGTCACGATCTGGCAGAGTCCAATGTTGTGGAGGTTGTCCAGGAGGCGTGTGGTGTTGGGGTCGAGATGATTGTCGAGGTGGGGGTTGAGGTCTCCGAGCAGGGTGTAGTTGGTGGATGCGATGGCCTGCGGGGAGATAATGTCCGTGATGGAGTTGGCGAATGGTCCGCGGGGTCCAGGGGGTCGGTAGATGAGGGTTCCTCGGAGGGCGGCAGTGGGGCAATGACAGTATCTTGAAGTGAAGGTGTTCCATCAGTTCTGTGGACTCGTCAGGGAGTGTGATCAGGCGGTGGCTGGATTTGTGGACGATGGCGATTCCTCCTCCTGGGTGGGTGGGGCGGTCCTTCCTGTAGATCTTGTATCCTTGGGGGATGGTGATGGCGATGTCCTGTCCTGAGGTGGCGTTGGTCCAGGTTTCGGTGAAGAATGCTACGTCCGGGGTGGTGCTGTCGAGGAGGTCCCAGATTTCTGTGGCGTGTTTGTGGAGGGATCAGACGTTGAGGAGGATGCATTGCAGGGTCTTCGGTTTGGTTGTGTTCTTGTGGGCGGGTTGTGCTGAATCCGTGTTCTTGGCGGTGCTGCAGGTGTCAGCTGAAGGGTCCATGGGTGTCGGCTGGTAATGCTAGCTTGCAGTTGTTGTTGCAGCCTGGGTTGAGTGCGTGGAGTGCTGCTGGGTCGTAGCGTTGGCGGGCGGAGGTCCAGGGTTCCTGGTGCTGGTCGCGGACGGGTCGCGGACTGGCGCAGACGTGCTTGCCTTTGACGCGCCTTCTGTGCACTAGGGGTGCGTCCGCAGCTGGCGGCCGCTGCGCGGCCGCGCAGTTGCCGCCATTAAGTAGGGGTCGGGGAGGGCTAGGACAGCTGGGAGGCGGGAGCGGGGAGAGTAGCTGGATTGGGCCGGTCACGCTAGGGGGGGAGGGGCCGCGGGGGCAGCAGCGGCGGGGAAAGGTAAAGGGAGGAAAAAAGGGATAAAGAAAAAAGGGAAAATAAGCACAAATAAGGCACAAAAGAGCAGAGATGCAGAAAAGGGCAGAAAGGTGAACGATGGAAAGGGTAGAAAAACGAGTGAAAACGAGTGAAGGAGCAGAGGGAGAGAAAGGGAAAATGGGCAGAAATAAGGCACAAAAGAGCAGAGATGCAGAAAGGTGCAGAAGGGTGAAAGATAGAAAGGGTAGAAAAACGAGTGAAGGAGCAGAGTGAGAGAAAGGAGACAGGGGTCCACTGGACCACCAGGGATGAGGCTCAGGGAAACCTGCGGGTGGAGGAGGGCCTCGAACACTAACACTCAAGAGTGCAGGGGCAGGGGCACCTCACTTAATGGTGGAGCTGCGAGGGTGGGAGAGCAATTTCACTGACAATGAGTCAGTGGTCTTGCTCGCCTGTCCCCGCAGTGGCCGCCATTAAGTAGGGGTCGGGGAGGGCTGGACAGCTGGGAGGCGGGAGCGGGGAGAGTAGCTGGATTGGGCCGGTCGCGATCGGGGGGAGGGGCCGCGGGGGCAGCAGCAGCGGGGAAAGGTAAAGGGAGGAAAGAAGGGATAAAGAAAAAAGGGAAAATAAGCACAAATAAGGCACAAAAGAGCAGAGATGCAGAAAAGGGCAGAAAGGTGAAAGATGGAAAGGGTAGAAAAACGAGTGAAAACAAGTGAAGGAGCAGAGGGAGAGAAAGGGAAAATGGGCAGAAATAAGGCACAAAAGAGTAGAGATGCAGAAAGGTGCAGAAGGGTGAAAGATAGAAAGGGTAGAAATTCGAGTGAAGGAGCAGAGTGAGAGGAAGGAGACAGAGGTCCACTGGACCACCAGGGATGAGGCGCAGGGAAACCTGTGGTGGAGGAGGGCCTCGAACACTAACACTCAAGAGTGCAGGGGCAGGGGCACCTCACTTAATGGTGGAGCTGCAAGTGTGGGAGAGCAATTTCACTGACAATGAGTCAGTGGTCTTGCTCGCCTGTCCCCGCAGTGGCCGCCATTAAGTAGGGGTCGGGGAGGGCTGGACAGCTGGGAGGCAGGAGCAGGGAGAGTAGCAGTATTGGGCCGGTCGCGCTGGAGGGGAGGGGTCACGGGGGCAGCAGCGGCGGGGAAAGGTAACGGGAGGAAAGAAGGGATAAAGAAAAAAGGGAAAATAAGCACAAATAAGGCACAAAACAGCAGAGATGCAGAAAAGGGGAGAAATGTGAAAGATGGAAAGGGTAGAAAAACGAGTGAAAACGAGTGAAGGAGCAGAGGGAGAGAAAGGGAAAATGGGCAGAAATAAGGCACAAAAGAGCAGAGATGCAGAAAGGTGCAGAAGGGTGAAAGATAGAAAGGGTAGAAAAACGAGTGAAGGAGCAGAGTGAGAGAAAGGAGACAGGGGTCCACTGGACCACCAGGGATGAGGCGCAGGGAAACCTGCGGTGGAGGAGGGCCTCGAACACTAACACTCAAGAGTGCAGGGGCAGGGGCACCTCACTTAATGGTGGAGCTGCGAGGGTGGGAGAGCAATTTCACTGACAATGAGTCAGTGGTCTTGCTCGCCTGTCCCCGCAGTGGCCGCCATTAAGTAGGGGTCGGGGAGGGCTGGACAGCTGGGAGGCGGGAGCGGGGAGAGTAGCTGGATTGGGCCGGTCGCGATCGGGGGGAGGGGCCGCGGGGGCAGCAGCAGCGGGGAAAGGTAAAGGGAGGAAAGAAGGGATAAAGAAAAAAGGGAAAATAAGCACAAATAAGGCACAAAAGAGCAGAGATGCAGAAAAGGGCAGAAAGGTGAAAGATGGAAAGGGTAGAAAAACGAGTGAAAACAAGTGAAGGAGCAGAGGGAGAGAAAGGGAAAATGGGCAGAAATAAGGCACAAAAGAGCAGAGATGCAGAAAGGTGCAGAAGGGTGAAAGATAGAAAGGGTAGAAATTCGAGTGAAGGAGCAGAGTGAGAGGAAGGAGGCAGAGGTCCACTGGACCACCAGGGATGAGGCGCAGGGAAACCTGTGGTGGAGGAGGGCCTCGAACACTAACACTCAAGAGTGCAGGGGCAGGGGCACCTCACTTAATGGTGGAGCTGCAAGTGTGGGAGAGCAATTTCACTGACAATGAGTCAGTGGTCTTGCTCGCCTGTCCCCGCAGTGGCCGCCATTAAGTAGGGGTCGGGGAGGGCTGGACAGCTGGGAGGCAGGAGCAGGGAGAGTAGCAGTATTGGGCCGGTCGCGCTGGAGGGGAGGGGTCACGGGGGCAGCAGCGGCGGGGAAAGGTAACGGGAGGAAAGAAGGGATAAAGAAAAAAGGGAAAATAAGCACAAATAAGGCACAAAACAGCAGAGATGCAGAAAAGGGGAGAAATGTGAAAGATGGAAAGGGTAGAAAAACGAGTGAAAACGAGTGAAGGAGCAGAGGGAGAGAAAGGGAAAATGGGCAGAAATAAGGCACAAAAGAGCAGAGATGCAGAAAGGTGCAGAAGGGTGAACGATAGAAAGGGTAGAAAAACGAGTGAAGGAGCAGAGTGAGAGAAAGGAGACAGGGGTCCACTGGACCACCAGGGATGAGGCGCAGGGAAACCTGCGGGTGGAGGAGGGCCTCGAACACTAACACTCAAGAGTGCAGGGGCAGGGGCACCTCGCTTAATGGTGGATCTGCGAGGGTGGGAGAGCAATTTCACTGACAATGAGTCAGTGGTCTTGCTCGCCTGTCCCCGCAGTGGCCGCCATTAAGTAGGGGTCGGGGAGGGCTGGACAGCTGGGAGGCGGGAGCGGGGAGAGTAGCTGGATTGGGCCGGTCGCGCTGGGGGGGAGGGGCCGCGGGGGCAGCAGCAGCGGGGAAAGGTAAAGGGAGGAAAGAAGGGATAAAGAAAAAAGGGAAAATAAGCACAAATAAGGCACAAAAGAGCAGAGATGCAGAAAAGGGCAGAAAGGTGAAAGATGGAAAGGGTAGAAAAACGAGTGAAAACGAGTGAAGGAGCAGAGGGAGAGAAAGGGAAAATGGGCAGAAATAAGGCACAAAAGAGCAGAGATGCAGAAAGGTGCAGAAGGGTGAAAGATAGAAAGGGTAGAAATTCGAGTGAAGGAGCAGAGTGAGAGAAAGGAGACAGAGGTCCACTGGACCACCAGGGATGAGGCGCAGGGAAACCTGCGGTGGAGGAGGGCCTCGAACACTAACACTCAAGAGTGCAGGGGCAGGGGCACCTCACTTAATGGTGGAGCTGCGAGGGTGGGAGAGCAATTTCACTGACAATGAGTCAGTGATCTTGCTCGCCTGTCCCCGCAGTGGCCGCCATTAAGTAGGGGTCGGGGAGGGCTGGGCAGCTGGGAGGCAGGAACAGGGAGAGTAGCTGGATTGGGCCGGTCGCGCTGGGGGGGAGGGGCCACGGGGGCAGCAGCGGCGGGGAAAGGTAAAGGGAGGAAAGAAGGGATGAAGAAAAAAGGGAAAATAAGCACAAATAAGGCACAAATAAGGCACAAAACAGCAGAGATGCAGAAAAGGGGAGAAATGTGAAAGATGGAAAGGGTAGAAAAACGAGTGAAAACGAGTGAAGGAGCAGAGGGAGAGAAAGGGAAAATGGGCAGAAATAAGGCACAAAAGAGCAGAGATGCAGAAAGGTGCAGAAGGGTGAAAGATAGAAAGGGTAGAAATTCGAGTGAAGGAGCAGAGTGAGAGAAAGGAGACAGAGGTCCACTGGACCACCAGGGATGAGGCGCAGGGAAACCTGCGGGTGGAGGAGGGCCTCGAACACTAACACTCAAGAGTGCAGGGGCACCTCACTTAATGGTGGAGCTGCGAGGGTGGGAGAACAATTTCACTGACAATGAGTCAGTGGTCTCGCTCGCCTGTCCCCGCAGTGGCCGCCATTAAGTAGGGGTCGGGGAGGGCTGGACAGCTGGAAGGCAGGAGCGGGGAGAGTAGCTGGATTGGGACGGTTGCGCTGGGGGGGGAGGGGCCACGGGGGCAGCAGCGGCGGGGAAAGGTAAAGGGAGGAAAGAAGGGATAAAGAAAAAAGGGAAAATAAGCACAAATAAGGCACAAAACAGCAGAGATGCAGAAAAGGGGAGAAATGTGAAAGATGGAAAGGGTAGAAAAACGAGTGAAAACGAGTGAAGGAGCAGAGGGAGAGAAAGGGAAAATGGGCAGAAATAAGGCACAAAAGAGCAGAGATGCAGAAAGGTGCAGAAGGGTGAAAGATAGAAAGGGTAGAAAAATGAGTGAAGGAGCAGAGTGAGAGAAAGGAGACAGAGGTCCACTGGACCACCAGGGATGAGGCGCATGGAAACCTGCGGGTGGAGGAGGGCCTCGAACACTAACACTCAAGAGTGCAGGGGTAGGGGCACCTCACTTAATGGTGGAGCTGCGAGGGTCGGAGAGCAATTTCACTGACAATGAATCAGTGGTCTTGCTCGCCTGTCCCCGCAGTGGCCGCAATTAAGTAGGGGTCAGGAAGGGCTGGACAGCTGGGAGGCGGGAGCGGGGAGAGTAGCTGGATTGGGCCGGTCGCGCTGGGGGGGAGGGGCCGCGGGGGTAGCAGCGGCGGGGAAAGGTAAAGGGAGGAAAGAAGGGATAAAGAAAAAAGGGAAAATAAGCACAAATAAGGCACAAAAGAGCAGAGATGCAGAAAAGGGCAGGAAGGTGAAAGATGGAAAGGGTAGAAAAACGAGTGAAAACGAGTGAAGGAGCAGAGGGAGAGAAAGGGAGAATGGGCAGAAATAAGGCACAAAAGAGCAGAGATGCAGAAAGGTGCAGAAGGGTGAACGATAGAAAGGATAGAAAAACGAGTGAAGGAGCAGAGTGAGAGAAAGGAGACAGGGGTCCACTGGACCACCAGGGATGAGGCGCAGGGAAACCTGCGGGTGGAGGAGGGCCTCGAACACTAACACTCAAGAGTACAGGGGCAGGGGCACCTCACTTAATGGAGGAGCTGCGAGGGTGGGAGAGCAATTTCACTGACAATGAGTCAGTGGTCTTGCCTACCCCAGTCTCTTGTCCAGCCACCGGGTACAGGCCCGGGGCTAGTGGGTCAGTGTCAGGATATCATACCTGACCTGACAGGAGGGAGAGTGGACAAAGTGTGCCAAGCACCTGGGGCTACTGCCCCTGCTCTCTGATGCCACATAGGTTTGAGAGCCCTGAGAGGCATAAAGCCTGGGTCTCATCTCTGACTACTGTCAGTGGCCACTGTGGCTTGCTGGTTGTCTGTTGGGACACACCTGTGAGCAGACTAAGAATAGGTGCTGCACAGATGGTGTCCACAGATGAGGTTAAGGGTTACTCATGGGTTAGCTTGGTGGGCCCTGAGAGTATGGACAGAGAGATCCAAAGGGGTTCAGATTGGCGTGGAACTGGAATATGCCCCTGCTGTTGCGGGCCAAAGTTCATGTTCTATCGCCCATAGCAGAGAAGCCCATCAGGGTAGTGATTGGTCTACCCTGCGTTTTGGCTAGAATGGGGTTGTGTTGGACTTGGCCCTTTTGACAGGGTCATCCCTGAACTTTTTGCGTTCCTCTTGTATTTTTTCTGACCTGTTGTTGGCTGTTTTATGACTCTGGGCACTTTACCACTGCTTATCAGTGCTAAAGTGCTCTCCTTATTATAAATTGATGTATGGATTAGTGACTCCATGATTGGCTGATTTTGTTTACTTGTCAGACCCTAGTACAGTGCACTGCATGTGCCCAGGGCTTGTAAACCAAATGCTGCTGGTGGGCTTGCAAAAACAACAGTTGATGGACAGAATGCAGAACAATGTCATACATTCACCCCAGTACAGAGATCTGGGCCTAAATTCATCGTTTTTTTGCTCACCATGCCATTCCAGTTTGAACCCAACCATCTGCAAATCAGTCTTGACCCTGTGCCCCATGGGAACAGTCCAGCCCGAACTGCCAAGCCAGGTCCTCCCTGGACTGGAAACAAGCATCGTAGGACCGGTTTAGGGTTTTCAGCCCTTACAGCCACATTAGCTTGATTCCAGTGGCATGGAGAGCACCGGACTCACGTCTGAGCATACCCGTCCCACTCGGGGTGATAAATGCAAAAACAACACTTGATGCACAGAATACAGAACAATGTCATACGTTCACCCCAGTACAGAGATCTGTGCCTAAATCCATTGTGTTTTTGCTCACCATGCCATTCCAGTTTGAACCCAGCCATAGGCAAATCAGTCTTGACCCTGTGCCCCATGGGAACAGTTCAGCCAGACCTGGCAAGCCTGGTCCTCCCTGGACTGGAAACAAGCATCCAAGGACCTTTTCGAGCTTTCAGCCCTCATCAGCCATGATAGCTTGATTCCAGTGGCATTGAGGGAACAGGACTCACATCTCAGCATACTAGGACATGTACTACGCTTCACATGCACTGCAACCTGCCTCTGGGGCTACTTTCAGCCTACCTTATGGGGGCCTTACATGTAGGAAAAGGGAAAGTTCGGATCTGGCGAGTGGGTAAACTTACCATGTCGACATGACAGTTTAAAACTGCACTCCCAACTGCAATGGCAGGTCTGAGACAAGATTACAGGCCTACTCATGTGGGTGGCACAACATGCACTACAGACCCACTAGTAACATTTGATTTACATGCTCCGAACACACACAGTGCACTTTACTAGGGACTTACTAGTAAGTCAAATATGCCAATTATGGAGAAATCAATCACCAATACAGTTTCCACAGAGAGCATATGCACTGCAGCATTGATCAGCAGTGGTAAAGTGCCCAGTGTCCTATAGCCAAAAAAAAAGAGGGACAGAAAAATAGGAGGCAAAAGGCAAAAAGTCAGGGGAGAGGATGTTGTCTCATGGCTAGACTGCCGAATTTGGAGCTGGGAAACCAAGGTTCGAGCCTCGGGTTGTCTCCACATCCTGAGCAAATCACTTAATCTCCCTGTGCCTACCAAAAATGAATGTGTCCTTGTTCAGTGACTGTTCTCATGTAAAGTGCTCCAATACCTTCAGGTCGAGTTGGCGCTATTTAAAGCTGCAACAAAAAAACAAGCATTTGCAATGCAATAGGTCTCGCATTATTAAAGTTTGAGCTATTGGTGTTGCATTATTTAGCAATGCCAATAGCTCAAACTTTAATAATGCAAAACCTATTGCAATGCAAATGCTTGTTTGCATCTTGTGTCTAACTTGTGTGTTTTTGGCAAAGTGTGAAAGTGAGAGACACTTTTTGGGGGTCATCCGGTAGAGTCAGTGAAGTTACACATTTTGCTGCACAGTCACTTCCAAACTGTTGCTGTGAAAATGGCCATGAATGTTAATTTCCGCAGCACATCATTAAACAGGCACGTAATATGCTCCTAGAATAGAGTAATTTTCACAATTAACGGCTCGCATGTGGGACAAAGAATACCCTATGCGGTGAACACGCTCTTTTGTAAGATAACAAAACAGTTGTCTTACTCTGTACTAAATGTTTCCAAAACTCTGACCAAGTGCTATATACGTAATTACATAGGCTTTCAGATTTTGAAACATACTGACAATTTTGGACAGCACTGAACTATTTTGGCACTTGGCGCTTTTACATAATTCATTGCGCTTTCCTACTGACTGCAGATGGCATTTAGAGAAAAAGCGAAATTAAAACAAGTGGTCGCACGTCACAAACTTGCCCCCTCAGCTGGCCTTGGCTTTAATTAACTCTCTGTCAGGGCGGGTGCATCCAGTCCGCGGGTCTTACGGGCAGAAACTACAAGACCCAGAATGCAACGGGGTTATAGTGACATAAGAGAGTTAATCCTGGCAGCAGCAAGGGGGGCTTTGTGGGCCTTTCATCCCCCTAACTCCTAATGGAAACTACAGAAACAGGAAACAGAGGAGGGACTGGAGGCCGAGGGTTGAGGTTGGGGAGGAGAGACAGGAGGGCTAGGGCCAGAGGGTGGGGAGGGCTGGGGGTGTGTGGTGAGGGATGGAGGTGACAGGAGGGCTGGGGACGGGGGATTGGAGGGCTGGGTGTGTGTGTGGTGAGGCAGGGAGTTGACAGGAGGGCTGGGAACGGAGGGTAGGAGGGCTGAGGGTGTGTGTGGTGAGAGAGGGAGGGTACAGGAATAAGGAAGTGCTCCCACTGCCCAGCTATCACCGGCGGGAGGAAGGTAGGAGGGCCTGTGAGTTAGCATGATCTTCTTGGCTTAGAACTGTGCTACAAAGTTTTGGCAAGGAAGAGACAGCTACACCTGTAGTAACTCGAATAAAAATATACAATATGTTAAGAATGTTGGAAGGAAAAGGAGCAGAACTGAAAAAAATAGCAAAAAAAAGGCTGAAGCAGCTAGTGTAAAGCAGAAGACTAATGACAGTCTTCAGTTGTTCCCTAAAGAAAAGATTGCACGCAGGGGTACAGTGGATGGTTATGGTGGGCTAGAAATGTTTGTGTTGTTACCATGTACATAACATAGGGTGTAAACGTGATGGAGTAGATAGATTGATTGAATCCAACAGCCATTGAAGAAGACAGGTCAAAGAGCCGGACTAGTGAGGCAAGCTGAAACCCACCTAACCCCACCCAAAAAAACTAAACAAATGAGACGAAAGCAAAGAAAAAAGACTTCAATTTCACAGAACAGTATCAACATGTAACAACATCAGTTTACGCAAGGAGCAGCTTATGGCCACACCTGGTCACGGAAGGGGGTCAAATATAGTAGACTTACCTTCCAGCAGAGTAGTCAAGTCAAGTCAAGTCAAAAAACACTTTATTCGATTAATAAAAATCATAAAAGTATGCTATACATATACAGTTAAAAATATTTTTTTTAAAGTGTATATACAAGATAAAAAAAAGATACTATACAAATCATTTTACATTCATTCACAGACATTTACAATCGTTTACAATACAGTTGGGTAGTGTACTTCAGCTGATATTTGAGGGGACATAGTTACTTGAGCAGCTTTCAGTCTTTCCCTTCTACTTCTAACTGACATAGCAAAAAAGCTGTCAACACAAAACATCATTGAGGGGGATTCCAACAGTTGTAAAACCAATAAGGCTGGTCTACACTGAATAAAGTTCATATTCTTCAGTAAAGGGAGAATAAACATTTCCTTGCTTCATGGTAAAAAGGACAAAAGAATGTGAAATGCAGAGTGTCTTGGGTGGAAAATTCATCACATTTGCAGGGAGCTGCAGCTTCCAATTTTTTCCAACTGTGCAAATCCTACAATACCGTATGTATTTGATTAAACCTGAATTTGGTCAGTAACCATCCATGGAAGGAATTAGTCACTGTAGACAGATAAGGGGTCATCATTAATGGCATTGTAACCAAAATATGGCCCCTGACCGATGCTTTGCTAAATTCTGATGCTTCCGGCTCTGCCTCCCTTAACATAATAAAGTTAGTTTTTACCCATAGAATATCTGATTTACATAGGGATTCTGGCTTGGGGAAGATTTCCGGTCTCCCCAAATATACGGCCAACTTTTTTATGTAGGCCAACCACTGAATTTCCATTGTATTATCAAGGTTGATACAATCCTTGAGAATCTTATGGTTTAATGAGAGATTCGGATTCAACCAAATCCTAATCCAAAGCAGAATGGGGGCTATATTGATTAAATCTACTATATAACCCATCCCAAATTCAAGATGGATAGAATGGGTAGCTGTGGATTAGGGGAGGCCTAAAAGTGTCCGTAGGAATTTATTTTCTTCTATTTGCATGCGGTCTGGCTTAATAAAACCCCATATTGCTGCCTCATATCTTGCTATAGCCAGGGTCTTTGCCCTATAAATTGCCAAGACGCCTCAAAGGGTTTCCCCCCCAGCCTTTTAGCAAAACCTAGCACTGCCATCGAAGAACTTCTTACAGCATTAGCCTTCAAAGTAACTTGTGGGATCCACGTACCCCTGTCATCGAAGACTACCCCCAAATACGTAAATACCTTTACTCTGGAGATTACTTCCTTTCCACAGAAAAAAGTCTTAACTTTGTTTTTGGAAACACCCAAAGACATGACATGCGATTTGCCGTTGTTTACTACCAGGTCCAGGTTTTCCATAAATTTCCCGAAAGCATCCAGCAATCTTTGCAGAGCCAACGGAGTCCTAGCTAGTAATACAGCGTCGTCCGCGTATAGGAGTACCGAAATCGGGGTGCCTCCCATACGAGGAACATCGGGCGTAGCTGTTAACAGGCTTACCTCCAACGAGTTGACATATAACGTGAACAGCATGGGAGCTAAAATACATCCCTGGCGTACCCCTCTGCCAGATTTAAAACTTGATGTACATTTCCCCTCGTTGGTCATCCTGATCGTGGCCTTTAGATCTCTATGTAATTCGGCCAGAAAATACACTAAGGACCGGTCGAGACCCATCTCCAGGAGCATAGTCCACAACTTTGACCTATTGACAAGGTCAAAAGCTGTGGACAGATCCATAAAACCCAGGTAGATAGAGCCCCTGGCCGCCCTCGTGTATTTAGCAATGATCAGGTGGAGGTTCAAGCATTGGTCTTCCGTGCTCCTCCCTGCTCTAAAGCCATATTGGGCGTCGGACAGTATATTATTGTCCGAGGCCCACTTAGTGATCCTTGCTAATATTACCTTTCCCAAGATTTTAATGGAGGAATCTATCAACAATATAGGCCTGTAGCATCTGGGGTCTCCTCTTTGACCTTTTTTAAATACTGGGATTATTATTGCTCGAGACCAAGCCTTAGGTGTTCCCTTGCTAACCGAGGTATTAAAGACATTGGTCAAGATATTTGCCCAGTACAAGGGATTTGCCTTGTACATATCAGAGGGTACCCCATCAGGGCCTGGTGCCTTTCTCCCTGCAGTACCCTCTATGGCTTTAGTCACTTCCGCTATATGAAACTTTAAAGGCATAACCGTGGGTTCCAAGGTTGAAGCAACAAAGATATCCAAGTCCAGATGGCTTCCGTATATTTTTTCAAAGTGGTTCAACCAATCCTTCTCAGGTATATTTACTTCCAATACATTGTTTTGAGAACAAGAGAACAGAGGTGTGTTAATTATGGACCAGAACTTAGCACTATTTTTTAAAGTAGCTTTATCCATAAGCTCAGCCCATGCGTTCTGTTTAATTTCGTTTTTCCTTGCTTGTACTGTTTTTGAATATTCTCTTCTTAGCTGTGCAACCCGGGTTTTGTTCCTGGGGTGCTCCTGAAGAGCTTTTTTAAGAAGATTGAGGGATTTGGTACAGCTATGGTCAAACCAACCCGCTGTCTTTTTATTTCTACCTGGACGGCTATTAATAGTAAGCTCTTTAGCCACCTGGACACAGATGGCTTCAAATGAAGTTATTACTTCCTCCCCATTGGAGAGGTTATCCTCACAGATGTTTAGATCATATGCCGCCTTATTGGTAATAGTTGTAAAAAACTCCTCCGGCACTATTTTACTCCATTTTAGCCTCCTCCCCTGATCTTTAGCCTTAACCTCTACATCTGACCTTAACAAAGCTGTTTTGTTTAGAAGAGAAAGGCCATCTACCAACTCAATCATAACTGGGTTGTGATCGCTAAAAGGTAAATGTATAGCATTATACGCAATAACATAATCTAAAAGACCTGAAGAGAGAAAAATATAATCAATTATTGTTTCACAATCCCTGCCTATATAAGTAGCAATACGAGTGCTTTTATCAGAAAACCCTGCTTCACACAAATCATTATTTGTCAGGAGTTTTTCCAAAGCTTCCCCCTTATTTGTATGTTCAAAATGCTGCGGGGATGTGAAATTTGGTCCATCATGATCATATAAAAAACAATTCTCGCTACAAGGGTGTACATTAAAATCGCCCAACAGTATATATTGACAAAAAGTGGTTTGCTTTACAGTATAAGTGTTTAAAAATTCAGTCAACCAAGACAGATGTTCGTTTGGGGAATCCCCTTGCTGGGAGTTGTAACAATTCACGAGGATCAGTTTGGTATAATCTGGTAAAGTAAGTTCTATGACAAGAAAATTTGGTGTAGCACATTCAACCCTTTTTACTTTACCCCTTATGTTCACAGTTATTAATAACATAAGACCCCTCTGTCCCTTCCTGATGTAGATCTCAATGCAGGAACAATGTACGAGGTATAACCATCCATCCAGAAATCTCAATCCCCATCCCAGGTCTCTTGTAGGGCCACAATATCATATTTTTTAACAACATTTAACTAGTTAATATCCTCTTTCTTGGTTCGGAGACCAGCAATATTCCAACTTATCAACTTAACCGTTTCCCCCACACCATTATATTTTGTTACTGGAATGCACTGGGCAATACCAGGGGTCGGTATTGTGTGGTCTGATGTAAGGGGAATCTTGGTTAATAGAGTCTCTTTCCCGGGCCCCTCATTGACCTCTCGTCAATCACACAGTTCTAGCCCGGAGAGAGCGTCAAATCTATTTTGAGTGTCAATATTATAACCATAATTAAACTGATTTTCTCCTCCTGGTCTCTGTGTAAAACCTGGGGTCCTGACCATTGCCGGTGTATAAGGTCTCCTACACATATTGTGATGGGGTGCTCTAGCTAGATGATTGTAAAAAAAACCAAGTGGTCGCACTCCAATACTCTTTGCATCTTGCATCATAGAGGCTGCCCTTAACAGGACGGTAGCTACGTGTTGTGGGTGTCTAAAGTTTACAACTACGCAGTCTCCTGGGCAGTTTTTCCTCCTGGGCCCAATCCAATTTGCCCTTCTAGTTGATATAATATCCGGGGCAAATTTGATGGGGAAACCGCACTTCCTGCTTAATCAGGCCACAGTTTTGATTTTAAGGGAGTCATGCGTCTCCTCCAATGTCTGAGAAAAATGCGTATCCTGAGGTGGGACATTAGTTAATACCACTACGTAGGGGCTACATTCAGGGGGGAGATTTAAATATTTACTTCTCCTCACCGGTATATTACTATCAATGTCTACAGGCCCCATTGTTGGTGGTGTTGCTGCGCTTATTGCTGGGGGACACGCCTCTGTTGCTAGGTCAGGAATTAACAACGGGGTGGGAGGAGGCTGGATCTTGGATGAAGTTTGTTGCATTTCCCCACCCATGCCTTTTCCCATCGATATATTATTATCTACTACCAGCGGTTGTTTAGCTAGCAGCTCCCTCAGATTCTTTAATTCCGCAGTTACACAATCAAGTTTACTAACCAGGGGTTGAACGTACTGCTGTAATTTAGCCTCAAATGTGGCCTCCATGGAGCGAAATAGTAGGGCAATTTGTTCAGCACATAAGTTATTATTGGTCAAGGTGCCCACGTCTTGTACTATACTAGTCTCAATTGTGTGTTAGGCCTAGTTTGTAAATGTGCAGCTAACTTTTTTTTGGAATGCTTGCCCGCCCTTTTGCCTGATTGCTTCCTACAGTTCCTGACTGGTCTCTTATGGGGCAGGGATTCTTCGTTGTCATCGCTTTCAGAGTTAAGATGTATAGGGGGAGGCTCAGTATGAACCTGAGCAACCGTCAGACAATCCACCGTAAGATCTGACACTGTAGTAACAACCTCTGGGGTAATGACAGGATGAGTCGGGGGATCTTCTACTGTGTTTTGTGGGCTACTCCTACCCAGTGAGACTCTCCTATCATTATTAATTTTATTCACCATCTTCACTAGATAGCTATCAATAGGGCCCCCCCCTGAAATAAATTTCTCTTTAGCAACACCCGGCATGATTTGACCTGTTGCCCAGTAAAGTGTATAGTACTAACAGTATATCCACCGCTCAACACGATGTAATCCAGGGATACAGTCCGCAATAACCAGATGTAGATAAATGATTACCTTTGATCACCGGCAGTCCCGACACAAACAGCCAGAGTTTATGGCCCTGCCCTGCCTCTTCCTGTCTTCCTGTCTATGACTGTCATAGACTGTCCCGCCCTTGACCCAGGCTTAACCCGGCTGCTCCCGCGCGCGACTCGCGGGGCGAGAGACGTTCCGCTGATTTGAAGCGCCTCCGGGCGCATGTGCAGCATCACCGGGTCCCCGGGGCAGCTGGGAACTGAAGTCCTCCCGCTGCTACCGGCGGGACTGCAGCACGACTTGGGCCATTCCCCTCACGGCGGTCCTGCGTGGCAAAGAGGAGGCCGTTCCCCTCACGGCGTGGCAGTAGGTGAGCTTCCCCCTGAGCGCTTCGGCGCTCCGCTGATTTTGAAGCGCCTCCGGGCGCGTGTGCAGCGTCACCGCCCGCTGCTACCAGCGGGACTGCAGCGCGACTTGTGCCGTTCCCCTCACGGCGGTCCTGCGTGGCAAAGAGGAGGCCGTTCCCCTCACGGCGTGGCACGAAGATGACTCATTCACACTGAGCACCACATGACTGCAGTTGGTGACTCTTGCAGTTAAACGGCTGTAGCTGAGGAGAAGGCAGCTTGATTCCAAAAGTTCATCTTATGGGCACCCAAGTACCCTTTATTTACCATTGGCTGGTTCCCATGTCACTCTCCTTTCCTTGAATCCACTTGGTCACCACCTTGCCCTCGCCTCTGTCTTCCTCCTGGTCTTTGAGTTTTTGTCCTGCAGTGGACCCTTACCTGGGCCAAGTACTGCCTCCAGTGACCAGTGTCCTTTCTCTGCAGACTCCTGCAGGAACTTTGCGTGCTTGCACGCGAGCCGAACTTGCAGGCGAGCCCGTACTTGGCAAGAACCCCCTGGAGCTAGTCCCAAGCTATTGCTGTGTGCTCGACTCGGCTTCACTGCTTCTCAGCCTCGTGGTCTGTAATGAGGATGTGGGACGATTGGCAGGCGGACAAGGCTCCCCCTGGGTCTGGGACCCGCTCACGATTCTCAGCACGCCGCTGCCGCCGATGCCTCTGCTCTACTGCTCAGCGGCTGCTTCTGCCACGCACACAATCGCCACCTGTATATTTCCTTTTACTACGAATAAACCTGTACCTGTTCCCTTCAAGGACTACGGAGCATCAGTAAGCCAGCTAAAGGGGGTACATGGAACACGGCACTCGTATCCCAGGCCTGTCAGATGGTGGGGCACAGAGGACACGCACGGCAGCTTGACTTCATGAACGGTTACTCCGCTCGCCCCCCAACAGCTGAACAACTCTAGCGCCTAAAAGTACCAGAATGTGCTTCTCGTGATAACGTGAGGGCACAAATGTCTGCACGCACTTAACCCCTCATTATGGTCCGTGCTGCCTATTTTAATTGCAGTTTCTGCAGGAGGAGGGTGCGGCGTGCAGGAGGGCCTCTCTACGGTGTGTGCTTTTCTCTCACTCTGGGTTCACAGGAGGCGCATCCTTAGCCTGGCCTTTCCTTCTTGCCTTCTCTAAGGCTGCCAATTGCAAGTGGATGAGCACAGGAACTGTGCCAACCAGAGAAGGGGCAGGGGGCACTAACAATTTACCGGCAGCCAGTCGCTTCGCAGAAATAAATGGAGTGCGGTGTCCCTGAAGCAGGCACCGCGCTCGGAATCAAAGTAATAAGACAAAAAAGTAAATAAATGGAACGCTGTTTCCCTGAAGCGGGCACCGCGCTCGGAATGAAAGTAATAAAAGACCAGTAGTGGTGCGCGCCCTCCACAGTGGAGTGGGGGGAGGGAGTGCAGCAGCAATGCGAACGTACGCTGCTGAACGTGCTGGCCACCGGTGGGAATGGGCGGAGCAAAGACAGGACACTGTCCCGCCTTTGCCCATGCTGTATTTATTTTTAAAAAGCACGTGAAAGCCAATAACAGCATGCGAAAGCAAAACCACACGCTCTAGCGTGTGGTTAGCTTTCTAAAGCCCGTACAAGAGGTCTCGCGCTGCGCGAAAACCGCTGCGCACTGCAACGCTAGGCGTGCGCACCGCTGCGCACTGCAACGCTAGGCGTGAGACCTAAAAACCAGCAAAAACGGTGATGGAGCGAGGTGAAGAAACAACATTTTGTATACCCCTCGTAAAGTCATTTCCTCATAACTGTAACCTTTATTAATTTTGTGGTTTGGAAAAACTAATCAACGTAGTATAGAATGCACAGACAAATACACGTGGGAATACTTATCTGCTTGCATGGAAAACTACAACTGACTAATTTAGTAATATCGTCATGTTGTTTATTAATGCAAAGCTTTAATTTAATCAAAAGCGGCATAAATGTGCTTTCTGTTTATGTATTTTGTGGCAAAAACATGGAGTTAGGTGAATATATCATGCATATGTGTTGCTTATTTGCTAAGTAACAACTAACAGGGAAACCCTTAGTATGGGGAAAGGTAAACAGAGGGGCTATGTTTCAATATTTAACATTTATTTGTGTTTGTTTCTATGATAGTTCCCATTCTGGCTCGTGAGGCCTACCTAAAAATGGAGGCTTTGGATTACTGTAACAGTGAAAGATACTGCGCACACGCGGCTAAAGCCGAGATTGAATGTGAGCTGCCTCTGCCTGAGCGGGAGCGGTTCAAGGACGGCTTACCCTGGAAGTCCTGATGACTGCCAAAAGAATGAACATTTGAGTTACTGATCGTGGGAAAGGAACCTGTAGTAACTAGTTGAGGATGTGACTAGGCCAAAGACTTTTCCAAACAAAGGACTCTTTAAAATTCAGCTGCCTGTGCCTGAGCGAGAGCGGTTCAAGGACGGCTTACCCTGGAAGTCCTGATGACTGCCAAAAGAATGAACATTTGAGTTACTGATCGTGTGAAAGGAACCTGTAGTAACTAGTTGAGTATGTGACTAGGCCAAAGACTTTTCCAAACAAAGGACTCTTTAAAATTCAGCTGATGCTACGGAAATTAAATATTAGAATGATGAGGTGATGCTCATCCACCCTCAAATTGTCCAATCAGGACTTGAGTCTGTACTGATAGTTACTTTTGTAGATAGATAAAGTTAGTGAAAAAGGGTATAAAAAGTCGTGACTTTTCTTAAGAAAAAAACTCTCTTTCGATTTCCTCCTGAGATGCTGTCGGTATTCTGATTTTCCTGAGATGTAAGAATTCTTGAATAAATGTTTTATTTCTTTGAGTGAGAACTGAGCTTTACATGAGGTTATTAGTTAGGGAAGTTAGGAGAAAATGAATTTTGGGAACTATCTGTCTTTTGCTAAAATTTGTGTTCTGAAATCTAAATAACAATGTCTATTTCTGAATCTCTGAAATAAATTAATATAAATGTTTGAGATAAAACTTTTACTCCTTTAAAGTTATTTTTGAATAAAGAAATAAATAAAGCGAATAAACTGGTAAACATGCTAAACTTTGCTTTTAATAAAAATTAGATAAATGGAGAATTAAGCTGGTCTTGTATTTTCCTAAGCCTAATTTTTACTAGCAGATTCATCGACTATAATGGTGGTGTGTCTGAATAATATGACTTGTTAATAAAAACCATGGTAAAACTCATTTAAGCTGCAGGTGTAAATAGTATAAATATTTATTTTTGATTTAGACACTCCGCTATGATCCAGCAGCTCTCCTTTGAATTACACTGATCCATGAAGTAGGATGAAAATGTTTTGTGAGTAACTCACAGTGTTATGGGCCCCACTGATCAGTAGATGAGTGATTTGGTACTTCAGGGAAAGGTGATAGGGTTTTAGAAAATATTTCCGGAGTAGCGCTGCCTCAGTTATTAGCTGGGTAGCAGAGCATTGGTTGCTATAGAATTAGCTAGGATAATGTATAAAATGATATATAAGGGTTTTGATGTACAGAATTATAACTAACATCTGTTGAGTTTGTATTACGTTATATGTAGTCTTGAAAAGGTTTCCGAGGATTGCGTGAAGCTGGTGCCTCTGTCTGCAGGCAGAGGAAGTGTGGCAAGTGAAGTCGCACATCGCATAGTCTGTTTCAAAAAGTAGTATAGTATGGTGGTATCGTCGTATATCACAAGTGGTGTCGTCACTCATCACAAGTTTAGGGATCTTCACGTGTGAAAGGATAAATGGATAGCAAGGACAGTCTATAACATCTTAGCCTTCAAGTACAGGGATCATTGCATATCCTGATTTAAAACTTACTGCTGGGAGAGTAATAGAGCTTATCCTGAACTTGAGAGAAGGGTAAAGTAGAGGAAGCGGTGCTACTTTATCGGCGAATGAAAAATTCTGTGGTAGAGAAGAGGTAAGCGCTGTCTACTGGAAATACAGAATACTTGTGTGATTGAGAAAATTCTATCACTTTGTTTAGCGAAACAGACGAATGGAGTTGTTTTGTGTAAGTTATGAACCAATTTAGTTGTATATCTTGTAAATACGGCTTCTCGATAAACCTTGTAAAGGAGGGGCTAGTCGAAGCTGCAGAAGCCTGAGCAGTAGCTGATGTCAAAAGTGTCACGCAGGGATTGGTCCTCGTGATCAAGACAGAGTAAGAGCTGATTGGTGTATCACGAAAAGCAGCGAAATTATTGGTTAAGCACTAAGGAGACGTATCTTGTACTAATTGGTACGCTAGTGTAAACTGCGCTGTGATAGGTTGGTGTTATGGAACAGCACCAAAAAAGTACGCGATCTTTTGAAAGACAGGGAATTTACAGAAAAATGGATTACTATTTCGGAGAAGAAAAGAAGAAACCTTCATGGTTTAAGAAATGGAAAAATGTGTTTGTAAAGGATAAGGCGATAGTAACAAGTGAGGGAAAATTACTTCCTCCGCCGAAAACGCCTGCTTCCTATATGTTGTCGTAATATGGTTACCATACATGTGTTTGGCTAGAGAATTGGGCAAGGTATACCAGGAATGATGGTGCGTTAGCTTTCCCAGAAGTCGGATCTTTGAATTTGGCAGTTTTGCAAAATTTGAGAGAAAGGTTGATGAAGCTTGAGCCAAAACCTAGACCGACTCAATTTGAAGCCCTAGTTGAATGGGAGGATGAGATGCACGAAATGGAGAGAAAGAGGTCAGAAAGACATCTCAGACCAAAAAGTAGATTACGCAGATTATGAGGAGAGACACATGAGAGTAGGATGCGCAGAAGGAGAAATGCTGACATGTGTGATGGAATGTATCTAGTTAGATTAGTGGATCAATACGAAGGGGGAAATGTACAGAGAAGAGGAAAAATGTGGAAACAGGGAAAGAAAGTTATGGTGAATGGTGAATCAGAGGATGCTGTACTGGAAGAAATATTAAATAGAAGACCGCCACCATATCAACCAGGTTCTTTATGGACCACCCTTAATGCTCCACCAGTAGAAGATAGAATTAATGAAACCCCAAGACAATTTTCTAATTTTAGAGATATACCAGAAAGAGTAGAAATGAAATATAACTCAAATGCCTCAATGACAGAAACAAGACTTACCGGTACTCCCAAGCAAAATAATGAAAGAGGAAGTGTAAATAGAGTAGAAAAACGAGTTGGAGAACAAACAAGTACTGCTGAATATATACGATCTACAAATTAATTGACAGAAAAGATACAAGAGCTTACAAAAAACATAGAAGCAGTAACAGTCCCAGTAACGATAGGACCTGTAATCTCAGTGTTTGAAAATCAAAGAATAAAAGAACCAAGTTTGACAATCCCTTTACAGCAAAGTTTGCAAAAGGTAAAAGAAAATATTTATTCAGATTTGTCAGAAATTAGACGAGCAAGTAATGTAAATCTGCCTGACTTAACTTTTAATCAGAGTTTACCCTATAAGTATGCAACCAAAGCTGAATCTGACTCTGCTACACCTGAAAAGAGCATAGAGAAAATAGATTTAACACAGTCTCCTATAGGACCATCGGAACAAGATTGGCTTAAAACTTTAATATTAAAAGAACATGATCCTAAAGTATTAGATGTGGCAAGATTAAAAATTGATATGGAAGAATTAATTATTGGAACAATTGGAACGGACAGATTAAAAACGTACCAAGATGATGAAATTATGTTCATGTACAAGAGTATAACATGGGAAGCGAAGTCTGTACATGATGAATTAGAAGGATTAGCGAATGAATTTGAATTCACAAAGAATAAAACATTGCAGAAATAATACAGGGTAGACTTTTCAGAAAATGACATTGAAAATATGAATACTGCAGGAAGGTTAACCCAGATAAAAGAATTGATTGTACTGCTAAGGAGATGGGGAGATGTAAATAAGTGGAGAATGAAATGGGCAAAGAAGAAAGTATCGACAGGTAGATCGATTTGTGAAAGTTTCAAAAGTACTATGGGTTGATCTGGATGGATTATTTGACATAGTTGTACCAGCAGATCTGTGGACTGAGTGCAAGATAACTGTAAATTGGCCAAAGGAGGAATATCCTTGAGACAAAGTAACAGGTGCTCCGTCACCTGAAGTAATGCAAAAGTACGAACAAGTAATAGTGTTTTTAAAGAATAAAATTCCACTAAAAGAAACAGATTGGATTAAAATAGACAGAACAATACAGGAATCGAAGGAATCTGTACATGCATTTTATGAAAGACTGTTATTGGTGTTTAAACAATACAGTGGATATGAGGAACTGAGCGAAAAAGTCATGAGTCATTTTGTATATTGAAATTAGAGGCATGATTAGACATAGTTTAATAGGATGGCAATCGAGTACAGTGGATGAAGTATTGAGACAGGGCAAATATTGTAGTGATGAAATTGAAGCTAAACAAAAGAAGCTAAAGGAAAAAGCTATGTGGGCTCAAGTGAAGGTAGCAGAACACCAAGTAGCACAATTGGAGAATAAAAATATATATAGTCAAGGAAAATTTAAAGGAAATTTAAACAAAACAAAATTGGTAGGAAATATAGAAGAACTTAAGAAAAAGTTCCCTTGTCATATTTGCGGCAGAATAGGGCATTGGAGAAAAGAGTGTAAGTATCCACCAAGAGTTAATCCCGAAAATACATAATTGAATCCACAGGTGCAGCATGAGGTAATTCAACGGCAACCACAGCAGCAGCAGATAGTTACTCAGCAAAGTCAGGTACCACAGCTGCCATTTCCACACAGTGTAAATCTACAGAGATACAGTGCAGAGACAAGATTCAGCGGAGGCGAGCAGGTAAACCGATCGCCCAGAGTGAATGTGAGTCCCCGGTATTGGTTACAAGAGGAAGGTGGGAGTGAGTCGGATGAATGTTTCTGACGGTGCCTGAGAGAGGGAGAAGAGTGTGTGCTTGGATCCACTCTTGAGGTAGATCAGTCTGGTCCATTTGTGAACGGAAAGGTGAATGATGTAGAAATAACTTTCCTAGTGGACACTGGTGCTACCCATTCTACTGTTAGATCAGTGGAAGTCTAAAATCTTCCTCTCTCGGGAGACCACATCCAAGTTGTAGGTGTAGCTAATAGACAGATTAAAACCTCTTTAACACAACCAGTTGAAGTAGAAATTGGAAATTTCAAAGACATACACCGATTTGTGGTGTGTGATAGTAGCCTGGTAAATCTGTTAGGACGAGACATTTTGTGTAAAATGAACTGTGCATATACTGTTCACCCGAGGGCATGGAACTACAAACCCCAGATGACGATAGCCTGTATAAAATTACCATGCTCATGATTGAGGCAGAGAAAAATAAGTTGTTTCCTGTGTTTGATCGAGAAAAGATACCCGATGAATTGAAAAAGGTAGTGAAAGAGAAGGTGTGGGATTTCACAGGAGAAGATATTGGATTAATGAAAGACGTAGATCCTGTAAAAGTCTCTATAAAAGAAGGTGTTAGTTACCCGAACGTTGCCCAATACAAAATGATAGCAGAGATAATTGAAGGATTAACTCCAGTAATACACAAAATGATTGATCAAGGCATTCTTAGACAGATAGAAAGTAGTCCTTGTAATTCACCGATAATGGGATTGGAAAAGCCAAACGGAACATTTAGGATTGTACAAGACCTTAGAAAGGTTAATAAAATAGTTGTCCCATGTTGTCCAATTGTACCAAATCCAGCAGTGATTTTATATCAAATTCCCCATGATGCAGAATGGTAAACTGTGAGCGATCTGTGTAATGTGTTCTTTACTGTTCCATTTCACCCAGAAAGCCAGCCAATATTTGCGTTCCGGTTCGGAGATCATATTTTGGCATGGTGCCGAATTCCTCAAAGGTATACTGATAGTCCATCTATCTTTAACCAGTTGCTAAAGAAATCACTAGAAAGTTTGAGCATGCCTGGAGAGTCTGTATTGGTTCAGTACATTGACGATCTCCTAGTGGCATCAAGGACAAAAGATGCATGTGTAACAGATACCGTTGCATTGTTGAATCATTTGGCAGAGGAGGAACATAAAGTGTCTCCATCAAAATTACAATTTTGTCAGAAAGAAGTGCAATACTAGATCATAAGATTGCCAAAGGAATCAGACAAGTCACTGCAGAAAGAATCAAAATGATACAATGATACAAGGAATGCAGCCACCAAAAACCCAAAAGCAAGTAAGAATGTTCCTGGGAATGGTAGGTTACTGTAGACAATTGATTAGTGGATTTTCACTGATAGCAAAACCATTACAGAGATTAACCAGAGAAGATATCAGAGACGCTATGTGAAGCACCAGCTTTCGGGATGCCTGACTATGAAAAAGAGTTTGAACTGTATTGCAGTGAACGAGAAGGATGCGCATTGTCAGTGCTAATTCAAAGACATGGAAAACTGAGAAAGGCAATTGCATAGTTCTCAGCTGTTTTGGACCCAGTTGCAAAGGCATTGCCAGGTTGTCTGAAAGCAGTAGCAGCTACAAGTGTAAGTCTAGAACAAAGTGAAGGAATAGTGATGGGATTTCCTGTGAGGGTGTATGTACCTCATTCTGTGGAGATTCTCCTCACTAGGACATAGACCCAGTACCTCACTAATAATAGAATGACCAAATACGAGAAAGTAATTCTGGAACAGAAAATGTGACAATCTCTAGATGTGTAAATATAAATCCTTCTACGCTATTGCCTGATACCATGGAAACTGAAGTAAGAAATGAGATTGATCACAAATGCCTAGATGTTCTTGAATACTGTACCAAGACCAGACATCAGAGATGAGCCATTGCCTGAATCTGATAATGTAATGTTTGTTGATGGTTCGTGTCTGAGAACAAATGAAGGTGTTTTGGGTGCAGCATATACCAGTTTGCACAGTAGCAGATGTACTGGAAGCATCTTGTCTGAAAGGAATTCGTTCTGCTCAAATAGCAGAATTGATTGCTTTGATTCGAGCATGTGAACTGGGAAAGGAAATTAAGGTTACCATAGTGACTGATAGTCAGTATGGATTTGGGGTTGCCCAAGACTATGGACAACTGTGGTCCCAAAGAGGTTATTTAACTTCTGCAGGATCCCCCATACGTAATGCCGAATTCGTAAGAATGTTGATTGAAGCAATTCAATTGCCTGATAAGATTGCAGTAGTGAAATGTGCAGCTCATAAAAAGGGAGATGACTACATAACTCGAGGTAACAGGTATGTAGATTCCATTGCAAAATATTGTGCCAGAAATCTTGATCCATAAATCGGGACAGGAGTAAAGAGCATGTTTCAAGTCCTTTAATGCTAACCACAGTAGTTGAGACTTGGCAGGAAGTGAGGCAAATGCAGGAAGAAGCTGATGAGGAAGAGAAAAATGTCTGGTTAAAGGCAGGATGTAGGCAAAGAGAAGAAGATGGAATTTGGGTTTACAAAGATGAAAGACCAGTAATGCCTGATAGCATGATCTCAAATATGCCCCGAATGCACCATGGTCAAGCTCATGTTGGAAGGGATGCCATGCTTCATCTATTTAGACAGACGTGGTATAATCCTAAGTTTAGTATGATTGCTGAAAGCCTGTGCTAGAGATGTTTGGTGGGTCAGCAATTTAATCCGAACAGAAAAACAATTGTGGGAACCATAGGACCGGAGGGAGGTCCATTTACAAGAATACAGATGGATTTCATAGAACTTCCACCTTGTAATAGGCTCAGGTATGTTTTGGTGATCATTTGTCTGTTCTCTCGGATGGGTGGAGGCTTTCCCCAAGAGGAGGAACGATGGATTAACTGTTGCAAAGTTGCTTTTACATGAAATCATACCAAGGTATGGATTTCCAGTAATGATCGAAACTGATCGTAGAACGCACTTCCAAAATGAACTTATGCAAATGATCTGTGAAGCCCTGGACATTCGTCAGTAATTGCATTGTGCTTACAGACCTGAGGCTTCAGGGGTAGTTAAACAAGTGAATTGAACGATAAAAAACAGGATTGCAAAAATGTGTTTGACAACAGGACTGAAGTGGCCAGACGCCTTACCACTTGTTTTGATGACCATAAGGAGTATCCCTGACAAAAAGACTGGATTGAGTCCATATGAGATTTTGATGGGCAGAGTGATGAGACAAGCATTTGTACCAGTTGATAAACTTGCTTACTGCAAAAACCTGTCTGACGTGGTGACTTATGTGTTCCATCAGGTGGGAACTGAATCAAACACGAAAGAGAAACATCCAGCTCATGATGGAGTTCCTGGAGATTGGGTTCGGAAAAAGGTACATCGCAGAAGAAACTGTTTGGTGCCTCGCTGGCAGAGACCAAGACAAGTTATACTGGTCAGCACAACTGCAGTTAAATGTGCCGGAGTAAAGAGATGGGTGCATGCAAGCCACACCATCTGTGTGCCTGAACCTGAGAATCCAAATGAAGAAGGTGAAAGCACAACTAATTCTGATTCTGAAGGTGAACCAGAGAGAAATCCAGATACTGAAGCTCGACAAGAACATCGACATCTGGAAGTATCAGATGCTAGCTTTGTGTCTGAAGAAGGAGAAATCGTTGAAATACCAAATTCTGGAGAACAATCTGAAAATCGAGATTTGGTAGAGACTGACACCAGTAAGGACACTGAGCAATGTGGAAATAAAACCGGTGATCAAGAAAATACTGAAGAACAATCTGGAAGCTCTGAAAGCAGGAACGAAAATCCTGACACTGGAAAAGAGGAAATAACTCATGATAAGGATGAGATTCCAAGTACCAGCAAGGAGATGTTCCTAACAGAGTGAAGGAACTGTCAAAAGAGAAAACTGACTTTGAAAAAGAAAAAACATTATAAAGTTTGTCATAAATGAGACTGTTGAAGAGACTGAAAGTGAAACTGACAACAGTGCAGATGAAACTCCATTGAGGAAGAGTTCAAGAAAAAGGGCTTGTAGAGTGGAACATAACACCATGGAGCCTAAGACAAAAAGAGTTTGCAAAGGAGATAATTGGCCTAAAGAGAATGATGGACGGAGATTTAAACTGGTTAACAAAGCAAAAAAGCCAGAAGATCAAGTAAATGAAATAACCAGTCAAAAGGAGTTGTTCGGGAAAAGAATATAAGTTGTTCAGAGGCCAAAAAGAGTGAGAAGACCAAATCAGAAATACAAATCACCTGAATGGTCATACATTGTTTTGCCTCCGATTGAAGAAGTAAACAGTAGCCAAGAGAACTTTTACTGCCCAAAGTCAATTGGGAAAAGTGAGTAAAGAACTGAATCACAGAGAAAAGTGATAATTTTCTTTTTTTGGTGTAAGACGTTTATTGGAGACTGGTATAGTTACACAGCGTCACGCCGACATCCCTGAGGCTGGCCGCTATCAGATCACATTACACCATGGTCTAGGTGTCATAGCAAACTGTGTGCAGTGCATTATAATTATTCATGGTGTAGATATGTAGACAGTGAGCATATGCAACAGTAGTAAATCAATGTGTCTTACATTTTCTCGGGTTAATAGACATGCAACGTATCATCGGAGGAAGTGGAGAATCGAAGCAACTGTACAAGTGTATAGGCATTACAGGTCAAAAAGCAAACAGTGCGAATCGAGCAATGTCTACAAACCCATTTTTCCCCCCCAAAAACAACAACAAAACCAACTCTGGTGCAGAGGAAAAGCATCAAACGGGCATAATGTCTCTGGTATTGAAGGATCCGTGCCTCCGGGCAAGGTGCCACACAGCGGATGCGCAGGCAGCAGCAGAAACCACGTCAGAAAGATAGTCCATGACAGTTTGAAAGAAGGGGAGGAGCGAAATCATACATGGGGGCCACCAGGCCATGGGAAAGATACAGCAAAGTATTTAGATTCACAGGCACAAAGACACAAGCATGGCTCCACCACCCCCAACGTGCACCCATGGATTACAGTTATGCTTCAGGTCATACCACAGCAGGAGAGCACAATTACATGACAAAAGGTGTCAACCCATATCGTCATATACCTCTCCTGGTAGCGACTGCATAGAATCAGGGGAGACTGCACGCTCCCGTGACCACTGCGTGAAAGGCTCCCAGATGTCCCTAGGTCGGGAAGCGGTGGGCATCGTTTCCCAATAGTGCTCGAGCTGCGTGTTGCCGTATGTCACATCCTTTACCCATGCATCAAATGTAGGCAATGCACGACGACCCCAGTGCACAGCCACCTGTCTCTTGGCATAAAGGAGCAGTAGCGCATGTAACTTCCTATGTTTGGGTAAGGTGTCCTGAACACATCCCAGCAGCCCCAGGAGCGGAGACGGCGCATCGGTCCAGTGAAGTATCTGATTAATGGCAGTGAAAGTGTTTGACCAGTACTCCTCTAGGTTAGGGCAGCTCCATGCCACGTGCAAGAAAGAGGCATTCTCGCAGCCGCACTTCCAACATGTAGAATCATCTCTGAGACCCATGTGATGTAGTGACAGTGGTGTGCGATAGTACCTGTGTAAAAATTTGAAGTGCACCAATCTCAATCTGTAATTGGGCGATAGAGTCGTAAGTTGTCTGCAACAGAACTCCCACTGCTCCTCCGACAGAGGCACCCCCAGGTCAGCATTCCAGGCATGCATAGAAGAAGGCACAGTAATGGGGAATTGATCTTGCATGCAGTTGTACAGCCGAGACACAAGCTTCTTAGGGGAGGGTCTCGAAAGTAAGTTTTGAAGCGCTAGGAGCTGCGGTGGTTCCTCTGGGAACTGGGGCCATAGTGCTTTACAGGATTCCTTAAGTGAATGATACAGGAATAGGTCAGAGAATGACTCAGGTTGTCCCTCCTTGCGCAAACCCAGGTCCCTGAAGGCACCGTTCGGGTAGAGGTCAGCAAAAGTGTGTAGGGTTTGCCCCCTAAGTGTAATGATGCCACCCCCATCTCGCAAGCAGGGCATCATTGGGTTTCCTCGCAGAGGAATGGCTGGTGCGTATAGCAGGGGGAGTTTCGCCCTGTTTCGCAGTTTGCGCCACGTCCAGCGGAGCATGTCCACAGTCTCCACGTCTTTCGATGGACGAGACACCTTGCCATATAGCGCTACACTCATCGGTGACGGGGCCACTGCGGCCAACTCCACCGCAACGTGTGGCTGGTAGGGAGTGGGAAAAGCCCAAAAGTGCAAACATTGCGCTAGCGCACATAGTGAGTACAGTTTCATGTCAGGAGCTCCCAGGCCGCCCTGACGCAGTGGGAGTGTGAGCAACACCCAAGATGTTCTCGCTTGGCCACCAGCCCATACAAGCGCCAGTAGTAGCGATCGTACACGTGCATGAAAGTGCACCGTCAAGGGTATTGGAATATTTACAAATAAATATAAAAATTTGGGGAGGACCACCATCTTTGCTAGTGCTATTCTCGCGACCAGAGACAGGGGGAGCTTACTCCAGATTTCCACCTTTCCCTCCAGCCAGTCCACTGCTCTGCCAAAATTCAGAGTCCATAGGTCCTGTACATCGCGGCTTATCCAAATCCCCAGGTATTTAATTGCGTCCATTTCCCAGCGCAGGGGGTGCCAGAGGGCGATTGCCGGGTGGTGTCAGTTAATGGAAAAGCGACAGATTTGGACCAGTTGATGGACACACCAGCCAGGCCCTCAAATTGGACAAATTCTCGCAGCAGGGGGTTCAAGTTCACATCAGGGTTGATAACGTACAGCGTGACATCATCTGCATACAGGGAGATCAGCAGACTGCGGGAACTGAAGCCTATCCCTCTTGCGGTATGATGCTGTTGAACTCTAGCCGCAAGGGGCTCCATGGCTATAGCAAAGAGCAACGGGGATAAAGGACATCCCTGCCTGGTCCCGCGAGATATGGTAAATGGCTGGGATATAAGCACATTCACGCTTACTCGTGCCCTGGGTGCTTCGTACAGCAATTTGATAAAATGTATGAAGATTGGGCTGAAACCCATCCTCCCTAGAATCCTAAACAGGTAGGGCCATTCAAGCGAATCGAACGCTTTAGTGGCGTCCAAGAAAATGACTGCGGCCTGTATAGAGGGATGCAAGTAGTGTAAAATGGAAAATATTGTCCTGAGGTTGTGTGACGTGGCTCGGCCAGGTATAAACCCCGACTGATCTGGGAGTGCCACCATCGGCAACAAGGGCTGCAGCCTGTCCATAATGATTTTTGCATAGATCTTAACATCAACATTTATCAGGGAAAGGGGTCGGTATGAGTCAAGGACCTGGCAGTCTTTGTCTGGTTTCAGCAAAGTTGTGATTGAGGCTTCGCGCATCGAGTCCGGTAGGGACTCCAACTCTAGGGCTTCAGCAAAGACAGAGTGAAGTTGGGGGCCAACTCTTCGGCATATGCCTTGTAAAAAGCTGTCGTCAGGCCATCCGGGCCCGGGGCTTTGTTCGCGGGCATGCTCTTAATCACCTGGGCTATATCCTGGACAGTGACAGGGACATCCATATAACGGCGGTGGAAATCATTGAACCAAACAATGGCAATGGAGTCTAGGAAGCTTTCCAGGGAAGCTGGGATTGTGGGCTGTTTAGTGGTTGTATAGGGACTTGTAAAACTCGGCAAATGTGTCAAGTACAGCTTTCTGACCTACAACAAGTGTCCCCTCACTGTTTTTGATGGCGTGTATGTAGTGTGACTGTGAGCGAGGAGAAATCAGTCTTGCCAGGGTTCTGCTCGGCCTGTCCCCTTCTCCGTACCTGCGGGCTTCTGCCTGTTTTCCCAGGAATTTAACCTCCTGCTGTGCTTCCTCATTAAAGGCGATCAGTTTGGATTTCATCTGACCTGCTAACTCTGGTGAGGGGTCCCGACAGAAGGCCAGGTCTAGCTCTTTTAACTCGCGCTCAAGCTGATTCAGAGTATGACGTATAGCCCGCAACACCCCGGCCTGTCTAGCGATACATTGGCCTCGAATTACCGCCTTGAATGCGTCCCATAATACAGCCTCGGTGGATGCAGAGCCCTCGTTTTCTTCAAAATATTTCACAATATCTGTTCTAATTTCTTCAGTGAAGGCAGAGTCAGTGAGTGCATGGGGGGCAGGCGCCAGGAAAATGCTCTCTTAGGGGCATCGGGTACCTTCAATTCCAACAGGCAGGGGACATGGTCTGAGAGTGATCTGGCCTGTATGTCCACCTCTACCGCCCACAATGCCACGTCAGGAGACACAAGCCAATAGTCCAGGCGGGACCAGGCCGCATGATGGCTCGTTATGCATGTTCCCACAGTGTCCTCTGGATGCCTAGCTCTCCACACATCCGACAACAGACCCTCCTCCATTACATCAAGAATCGCCTGGCGAGCTCTAGCATGTGTGGGTTTGCCCGCGCCTCTGCGATCCAAGTCATCATTAATTACCACATTGAAATCGCCCCCAAGACCATCCTTTGAACAATCTAGCAGTATGATCTGAGCCCAAACATTCCGAAATAAATCCGGGTCATCTACATTCGGGCCGTAAATAGCCGCAAGTAATAGCGGCCTACCTTGTAGTGAGCCATGTGCAATGACGTATCTCCCCTCCTTATCTAGTATAATGGCATGTTCCCTCCAGTCCAGGCCCCTGCGGATAAGTATCGCCACACCCCTAGCGTAGTTGGAATAGATAGCAGAGTACACTTGCGACCATCTAGAGTGTTTTAATCTAGACGAAGGAGTGGAATTGATGTGTGTCTCCTGTACAAAACATATATCCACATTATGTCTAGCAAGCATCCCATGCATCAGCCTGGCCTTTTTGTAGTCCCCAAGACCCCTAATGTTCCATGTCCACAACTTAACACCTCCCATTTCGTATCTCTTTTAAATCCACAAGTCCCAGTCCACTGCCTGCCACATTGCCCCCGGACAAAGCAACCCAGTTGGAGCACAGCAATATCACGTACACATTATTTGTTGAACAGCATCCTCTATCGCACCAACCCTCAATAATTATCGAACATCCCAACTCCCCCCACCGCCCCCCACCCTCACCAACCCCCCCAATCAGGTTGTGATAAATCCCACTCAAAGACACGCATAGCGTGTTGGCAAACTAGAAACAGAAACTGTGGGAGACACCCCATGGGGGCGTGGTGCTCCCGGCATACACCCCTGTTTGCACAGGGTGGCTGCACTCAAATGGGAACCTCCATAACCCAAAAGGTTACCCCGCCACAGGGTCGGCCACCGCCACTCCAGCAGAACATAAGGAATGTGTTGTGAATATATATGCAACAGGGCCACCCCTCAGTCCTCACCCCCAACCCAAATCAGGGCAAGCAAAGCAACAGAAAGTGCGGGGGGGAACGGACCATTTAAGCAAAGTGTGAAATATTGAAATAGATGGTACCACAGTGTGCATAACAACAACATACTTAATCATTATCACTGAGCCGTTCAGAGTCATCCCCCAGTCTCGGCGATTTCCGCCTCGCCCCGGGGCCGCAAATGTGTTTTGCAAATTTTAGTGCAGATTGTGCATCTGTAAAGAAGTGCGTGGTGCTCTCATGTACTATCTTCAGTTTTGCCGGATATAAGAGAGAGTATTGCACACCAGCTTGCAGTAACAGTCTCTTGGCTGGCATGAATTCCTTTCGGGCAGCCTGCACCATGGGGGTAAAGTCAGGATAGAAGGAGATATTGTTCCCTTTGTGTGTGATCTTACCCTTCTCCCTAGCGAGGTGTAGGATGAGGTCCCTGTCCTGGAAATTCAGAAGTTTAGCAAGAATAGGGCGTGGCGGTGCGCCCACCGGCGGCTTCTTTCCAAGTGATCTATGCGCCCTTTTGACCGTAAATACCTGTGAGAGGTCCGGATCGAAGAGTTCGTGCAGGAGGTCCGCCACAAACACCTCCATTCTGCCAGTGTTCGCCGTCTTCGGAATTCCCGTGATGCGAATGTTTGATCTCCGGGAACGTGCTTCCAAATCGTCTGTCTTAGCTCGCAGGGACTCCAATTCCCTCTCAATGTTCGTGATGTGTTGTTTGGCGTGTTGTTGGAACTCACAACACTCAGTGTGTCTATTTTCCAGGCAGTCCAACCTAGCTTCGTGTGCGTCCACCTTGGTCTTAACCGATTCCAACTGTGAGGACATGGCATCCAATTTGGTGTCTATGCTTTCCAGGCTCGATCTGACTTCCATCATCAGTGCACCAAAGTCAATGTCTGCGGCAGTCCCTTGCGATGAAGACTCATCTTTATACTGATCAGCCGCATTCTGTTTAGCCAGGCGCTTTTGTTCAAAATTGAGCCTGGGCTGCCGCGCGTCATTCTTCCCACCCATCTCGGATCTGGAAGCGTGTCATGTAGAGGGGCGACCAATTCAGAAGGCCGCGTGGGTCTAACTGCTATGTCAAACAGGGCAACCCACTAGCACTAGCAGAGCCTGGGGGGCTATATGCATGCAGCACAGACAAGCCGCACTGTCCTCGTTCGTGTGGTCTCGTAGGGCGGCTTGGGCAGGCAGGGAGGACCAAACTGCAGGTGGTGGCTAGCTCAGCGCGCAGCGTGCAGCGCTATTCCAAAATGGCGGATCCACCAAAGTCTGTGCGCGCTAGAGCAGCCCGATAGCGGCATGCACTAGAGCGCTGTTAAGGATCAGAGGCACCCCACCAGACAATGGGCCGCCGTAGGCGCTAGGATATTGCCGCAGATGTAGGTACTCACAGTGTCCTGCTGCGCAGATCTAAGATTCCAGCAGTAGCCCCAGTGTTCGAGCGTGAGGGGCTCTAGCAGGCAGACGCTCTCCCCCACAGGCCCGCCCTGTACCGTTCTCCTGACGAGTGTGGGGGTCAATCACAGGCCCCGGCCCCCGGGCCGAGTCCGCGCTCAGCCTCCATCCGAGCGCCAGCTCTCCAGGCAAAATGGCAGATCCGCCTCGGGTGCTCCGCCGATGTCCGCCCTCGGGAGACCAGCGCCAGATCCCTTTCGCTTGCTGGGCCAGCCGAGCTGCAGATCACCTCCCCGGTGTAGCAGTCACTCACCGGTGTAGCCCGGAGAGACGGCTCGTCTGTATGGGGGCCCGCACGTCTCCACTCATAGGGCACCAGGAGGCCCTTCGATCCCCGGGCTGTAGTCGGCAGTGACGCCCGGAGCAGGCTCCGCAGCAGTGGGTCTCCGAGGTCGCGTAACCCGGCCGGACCGGCAAAGGCCACAGCTTCGACTCTCGGCGTCCAGGGCACTTCAGATTTTGGACGGAGGATCAGCTGGGTGTCCGCCGCCGACCCGTGTGCATAAACGGGCCCCTCGAGATCATGGAGCAGGATTAATTCAGGATTAATGTGTGCAGCCGGCGGAGCTCACTCACAGAGCGGCCATCTCTCTGCCCGGTTGGCCACACCCCCCCAGAAAAGTGATAATTGATGAAAGGTATAAGGTAAAGAGGTATAAGGTAAAGACAAAACCTGAAATCCTGATTTAAGGAGGACATTGTAAGTTGAACGGTGAAAGCCTATAGATGACAAAGGTGTAAGAGAATTGTAAAAGCAGGATAAAAAAAATGGCTAAAAATGACCATAAAACGAAATGTTCTATCTTTAGAAAATGGTGTAGAATGTGTTTAATATGTACAGTACTATTAATATTGATATTGATAATTTTTGCTATTGTCATTCCTTTCCAGGATAACTTAGTGAAGTTGAAACATAATGTGAGTTCAAATGAAAAAAATGTTGATTCAAAGTCTAACAAACAGCATGTATATAGACCAGTAATGCATCAAGATAGGTCAATCAGTGACTACACCAAAAACACGTTTTCAAGATTGTTGTCTGAATATGTTAAGGCCATGGATGCTAGTGACTGGTAAACAGAAGGGCTATATTTCAATAATTAACATTTATTTGTGTTTGTTTCTATGATAGTTCCCATTCTGGCTAGTGAGGCTTACCTAAAAATGGAGGCTTTCGATTACTGTGACATTGAAAGATACTGTGCACGCGCGGCTAAAGCCGAGATTGAATGTGAGCTGCCTGTGCCTGAGCGAGAGCGGTTCAAGGACGGCTTACCCTGGAAGTCCTAATGACTGCCAAAAGAATGAACATTTGAGTTACTGGGAAAGGAACCTGTAGTAACTAGTTGAGGATGTGACTAGGCCAAATACTTTTCCAAACAAAGGACTCTTTAAAATTCATCTGATGCTACGGAAATTGAATATTAGGATGATGAGGTGATGCTCATCCACCCTCAAATTGTCCAATCAGGACTTGAGTCTGTACTGATAGTTACTTTTGTAGATAGATAAAGTTAGTGAAAAAGGGTATAAAAAGTCGTGACTTTTCTTAAGAAAAAAACTCTCTTTCGATTTCCTCCTGAGATGCTGTCGGTATGCTGATTTTCCTGAGATGTAAGAATTCTTGAATAAATGTTTTATTTCTTTGAGTGAGAACTGAGTTTTACATGAGGTTATTAGTTAGGGAAGTTAGGACAAAATGAATTTTGGGAACTATCTGTCTTTTGCTAATATTTGTGTTCTGAAATAAATAATAATGTCTATTTCTGAATCTCTGAAATAAATGAATATAACTGATTGAGATAAAACATTTACCCCTTTAAAGTTATTTTTTAATAAAGAAATAAATAAAGTGAACAAACTGTTAGACATGCTAAACTTTGCTTTTAATAAAAATTTGATAAATGGAGAATTAAGCTGATCTTCTATTTTCCTAAGCCTAATGTTTACTAGCAGATTCCTCGACTATAATGGTGGTGTGTCTGAGTAAAATGTCTTGTTAACAAAAACCATGGAAAAACTAATTTAAACTGCAGGTGTAAATAGTATAAATATTTATTTTTGATTTAGACACTCCGCTATGATCAAGCAGCTCTCCTTTGAATCACACCGATCCATGAAGTAGGATGAAAATGTTTTGTGAGTAACTCACAGTGTTATGGGCCCCACTGAAGAGTAGATGTATGATTTGGTACTTCAGGGAAAGGTGAAATGGTTTTAGAAAATATTTCCGGAGTAGCACTGCATCAAGGGCCAGGTCCAACAGCCACACAACAGGCTTGGTGGAAGTTATCTAATGTGCGGTTGTTAAACCCTGATGTAATACTGGAGGTGAGGCTCAAAAGTCATGTAAGGGCACATTGCTTCACAGATAGTGCACCAACTGGTTCCAAGGAAGCACATTCCAACAATGCTGACTGAGTTCTGTTGGCATGCAGAGCTTCATAGTTCTCCGGTGTGCTGGTGGGTGCTGTGCTTTTAATGAGACCTGTAGAGTATCATCAACAAAACAGAATTAATGACAAAATGCTCAAGGATCTCCAAAAACAGTGCAAGCCAAACATACTTGCTCGAATGAAAAGCAAACCTGTAACAGGAGCAGCATAAACATTCATCCAGTTCCGGGTTTTTGCTATTTTAGAGCTACGATTATACATCTGAGTGAATCGGGTGCTCTGCAGAGCCCTTTGCCTGGAGGTCGATGATTGTGGGAGAGAAGAGGCGAATGTCTCTGGTTAATACTAGGAATCACAGTGCGTGATGCCATGCTAGTGGACTTGCATGAACATACATTTAAAATGCACTCAGTCTCTAAATACTCCGGTGATTGTGTTGTGTCTCGTGCGTCACCTCTCCTTGCATGAGTGAGCATGTGCTTGGAAGGGCGAGTGTGTAAATGAGAGAACCTTGGTATTTACATAGACTAGTAGGGAGGGCACAGAACCTGGCCAGATAGGAGCTCTTGAAGCTGAGGCTGTAACCAGGGCCTGGCCTGAAAAAAAACGTATTACCTCCTATTCATCCTCTAACCGTACTTTCGTTTTAGTTTGTTGTGGGTTGGTTTGTTGACATTTTCTCGTCTTCATTGGGATTTTATTAAAAGATTTATGGAAGCAGAACCGGGTCATGTTTTCACACTATAAATTATACTGTGAGCCAATGATACGCCCGCATACAGGCATGAAATGGCAGGAGAAGCTGCTTTCGTAGCAGTTGTCAGGTTAACATGTCGGGCAAATAGAGTTAGAAAATGCAGGTTGCAGCCACCCGGAGCAGAAGCGATTTTAAGGTAAGGATAACGCAGGGCACATGACACATCTGCAGCATTACAGTCTGATCTTTATCCTATTTCTAGGTTTTCACGCACTGCCTCATCTAAAATTAAATGTATTTCAAGAAAACTAATATAGGGACACAGGAATATACCCAGATTAATTTGTAAAATAATAAGTGCCAAGGCTCCCGTCAGGAGGCCACTGCAGCTTGCACCACACATTGCTCCTAACATCGCTGCCAATGATAGTAACAAGAACCCTGAAAATTTACCTGGACCTCCAATTATTCGATTATGTTACTAATACAGAACAATAAACGAAAATTAATACGTTTATCTTGACAGTCAATTTTGCCTGTTTACTTTTAATTATTCTTCATGTTCAAATATAGTCACAAAAAAGGGACACATAATCTACTAAACAGACAATCTTATTATTACAAAAACATACAACAATACATTAGAACTCCACATAAATGTGTCAAAAAATACATTTACATAAATGAAAAATACAATATATAGTGACCATGAATCAGTCAAGAAACAGTTGCAATGTGTAGCTTCAATTCACATTTGCTCATCTGCATATATTAAACAACACATCATGTTCCCAAACTAAAAGGGTGAATAATTCCTATACTCTAAGTGTCCAAAGATCTAACTGTCACTTTTATGGTAGCCACTTTTATGGTAGCCGACGTGTTTCGAGTCCCGGTTTTTTGAATTGCCGGACTCTCATCAGGGCTGGATGAATCCTTTCTTAAAAACCAACTGTTTGTGACAAAAAACAAAAATACGGAAATTAATTGTGGTGTGCTTCCCACTATATCTACAATGCTCTTTTTCATTAACTAAAGGGCTGCCCACATACCTGGCTGATGCCGAACGTGGTTTGTAGGCTTCGTATTGTATATTCATGCAGTGAAAGCCACTCTGCAACAAAATATCGAAGTCTGAGTGATCTTGTGAACAAAGCTTGTGCTGCATTGTATTTACGTATCGTGTTCACGAGAATTACCTTTATCTTGCTCTTGTGTGGCGTGGTGATGTAATGCACTGGCGTTCGCTACTTTTCGGGTCAAGGTGCTAGGGTCTTAAAATCTAAACAAACGGAAGGGGTTCACGATTTAACCAAACAGTTCTGAACATTTAAACGACATGTTATGAAACCGATCACGTAAGGTGTACTTACTCATGGGCTGGTCACGAATCAAAGACGGGTCACAAGATTTGTTTATATGGGTCTGTTCTAATTTCAATCTGCAAAGAATAGGAAGCCTGATTTAATTTAAAGCGTAGGGAGAAACTTGCGTCTCTTCCAAATGCAGGAACGGGTTGCTTTCTGTAATTCAAAAAGCGGCTCACCTTTTTGAGGGGCTTCGTGTAGTTTCAAGTTCTCACTCGTACCGCGTAGGAGGAAGCACCTCCCGACATTTTCCCAACTGAATTACTGGGTCATGTGACCACGTGACCACGGGTGGGGCAGCCCGAGGGGTAGGGCCTGCCTACAGCCCGGGGCAGTGCATTTTGGGGGTTGTATTTCCAAAAGGATGATAGATTGGCCTGAATTAAGAATTAACTATGAAATGCACGCAAAAGAAATGTCAGCGCATGTGAAAATGTGAAACTCTTAAAAAATCATTTTAAGACCAAGATCTCGAGAAGAATTAAATTTGCAACTAAATTAGACTCTATTTAGTTCACTCATGCAATTGATTCCTCTATTTATGTTGTCAAATTTCATGATCAAATACGCCTTTTTGCGTAATAACAACACAACTGCTAACCATCACACTCCTACAAGTGTGACAATTCGGACTATTTCGGGCCCCCAATGCTATAAGAATGGCTTGAGCTGCATGTAATGTTCATTTTTAATGCACATGAATTAATAATTAACAGTTGTTGTGATCCTCTCCGAATTAGCCATACAGCGCCCCCTTGTGGCAGACTGTCACAAGTGCAGGTGTTGACAATTATGTGCCGGTACCGAGCACCGGAAACCACAGGCTCAAATTTAGCACTTACATAGCTGAGGTTTCAAATTTTCCATTGCTTGTTTACCAGGAATGACTCTTGACTTCCATTTTGGCAGAAATCAAGGGCCCTATTTACCTGTCTCGGGTTACACTGTAGATGCAATTTTTGTACAGGTGCTACTGGAGAATATGTATTAATCCATTCCAGTGCAGAAATGATATTCAGTAAGGTTTGCCGAGTAAGCATGGGCGGAAAATCCGTTTCGCTCGCGGATTTTGTGGATTTTCGGTAAATTCGCAATCCGCGAGATTCGCGAATCTCCCGCAAAATCCGCAAATCCGCGAGCAGTGGATTTTATGGCATGCTCGCACTGTTCGCGTGAGTTCGCGGCTTCCCAGTACAACTTCGCGCCCCGCGAATAAGCGCTAAATTGCAGAAATACGATCTTAGCAAAACTGAAACTACTTACCAGGTTCAAAAGTTCAGGCTCATCATTAGTAGCCATTTCCTGTAGTGCTTCCTGAGGGGCCCCTCCAGAGTTCAGTTGCCAGTTGCAACTATTATGTGACCCTGCTCTGAACCTCAGAATAGTTACACATATGCCACAAAGGTCCTGAATTACAGCTAAGGGAGACAAGCAGGAGCCAGGCTGGAAGTTCAAATCCATTAATCAGCCCCTAATTCATTATTGTCAGTTGGGGCAGGGCAGGTGTTGTAACTAATTTTGCAACAATGAAAGCACTTAGCAAGTGCAAAAGATCACTAATCAGGAAGCACTAAGGAAGCAGGTGCCAGCTAAAAAAATATTCTGTGACACATTAATCAGCCCCAAATTAATTCAGGTCACTTGAGGCAGGGAAGATGTGCTTTGCTTTGCCACAATAATGTAAAACTGGACAACCAGAGGGTGCTGTGATGAAACAGAGGGTGGCATGGGTGGGCCACAGGGTGGCATGAGTAGTCAGAGAGTGGCAGTGGTGACAGAGAGTGGCAAACACAAAAAAAAAAAAATCCGCAAATTCGCGAGAATTCGCAGATTTTGCGGATTGCGAGTTCGCAAATCCGCAAAATTCGCGAACGCGAGATTCGCAAAATTCGCCCATGCTTATTGCCGAGTCCATGTCACATCAACATTAAAGAGGCATGAATTCCATTTGGGAATCCCTTTGATTGCCAGTGAATGCAGTGTTGGAGGCCTGCAAATAAGAGTAGATCTCCACATCTGCATTTGCATTTGCAAAGTGCCAACATGAATCTGCATCCCTTCCTGGGACAATCACAGGAGGCTGCAATTTAATGGCAAAATGCACACAGAAGAACATCAAACAGAGCATGAGGTGGTCTCTTTGACAGGTATCTACTCCCCGATGCTCACAGCCCACATTCAGAAACTGGAAGCTGTCCATCACATTCTACTTGTGAACAGACACCACCCTCTTTTGGATGTTGCTAACCAACCAATCGTTTCAACCTGCAACTGTGGTAGAAAACAATTGCTGCAATTCACTTCAATTCTCAAGGAGAAGGGGTCCCTTCTTACTGCTGCTTTTCCTGGCAAGGATTTGCAATGTGCTTATTTCTATTTTGTTTCTGTGGTGGAAGAGCCTGCAATGTTTCACACCAGAAGCTTTATGGCTTCAAAAATCTGTAGTACATCGGGGTCGAAGGTCTCTATCCTCTAGTAACCGCACAAACTATGCGATTGAATGCCCTACTAAAAAAGATTAATTTAAGCATCCCCTTTTCTATCCCCTGTAATTTCATACTCCTCTTCCCCATGATTCCCCATGTTGCCATTTGTACAATATTTCATCGTAAAAACAGTTCAGTTGCCATTTGTACAATATTTCATCGTAAAAACAGTTCCTTCTTTACAGGTATTCTTTAAATATCCAGCAGACATCTCTTACAGTTCCACAAACTTTCATCTAGGCAGTTCGGTAAGTGCATTGGAAGTTTGGTGGGTGGCTTTGTCAACATGATAGAGCCAGGAGGTTGACTTTCAATGTTTTCTATTTTGAAACAGAAAACCACAAAGCAAGTTTAAAAACAATTTAAAAAAAACATGGTCCCCTCACCATGGGGGTCTCTTCCCATTGTGTGGTGGTTATTTTACAGTTTCATTGTCCCTTGCCGCCTGATTTTACCTGGTGGTGATGGACAGTGAAAACTGTCCATTTTCCCACCCACTCTAAATATCCTAGAATATAGTTATCACTCATTCAAATGTTTCTTGCAAAGGTCCATAGATAGGATAGCTGTCCAATACCTACAAACTTCGAAATGTTGATGTTGTTGAAGTTAGAAGTCAACGTCAGTCCATTAGGATGTAATACATGGGGAAACAGCTGACATGTTTTGTTCCCTATTGGAACTTTTTCAAAGCTGTGATACTGCAAATCATATATTTAGAACGAAAGTTGTTGATGAACAGACAGCCAAAAGAGGGTTACCTCATCCAATATAAAACAAAAGAAGTGAAGGGATACTGTGTATGAAATCAAGTAAAAAGCCATCATGAGGTAGATGGGAATAACAAACAGTGACCTTAGCAGAAAAAAAAGGAATCAAAATTAGTAGATAACTTGCCACAAACAAGTAAATGCACCTGTTGCCAAAGAAAACCAGAGAGTTGGTGATATTGAAGCATTATACTAATATCTTAATTTAAATGTTTGAGGACGGTGTTAGTACCTTCACCAGGGCTGAGTCCTTTACTTTTGTGTGCTCTAAAAGGGTACTCTACCTACCACATTTAGAGATGTCTGCTGGCCCAGCGGACATTTCTTGTATTTACAGGAACCGCTGTTAAAGCAGTTCCTATAAATGCAATAATAGTGTGCCTTGCTGCTCTGTGACACCACACAGCACACTTTCTTTCAAAAAACAAAATCCCTTAGCAAGATTTTGTTTTTTAAAATAAGAGAAGCAATGACACCTTCGCCACAGGAGTTGTTTTCCATTGTGTTGTGGTCACTAAAAAGTTTTTACTTTTACATTCTGTCACATTTAAGTGGCGGTTTATAAAAGTAAAAACTGGCTATGTGTCCACCCACTCTAAATCCAAAACTCCAATGGAAACTACTCTTTCCGGCCATCGGAGGAAGATGTAGGCAGCTGAGATGGAGTAGTCTTCACCGTCTATGTAGTGAAGGTTCCCCGTCTGTAAATCAGGCGGCAGACCTTCAGGTTGGCATAAAGGGTACTCTATCATCATTGTGACAGAGTACCCTTTCCACTAACTTCTATATCAGTTCCTAAGTCAGAAATGGTGAGAGCTCAAAAGACAAAACCCCAATTTTAAATTGTCTTGTGGGCTAAATGGATAAAAATAATAGTCACCGTACTAAGGGGCCTATTATGATTGCGGAATTTCCGCATCCTCCAGGCTGGCGGAAACCACCGCCGGCCCGCAGGATTCAAAAATTCCGCAGCGGACCCACCAAAGACCCACCGCCACATTAGGATGGCTGGTGGGTCTTGGTTTCAGTCCTCAGCTTTTCTGCCGCGGTCGGCTACCAACCGAGGCGGAAAAGCCCTAATATGGTGGCGGTGTCTTCCAGACACCGCCAGCCGTATTAGGATTGCTGCCAAGATATGCTTTTCCGCGGCGGGTTCTCCGCCGTGGAGAAGCATACGGATCTTCACTGCGGGGGCCTGTTGCGGGGTCCCTAGGTGAAGGGGGTGAGGGGTGCACATGGGGGGTACCTATGGTATCCCCCTGCATTTGTATGCAGAAAGCGGCAGGTACCGCGCGGTGCCTACCACTTTCTACATACAAATGCAATGCATGCATTTTTAACATTGCTGCGGCTGCAGCTTGAAGCCGCACCCGCCGCAATGTTAAAAATAGAGGATTTGACGGCCAGGGTGGCGGTCACATCCTAATTGCACAGGAGGGAACGCCGCAGTCCATGCGGACGTTCCCTCATCCTCGGTGATCGCGGACGGACTCAAGTCCGTCCGCGATCACAATCGGCCACCTAGTATGTTAGGTTAGGAACATGGCATCTAGTAAGACATTGACATAGTCCACAGTAGAGGGGCAATATTTCTACAAAAGCATTTATGAAAGCTAAGTCATAGTAAGAGAATAGTATGGGCATCAGAACAATATTAATTTCTGGTGGCAGAGAAGTAAAGCTGGGGAGAAAGTTGTCAAAATTATAATTTTTAATTGGAGAAGAAAACATGTATAAAAAGTGTATGAAGCGTAAATGGTAGAGAGAGAAAGATTATTTGTTGGTTAAAGTAAAATGAATAATTATCTGTACACTCATTACTGAAGTCCATGTATCCTCCTAAACACCCTCATACGGTAAGGATCTATGAATGGTTTCTTGAGCATGGCCAGTGCTATCTATACCTACAGAGAGGCACAGCTATCATAGAAAAAGAGTTAATCAAATCAGGACAGCCTTAAATATACAATTTAATACTGTGGGGCTGGAGAAATCATAGAGGTCGTTAAATATGACTAGTGAAGGTTAGCTGATGACACGCAATGAAGGTGATTCACTGAGGGGCCCTCGAGAGAGGGGTTGTCATTATAAGTCTACAGGAATGTAATATGAAACTATAATGTTCAACATAACTAAGTATTATGGAAGTTCAAATAATGTCAGTCAACGAATTAGTTAATAAAGCTAGGTTTTGAAATAAGTCCTATCAGGATACAACAGAGTATAACTAGTGAGGCGCTGTAATCCCTCAAATGACTGTACCAGCTATGGGGATGTTCCTAACAGAGTGAAAGAACTGTCAAAAGAGAAAACTGACTTTGAAAAAGAAAAAAAACATTATAAAGTTTGTCATAAATGAGACTGTCAAAGAGACTGAAAGTGAAACTGACGACAGTGCAGATGAAACTCCATTGAGGAAGAGTTCAAGAAAAAGGGCTTATAGAGTGGAGCATAACACCACGGAGCCTAAGACAAAAAGAGTTTGTAAAGGAGATAATTGGCCTAAAGGGAATGATGGACTGAATTTTAAACTGGTTAACAAAGTAATCCAGAAGATCAAGTACCTGAAATACCCAGTCAAAAGGAGTTGTTGGGGAAAAGAATACAAGTTGATCAGAGGCCAAAAAGAGTGAGAAGACCAAATAATCAGAAATACAAATCACCTGAATGGTCATACATTGTTTTGCCTCCGATTGAAGAAGTAAACAGTAGCCAAGAGAACTTTTACTGCCCAAAGTCAATTGGGAAAAGTGAGTAAAGAACTGAATCACAGAGAAAAGTGATAATTGATCAAAGACAAACTGGCAGATACATCAACGAAAATACCTCCCGGTAAAACACCGAATCGGTAAAACAGGCCGATACCGAACGCAAAACCAGAAAATGCTATGCATCAAACCAAAATCGGTAAAAAATAAAGAATCGCTAAAAAACCCCTGCGGTAAATTACCGAATCGCTAAACAGACAATCGGAAATACCGAACCCCAAAGCTGACCTCGGAAATACCGAATCGCTATTAACGAATCGCAATGGAATGCAGGATAAGTCACTAATACCGAAATCCCAAAAATCGCTATTTAGCATGAGCAAAATAAGGGGAATTACAGTCAGGAGGTAAAGTAAACTGAAGGACAGAAAAAAAAAATAACCCCATCAGCAGGTGCTGACAATCAGTAACCCTTCATAAATGACTTGGGAAAACCCACATGTCAACCAAAATGGCTGCCCTTTACGTGCTTGCTAGGAGGAGGAGGATCAATGCCCAGGCCCAGCGCAGGAGGATGATCCAGGACAGGATCTTCAGGGTGCGCATCACTTTGCTGGGGCAGACCGAGGAACAGGTGTACGACAAGTACAGACTCAACCGTGCCATGATTATGCGCCTAATAGCAGACCTGGAACCATTACTGCAGCACGAGACCCGTAGGACCAACGCCATACCAGCCCATGTGCAGGTCCTATGCTGCCTGCACCTGCTTGCGTCTGGAAGCTTCCAGGGGGTAATAGCTGAGACTGGAGGCGTGTCGCAAAGCGCTTTATCACGCTTCTTCCACCGGTTCCTAGAGGCCATGCTGACATTAATAAATCGCCACATCACCTTCCCCACAACCCCCCAGCAGCTGACCCGCACCAAACGGGAATTCTACCAGGTGGCACAATTCCCCCATGTCATAGGGTGTGTTGACTGCACGCATGTCCCCATCTGTCCTCCATCAGCCACCGAATACATATTCCGCAACTGGAAGTCATATCATTCTATCAATGTGCAGGTGGTGTGCAATGCCAAGTACATCATTACGGACCTTGTAGCCCAATTCCCCGGGAGCACACACAACGCTTACATATTCCGTCACTGTGGCCTCCACAGGCGCCTGATCAAAGGCGAATTTGGAGAGGGACACCTACTAGGTTCATATAGATGCATCATCGTACTCTCCATCCACTCCATCCCCACATGTATATTTTCATTCATGCTGATTACCATTCTCTCCCCATCCTGCAGGTGACAGCGCATACGCATTGCGTGAATATCTACTAACTCCCTACCTCAACCCAGCTACACCGCAAGAGCAGCGCTACAACAGAGCACACATCAGCACAAGGAATGTGGTTGAGCGTACATTCGGCATCCTCAAGAGTCGCTTCCGAATACTGCACAAGACTGGAGGTGCCTTGCAGTACGACCCAGTGACCTGCTGCCAGATCATTGCTGTGTGTGCCATCCTGCACAACATCGTCACACGCAGGGGGATACCCATAGAGGTGGACGGAGAGGATGAACTACGTGCACAGCAACCCCCCCCCAACACCGACAGGCGCATGTGCCCAACACAGCTGAAGGTTTACGGAGGCGGACATACATCACACGGAATCATTTCTGAGACAGGTAAGAGAGTGACTTGACAACAGGATCAGATTTGCAAGGGTTTAATGGGCATGGACACCTGACTGGTGCAGATTACGTAACACAAACATGCTGCTGCTGCAGTTGAAGTCTAACTTAAATTGTCCCTTCTCAGAACGGGTGATGCGTGCGGCACTTTAGTCTGGCCATGGTTACGTCACCAAGGACAGTGTGACTTTGCCACATGTTCACTTGCGTTTGCCGCGTACCCCCAGTCTCTTGTCCTGTTACTCCTCGGCTTCTCCACGATGGGAGTCTGTGGCAGTTGCATTGCGCCCACTGCGCCTCCTCCTGCTGGTCTCCGGCAGGGAGACGCTGCTGACACTGGAGGCTGCCTCACTCCCCTCTTCCGCTCCCAGACTGCTGACACTGGCTGACCCAGGCTGCAGTTGCTCCACTGCAGTGGTCACCCTCTCAAGGGCCTTTGCCACATCCCCACAATAATGACCTAGGACCACTTGCAGGGACACGGACCTGCGGGACAGCACAGCCGTGCTGTTGCACAGCTTATTTATGGCCTTGTTAGTAGAATTCACAGCCAGCATGATCTGCCTGTGACGCCGGCACTCACTTTGTTGGCCTACGACTACGTCACGTGTCAGTTCCTGCAGGCAAAGCTTGATTTCATTGTTGCCGGCAGCTACGGCAGTGGTGTGCTCATGCACAGCGTCAGTCATGTTGCCTAGTTTGTGGCAAAGTTTGGTCATGGAGAGTTTCATGGCACCCATGTGTCTCCCCTGCAGGCGCTGGACACGCAGCATCCGGGTCTCCACAACTCCGTACCCTTCGGACAGATCGACTGGTCTTGCAGCTGCCCGACCCGGGCACAGTCCTCTGCCTGATGCGCTGTTGTGCTGCAGTTTGGCTAGTTGGAGTGACGACAGCCTGGCGTGGGACATTTTGGGGTGCTGAACTCTGATCCAACTCCATCACGGGCAGGGAGGAAACATCTGCTCTTCGGCTCTGCGGAGTGGCCCGCACTGGTGGTGGTGGTGGTGGTGTCTTGGACCGCGAGGATGGTGGTGGTGGTGTCTTGGACCACAGGGATGGTGGAGGTGTTGTCCACCGTAGTGGTGAAGGGGAGGACATGGCTTCAGCTCCCTGTGAGCACTCCGCATCTGTCAACACTGGTGTCTCTGAGATGACGAGGTGGCCACTGTCGTCAGAATCGATGGGGGATGCATCTGTGTGTGAAACAGTGCATAGTTATTACCATGGTATTGTATGTGAAAATTGCTTTGGCATCTCACAATAAATTACTTTTTCTGACAGACATTTGGCCCTTTGCTGCTGTATTCATCTCTGGATTCTGGCATGCACACATTCATGTATTGACTACAACTCCCATGGTGCAACACAGTGGTGAGGGTATGTGTTTTGGCCACCGCTACATGTGCACTGGGTCTGCCATGGGGGATTGGGCAGGGACATACTACACGCTGCATTGTTACGCTGCCATGCATCTTACCTTGTCCTCCTTCCGCAGCACCAGAGGTGTCCAGACGTGTGACCCCCACAACAGCTTCCGGTTCCATGGTGGACTCCACTAGATCCTCCAGGGCTGTATTAGGCGTCACATTGGATGTGGCCCCTCCTGTGCCAGCAGCATCCTTGACCCTCTGCACAATCCTCTCCTTGGCCCTCTTACGCAGGTCATACCAGCGTTTTTTTAAGTCGCCGATGCTGCGGTGGGTGACTCCGCAGGCATTTACCTTGTCCTTGATGCGCAACCACATCTTTCGTTTTTCTGCCTCAGGCACCTTCAGCGACAACTTCCCAAACAGTCGGTCATTGTTGCTGGTCACACACTCTATTAGGATTTCCAGCTCCTTATCAGAAAACTTGCGTTTTCTCTTTAGGTGTGTGTCCTTTGCCTGCTGGGGGGCCTCCTTCTCCATTTTGTCCTGCTTGCCTAGTCCTGGTTACTGCTGGTTCAGTCTGGGTCCTCAGCTCCTGTGCTCTGCCTCCTCCTTTGTGCTACTCCGAACACTGAATGCAGCATGGGCTGTCCTACTTCCTGGTTGTGATGTCATCGGCCTGCTTCCGATGCGTCGCGTAATTTTCCCGTTTTCGCTATTACCGAATTCGCAAATACCGGAATCACTAATACCGAATCGGTATTTGCTAACTCGGTATTTGCTACTCTCGCCGACGTACTTTCGCTATTTAATAGCGATTTTTACCGTTTGATGCATCGCGGTTTGCATGTCATTAATAGCGATTCCTTATTTTTCGCTATTACCGACATGTATTACCTCCTATAGATGGCAAAGGTGTAAAAGAATTGTAAAAGCAGGATAAAAAAAAGGCTAACAATGACCATAAAACGAAATGTTCTATCTTTAGAAAATGGTGTAGAATGTGTTTAATATGTACAGGACTATTAATATTGATATGGATAATTTTAGCTATTGTCATTCCTTTCCAGGATAACTTAGTGAAATTGAAACATAATGTGAGTTAGAATGAACAAAATGTTGAATCAAAATCTAACAAACAGCATGTATATTGACTAGAAATGCATCAAGATAGGTCAATCAGTGACTACACCAAAAACACGTTTTCAAGATTGTTGTCTGAATATGTTAAGACCATGGATGCTAGTGACTGTTATGTCTGTGTGAAATTACCTGCATCTGTTTCAGAAGGGGTGACGTACCACCATCTTCCACTTACATATGGTGTCACGTTTAGTATCATTGCAAGTCTGTTTTATCAAACAGGAAAATTAGAGTACTATTATTCAAATTCAGATGATGTATTTAAAAGCCACAAGAGAAGAATTGCTTATAAATGTAGTGAAAAAATGAAACATGAGAAATCCAAATATAGGACATTTGAAGATGAAAATCTTGATTATAGAAATGTGAATGTGGCCATAAGTATAGATACTCCATTTTTAGGGAAATTTTGTATAAGAAGAGACAACACTGTGTATGACAATTATTTTGTGGGAGCAAGTCAATGTAAAGACACCTATAGAATAATAGGGGGTTGGGGATTTAAAGGTGGAAAAGATCCAGTTTTCCCTGGTATTTATTTTATTTGCGGAAACAAAGCATATTATAGATTACCATACCATTGGTATTGGACATGTTATGTAGGTCTGGTCTTTCCTAAAATCTTCCATGTAGATAGAGGTACTAATGGAATACATGAGATAGGTAAACCTTTAAGTCGTAGAAAAAGAGAGAGTGTAAATGAAATAATAGGTGATATTGTTGGAGCAATGATACCAGCAGTGGGAATATCTTTTAATGCAAACCGAATTCGAAGATTATCAACGATAGTAGATCGTTTGTCAACAGACACAACAGGAGGATTTTTAATGGTAAATACTGAAATGTTTGCTATGAGAGCTATGTTGATGCAAAATCGTCTTGCTCTTGATATAAAATTGGCAAAAGAAAGAGGAATTTGTGGAATTTTGAAGTTGCAGCACTGTTATACCTACATACCAGACAAAAGTCAAAATATTCAAAAGTACATTATAAACATTACAGAGTTGTATAAGGAAATTGAACCACTGGAGGTTGATGGTGTTCTTGAAAGACTTGGTAAAGGTTTTTCAGAAGTTTCGAGAAATAAGTAGTTCAATTATAGGTAAGATACTAATCCCAGTAACAATAATAGTATTAGTGATTTTGATGTTAAGATTATGTTGCATATATAGAAAAAAAGAAATGCTAGAAAGTCAATAAAGAAAGCAATTCAAGAAAAACGAGGAAGAGAAAGAGAAAACTATGATATAGAAATGAAAGAATTTCGAGAAAAGGTCTTTGAAGAAACCAGAGAAGATACTAGAGTATAAACTGTACTAATCTCAAGAACTTGAAACATGTTTGGATAAAATTTTCAAAATTTTGGGAGATATTTGGTGAAAAGATCACCAAAGGAGGGAGTTGATGGAGCGAGGTGAAGAAGCAACATTTTGTATACCCCTCGTAAAGTCATTTCCTCATAACTGTAGCTTTTATTAATTGTGTGGTTTGGAAAAACGAATCAACGTAGTATAGAATGCACACACAAATACATGTGGGAATACTAATCTGCTTGCATGGAAAACTATTACTGATTATTATAGTAATGTCGTCATATTGTTTATTAATGCAAAGCTTTCATTTAATCAAAAGCGGTATAAATGTGCTTTCTGTTTAAGTATTTTGTGGCAAAAACATGGAGTTAGGTAAGTATATCATGCATATGTGTTGCTTATTAGCTAGGTAACAACTAACAGGGAAACCCTTAGTATGGGGGGAAGGTAAACAGAAGGGCTGTATTTCAATAATTAACATGTATTTGTGTTAGTTTCTATGATAGTTCCCATTCTGGCTAGTGAGGCCTACCTAAAAATGGAGGCTTTCGATTACTGTGACATTAAAAGATACTGTGCACGCACGGCTAAAGCCGAGATTGAATGTGAGCTGCCTGTGCCTGAGCGAGAGCGGTTCAAGGACGGCTTACCCTGGAAGTCCTGATGACTGCCAAAAGAATGAACATTTGAGTTACTGATCGTGGGAAAGGAACCTGTAGTAACTAGTTGAGGATGTGACTAGGCCAAAGACTTTTCCAAACAAAGGACTCTTTAAAATTCAGCTGATGCTACGGAAATTGAATATTAGAATGATGAGGTGATGCTCATCCACCCTCAAATTGTCCAATCAGGACTTGAGTCTGTACTGATAGTTACTTTTGTAGATAGATAAAGTTAGTGAAAAAGGGTATAAAAAGTTGTGACTTTTCTTAAGAAAAAAACTCTCTTTCGATTTCCTCCTGAGATGCTGTCGGTATGCTGATTTTCCTGAGATGTAAGAATTCTTGAATAAATGTTTTATTTCTTTGAGTGATAACTGAGCTTTACATTAGGTTATTAGTTAGGGAAGTTAGGAGAAAATGAATTTTGGGAACTATCTGTCTTTTGCTAAAATTTGTGTTTTGAAATCTAAATAATAATGTCTATTTCTGAATCTCTGAAATAAATGAAAATAACTGTTTGAGATAAAACTTTTACTCCTTTAAAGTTATTTTTTAATAAATAAATAAATAAAGTGAACAAACTGTTAGACATGCTAAACTTTGCTTTTAATAAAAATTAGATAAATGGAGAATTAAGCTGGTCTTGTATTTTCCTAAGCCTAATTTTTACTAGCAGATTCATCGACTATAATGGTGGTGTGTCTGAATAAAATGTCTTGTTAACAAAAACCATGGTAAAACTAATTTAAACTGCAGGTGTAAATAGTATAAATATTTATTTTTGATTGAGACACTCTACTATGATCCAGCAGCTCTCCTTTGAATCACACCGATCCATGAAGTAGGGTGAAAATGTTTTGTGATTAACTCACAGTATTATGGGCCCCACTGAAGAGTAGAAGTATGATTTGGTACTTCAGGGAAAGGTGATATGGTTTTAGAAAATATTTCCGGAGTAGCGCTGCATCAAGGGCCAGGTCCAACAGCCACACAACAGGCTTGGTGGAAGTTATCTACTGTGCAGTTGTTAAACCCTGATGTAATACTGGAGGTGAGGCTCAAAAGTCATGTAAGGGCACATTGCTTCACAGATAGTGCACCAACTGGTTCCCAGGAAGCACATTGCAACAATGCTGATTGAGTTCTGTTGGCATGCAGAGCTTCATAGTTCTCCGGTGTGCTGGTGGGTGCTGCGCTTTTAATGAGACCTGTAGAGTATCATCAACAAAACAGTATTAATGACAAAATGCTCAAAGATCTCCAAAAACAGTGCAAGCCAAACATACTTGCTCGAATGAGAAGCAAATCTGTAACAGGAGCAGCCCAGACATTCATCCAGTTCCGGGTTTTTGCTATTTTAGATTGCGATTAGCCAGCTGAGTACTTCGGGTGCTCTGCAGAGCCCTTTGCCTGGAGGTCGATGATTGTGGGAGAAAAGAGGTGAATGTCTCTGGGTAATACTAGGAGTCACAGTGCGTGATGCACGAAAGTCATATCGTCCATTGTTAGATGTATGGTAGGAGTGCCTTCTGTGTTAGCATGTGTTAAGGTTAGCTTTTTCAACAACATGTGTCTATCAATGTAAACTGTACTTTCTGCGTTTAATTTTTTTTGTAACAAATGGTTTGAAATATTTGTTTGTATTGTTAATAAATATGGCTGGGGGTGTCACTCCCCCCTAATCCAAATAACTTTCAAATTCCTAGTCTGGTTGTCCAATCCCTGGGGCAAAGAGAGGGAGGACCGGGGCGGGACTAACCTTGCACCAGGGGTCTTTTAAAGTATTGAGAGGGGCCATAGGGAGTACCCGACCATATTGCAGGAGCCAGGACCAGAATGGGACGGGCCGCCATTATGGCGGTACCCCTAGCCCCGATTCAGAAGGAGGAGGGGGTGAGGAAACACGTCATCAGTGACGCTGCCCTCGTGCCCCGCCCTCCCCTTCTTTGTAGCCAATAGCGCCCCCGCACCACACCAGCGAACCGGGAGCATTTCAATGCTTCCGGGTCAAGAGATCTCCCCGGAAGTACCCCTGGCTCGCCTACCCTTAAAGGGGAGAGCCTGCGAGGGAGACAGCCTCTTTGTTTCGCGGCTGCCTCCCTCTTAGCATCTGCGCGCGCGCCCCGTGTCCGTGTAATCGTTTGCCCACCCACCATCCCCTGAAAGCAAGAATTCTGGGTAGTTGTTTATCTATCCATACTGTATATAGTTCTTTTATGGCCAGAAAATTGTTTTATTCCACAGGTTGTGATCTTCGAGCTGTGATAATGTAAATAGAATTGATATGTAATTTGCATGCTTAGCTATTGTCGTATTTAAGTGTCCTTGGCCAGGCAGTAAGGTCAACACTGGTAAGCATAGTCTGCGGTCTTAGCGGTCAGTACCATTTAACTCCGGGGGTAGTGACAGCCGGTAAGTAGGCTGTCAGGGTATGGGGGCGGGGGGAGTCATCTTCCCAGTGGGCCTGGGGCCACCCCTGTACGCGCATGCGCAGCAGTCTGCACCCCTTTTATGGAGTTCAAGGACCGGGCGTAGGGGGGGCCCGGGGGAAAAAGATCCGTCCAATAAGCAGGCCCCCCTGCGCAACCTTGCTCCAGGAGTAATAGTGGCAGTACCCTTAGGACTGAAGGAGGGAGGGGAGAGAAGCTTGCCAGACGTTGACTTTGCCGTCAGGCTCAAAGGGACACGCAGAAAGTCATATCGACCATTGTTAGATTTATGGTAGGAGTGCCTTCTGTATTAGCATATGTTAAGGTTAGCTCTTTCAAGAACATGTATCTATCAATGCAAACTGTACTTTCTGCGTTTAAATTTTTCTGTAACAAATGGTTTGAAATATTTGTTTGTACTGTTAATAAAAACGGCCGGGGGCGTCACTCCCCCCTAATCCAAATAACTTTCAAATTCCTAGTCTGGTTGTCCAATCCCTGGGGCAAAGAGAGGGAGGACCGGGGCGGGATCTAACCTTGCACCAGGGGTCTTTTAAAGTATTGAGAGGGGCCATAGGGAGTACCCGACCATATAATCAGGGCCTGGCCTGAAAAGAAACGTATTACCGCCTATTCATCCTCTAACCATACTTTTGATTTACTTTGTTGTGGGTTGGTTTGTTGTCATTTTCTCGTCTTCATTAGGCTTTTCTTTTTTTTTTTTTAGGCACAGATTTATGGAAGCAGAACTGGGACATGTTTTCACACTACAAATTACACTGTGAGCCAATGATACGGCCGCATACAGGCATGAAATGGCAGGAGAAGCTGCTTTCGTAGCAGTTGTTAGGTTAACATGTCGGGCAAATAGAGTTAGAAAATGCAGGGTGCAGCCACCCGGAGCAGAAGCGATTTTAAGGAAAGGATAACGCAGGGCACATGATACATCTGCAGCATTACAGTTTGATCTTTATCCTAATTCTAGGTTTTCACGTACTGCCTTATCCAAAATTAAATGTATTTCAAGAAAACTAATATAGGGACACAGGAATATACCCAGATTAATTTGTAAAATATTAAGTGCCAGGGCTCCCGTCAGGAGGCCACTGCAGCTTGCACCACACATTGCTCCTAACATCGCTGCCAATGATAATAACAACGCAACTGCTAACAATCACACTCCTACCAGTGTGACAATTCGGACTATTTCGGGCCCCAAACGCTATAAGAATGGCTTGAGCTGCATGTAATGTTCATTTTTAATGCACATGAATGAATAATTAACAGGTGTTGTTATCATCTCTAAATTAGCTATACAGTGCCCCCTTGTGGCAGAATGTCTCAAACGCAGGTGTTAACAATTATGTGCCAGTACCGAGCACCGGAAACCACAGGCTCAAATTAAGCACTTACGTAGCTGAGGTTTCAAATTTGCATTGTTTGTTTACCAGGAATGGCTCTTGACTTCCATTACTTGGCAGAAATCAAGGGCCCTATTTGCCTGTCTCGGGTTGCACTGTAGATGCAATTTTTGTACAGATGCTACGGGAGAATATGTATTAATCCATTCCAGTGCAAAAATGATATTCGGTAAGGTTTGCCGAGTCCATGTCACATCAACATTAAAGAGGCATGAATTCCATTTGGGAATCCCTTTGATTGCCAGTGAATGCAGTGTTGGAGGCCTGCAAATAAGAGTAGATCTCCACATCTGCATTTGCATTTGCAAAGTGCCAACCTGAATCCGCATCCCTTCCTGGGACAATCACAGGAGGCTGCAATTTAATGGCAAAATGTACACAGAAGAACATCAAACAGAGCATGAGACGGTCTCTTTGACAGGTACCTACTCCCCGATGCTCACAGCCCACATTCAGAAACTGGAAGCTGTCCATAACATTCTACTTGTGAACAGACACCACCCTCTTTTGGATGTTGCTAACCAACCAAACGTTTCAACCTGCAACTGTGGTAGAAAAGAATTGCTGCAATTCACTTCAATTCTCAAGGAGAAGGAGCCCCTTCTTACTGCTGCTCTTCCTGGCAAGGATTTGCAATGTGCTCATTTCTATTTAGTTTTTTGTGGTCGAAGAGCCTGCAATGTTTCACACCAGAGGCTTTATGGCTTCAAAAATCTGTAATACATCGGGGTCGATGGTCTCTATCCTCTAGTAACCGCACAAACTATGCGATTGAATGCCCTACTAAAAAAAGATTAATTTAAGCATCCCCTTTTCTAACCCCTGTAATTTCATACTCCTCTCCCCCATGATTCCCCATGTTGCCATTTGTACAATATTTCATTGTAAAAACAGTTCCTTCTTTACAGTTATTCTTTAAATATCCAGCAGACATCTCTTACAGTTACACAAACCTTCATCAAGGCAGTTCGGTAAGTGCATTGGAAGTTTGGTGGGTTGCTTTGTCAACATGATAGAGCCAGGGGGTTGACATTCAATGTTTTCTATTTTTAAAAAGAAAACCACAAAGCGAGTTTAAAAACAATTAAAAAACCATGGCCCCTCACCATGGGGGCCTCTTCCCATTGTGTGGTGGTCATTTTACAGTTTCACTGTTCCTTACCACCTGATTTTACCTGGTGGTGATGGACAGTGAAAACTGCCCATTTTCCCACCCACTCTAAATATCCCAGAATATAGTTATCACCCATTCAAATGTTTCTTGCAAAGGTCCATAGATAGGAGAGCTGTCCAATACCTACAAACTTCGAAATGTTGATGTTGTTGAAGTTAGAAGTCAACGTCAGTCCATTAGGATGTAAGACATGGGGAAACAGCTGACATGTTTTGTTCCCTATTGGAAATTTTTCAAAGCTGTGATACAGCAAATCATATATTTAGAACGAAAGTTATTGATGAACAGACAGCCAAAAGAGGGTTACCTCATCCAATATAAAACAAAAGAAGTGAAGGGATACTGTGTATGAAATCAAGTAAAAAGCCATCATGTGGTAGATGGGAATAACAAACAGTGACCTTAGCAGAAAAAAATGAATCAAAATTAGTAGATAACTTGCCACAAACAAGTAAATGCACCTGTTGCCAAAGAAAACCAGAGAGTTGGTGATATTGAAGTATTATACTAATATCTTAATTTAAATGTTGGAGGACGGTGTTAGTACCTTCACCAGGGCTGAGTCCTTTACTTTTGTGTGCTCTAAAAGGGTACTCTACCTACCACATTTAGAGATGTCTGCTGGCCCAGCAGACATTTCTTGTATTTACAGGAACCGAAGTTACAGCAGTTCCTATAAATGAAATTAAAGTGTGCTTTGCTGCTCTGTGGCACCACACAGCACACTTTCTTTCAAAAATCAAAATCCCTTAGCAGGATTTTGTTTTTTAAAATAAGAGAAGCAATGACACCTTCGCCACGGGAGTTGTCTCCCATTGTGTGGTGGTCACTAAAAAGTTTTTACTTTTACATTCTGTCACAATTAAGTGGCGGTTTGTAAAAGTAAAAACTGGCTAAGTGTCCACCCACTCTAAATCCAAAACTCCAATGGAAACTACTCTTTCAGGCAATCGGAGGAAGATGTAGGCAGCTGAGATGGAGTAGTCTTCACCGTCTATGTACTGAAGGTCCCCCGTCTGTAAATCAGGCGGCAGACCTTCAGGTTGGCGTAAAGGGTACTCTATCATCATTGTGACAGAAAACCCTTTCCACTAACTTCTAAATCAGTTCCTAAGTCAGAAATGGTGAGAGCTCAAAAGAGAAAACTCCAATTTTAAATTGTCTTGTGGGCTAAATGGATAAAAATAATAGTTACCGTAGAGGGGCAGTATTTCTACAAAAGCATTTATAAAGAGCTAAGTCATAGTAAGAGAATAGTATGGGCATAGGAACATAGATGATTCTTAGAAAATACATGTTCCTACTATGAAAATTACTACTGGTCCTACTAAATGATTTTCTGTACATGAATTGGTGTATAATAATTTCTGGTGGCAGAGAAGTAAAGCTGGGGAGAAGGTGGTCAAAATTATAATTTATAATTGGAGAAGAAAACATGTATAAAAAGTGTATGAAGCGTAAATGGTAGAGAGAGACAGTTTATTTGTTAGTTAAAGTAAAATTAATAATTATCTGTACAATCATTACTGAAGTCCATGGGGCGTGGGTTGGACGCCGGAGGGAATGGCGGCGTGAGCTCGGAGCTCCGCGCCCGATCCCCACAAATATCCTGAAAATCTGTGCTGAAAAATCCACGATGACCCCGGAAAAACGGGGGCTCTGGCAGCTGAACTCAAGGGCACCGATCCGTCTCAAAATGAAACGAAACAAAGACGCTCCTAAAATGGCGGCCGAGGTGTGATATAAGTTGACCGGCTACAGATCCACCTTTCCCCTTGAAAGAGCCGGAGCCCCGAATCCGGATACCGTCGCCGAACAAGAATTGGTGACCCGGGGACGAACCCGGGCGAATGTCGAAAGGATAGCCTGCCCACCGAGCCGGCTAATCCAAGAACAAAGACTAGACAAGATGGCGGTGTGACTTGAGCTACTGAGCCACGTATGAGGACGAAGGCCAACGACGTGCGGACCTACAACTAGCGAAGAGTAGAGGAGTGGTGCGGATTGCTGAGGACGAGACGCCCTGAAGAGCGACTGCTCCACTGATCTTGGCCCGAGTGACCCACGGAGCTCTATAGCGAACCACAGACCTGAAGAGGTCCAGCGAGCTGGGTGATAATCCAGAGACGATCCGGAGACGGAAGGGGCAGAGAAAACGGAGGTCCCACACCTAGGATCCAACGCCTGTGACAAGGTCCGGAGGTCGACAGAAGATCTGATTCGTGATCGGGGGCCGTAGACGCACCTGAAAAAGGTGGCTAAGAAGCATGGTGAAGCCGAAGGGGAAAACCGAGGGAGCGGCGGCCTCAGATATGGCAGAAGGTGACAGTGCAGGACCCTCTGAGCTACAGCAGCTGCAGAACCGCATCCTGGAAGCCATAGCTGCCACACAAGATACTTTGCAACAAGATATTGCACAAGTGGTCTCAGGACTAGGCCTCCTACGAGCGGACCAAGACAAACTCAAGGATAGGGTCAAAGAGGTTGAAGACACTCTACAGGACCTGGCTCCTGCACATAAGACTTTAGAAAGCAAACTAACGGATGCCCTTGATCGGATCCAGGTCCTTGAGAGGTGAGCGGAGGACGCTGAAAATAGGAGTCGGCGAAACAACGTCCGTATCGTAGGAGTGCCGGAAAAGGAGGAAGGAGAGGACATGGTAGAGTTCCTTGATACCTGGCTCAAGACTGTGGTGGCACTGGAGGGCCTGTCGCCCTTCTTCACTCTAGAACGTGCGCACCGGGTTCCTTCCGGACCGCCAAAACCAGGCCTACCCCCGAGACCGATCATCGCTAAATTACTGCACTATAAGGACAGGGACCTCCTACTACAGAGGGCCCGGGACACTAGTCCGGTTCAAATGGCGAACAGCAGAGTAACCTTGTACCCTGACTTCACCTTCGAGATGCAGCGATTGCGGGCCTCCTTCCTATCGCTCAAAAAGGAGCTCCAGACAGAGGGCATCCAATACTCCTTGCTCTTCCCGGCGAAACTCAGGGTGGTGCTCGACGAGAAGACACACTTCTTTGGCACGGCAGCGGACGCATGGGAGTGGTTGGACACATATAAGGCGGGCACTGACGGAGCCAAGGCCCGAGAAGAAAGAGAACGGGAACGAGAATGGGCGCAAAAGGGCCTACGGAAATCACAACCGTTGTGCAAGAGGCGGCATGGCACAAGGAAACCATCAGCATCGTAAACGGAAGCGGAGCGGAAGGCCGCTCTTCAAGCCTTGGAGACGTTGGCGAGATCCGGAGGCTCCCAATCCAAACAGGACACGGACACTGAGACGCACGCCTCAGCCTCGGGCTCGGACTCGGATTTATCGGGAATGCACAAGACCAAGGGCCCGTTGGTGACGCCACAGTCATCGGAGACGATCCTGAACAATTGACTCGGAGCTGCCAGGCGGTGGGCAGGATTGCCAATGAGGACTTCACGACCTAAAGAGTGAGACGATCGGGGAATGCGAACTGGGTTTCCAGCCTGCTGCTGATCATGGGGAACAAAGTTGGGGTGCGGGGAGAGAGCTTGCGCGGCTCCCTTCTGGCCTTGGCCGCACTCCACTAGCCCTTAAGGCACCCACGGTTACGACTGTGTTGTAGCAACACTGTTTGGGGGAAGTTGCATTAGTTTAGATGGGATCTGATAGTCCAATATTGGGGCCTGTTCTGTGGGGGAGGAGGGGGGACACTGTTGGGGTTTTCTTCCACGTTAGGCGATTGTGGTTCCAGGGAAATCTGGGCAATGGAAAGTTCGAAATACTCAGTGGAGTTGGGGCGGGAGACACCATCCGTGAGGGTCTGAAATTTGATGTGCGACAGGGATTTGACTTCCGGGACAATGGCTAATGTAGGTGTATTGAAGTGCATGACCTGGAATGTGCGGGGGCTCCACACGATGCAACGGAGGCATAAGGTACACACCTACTTAATTCGAAGGGGGGTCCACATTGCGCTGCTGCAAGAAACTCATCTTACGAAGCAGGAGGGGGCGGCACTTCAGAGGAGGTGGAGGGGTCAGGTCTTTCACACTTCCTACTCAGCGTATGCTAGGGGAGCACTGATATGGATTAGGGCGGGGACGCCTTTTCAACCAACACGACATCTAGTGGATCCAGAGGGGAGATACGTAGTGGTGGAAGGCAGGCTGAGAGGGAGGGACATGGTCCTGTGTAGCGTATACGCCCCGAATACAGAGCAGTTGGCCTTTCTAACAGGGTTGTCGGGGACATTGGCACACTTCCTGGCAGGCCCGATCTTGAGAGGTGGAGACTTCAATTCCATAGCAGACACGACGCTAGACAGGTCCCACCCATCATTGAGGGACTCCCCTGTTCACAGACTCACAAAGGGCAGATTGGAATGGCAGGAGGGATGGGGGCTGACTGATGTATGGAAGGCGCACCACCCAACGACTCGCGAATATTCCAACTTCTCTAGCCTGCATGACCTACATGTCCAGCTTGATGCGATATTGTGGTCGCAGGGTGTGTTACCATCTGTAACTTGGTCGGAGTACCTCTCGAGGACGATCTCGGACCACAACCCACTGATCATTAACTTGGCCTGGGCGACCGAGGTGCCTCGAGTGCCGACCTGGAAACTAAGACCAGAGACCCTCGAGGACCCGGTATTCCACGCGGCACTGGAGGAGGGTATAACCCAATACTTCACCGATAATGAGGGGACGACAGCCACCAGGGCGATAGAATGGGACACATTTAAAGTGGTGGTGAGGGGCCAATGTATAACAAAATACGTGGGTGCGAGGAAGGTGTTGCTAGAAGATATCACTAAGGCAGACTCCAAGTTGCGAGAAGCAGAGAAGAAGCGACCTGGCCGTCCCGACCTCCAAGAGGAGGTTTGCATGGCTAGGGAGGCGGTGGCAGTGGAGGTGGAACGACTTGGTGCCTTTGACCACCGAGCGTACATGCTTAGAACCCACGTAGAGGGAGACAAGGCCGGCACACTGTTAGCGTGGTTGGCCGCACCTGTTACTCCCACACGGAGATACTGGATGGCTTCCAAAGACATTATGAGGCCCTGTACAAAAGCGAACAGGGGGACCGAGAGAATGAGACCGAGGTTTTTCTGGATGGCCGCCAATTGCCCCAGCTAGACGAGGAACAGGCGAAAGATCTGGGGAGAGACATCACTCTGGGAGAGATCAGGGGAGCGATAAAAAAAATGGCCCGCAACAAAACGCCAGGGTTAGACGGGCTTCCCATTGAATTTTACAGTAAATATCTAGACATCTTAGCGCCGAGACTCCAGACAATATATAGTGAGGCCTTGGCAATGGGCCACCTGCCCCAATCAATGCGGTAGGCGCTAGTGATACCCCTCCTGAAGCCGGGTAGGGAAAGTGGTAACCCTGCATCATACCGGCCACTCTCCATGCTAACCGCTGACTGTAAGATACTGAGCTCCATATTAGCAGCTAGACTTCTTCAGCATATGCCCGGCTTAGTACACGCAGACTTGAATGGATTCATCCCCGCCCGGAACACGACGATTAACATCAGGAAGCTAACACGTCTGCTAGAGAGTTCACAGGCTGTGTCTCAAGGGCCCCTTGTCTTATCCGTAGACATCGAAAAGGCCTTCGATAGCCTAGAGTGGGACTATTTGTACAAGGTTATGGACCGCTTTGGACTCGGAGAAGGGTATATTAAGTGGACGCAGGTCCTATACTCGGCGGCAGTGGCAAGGGTGCAGATAGGGCCTCTGGTCTCGCAGCAATACCCGGTGGAGAGGGGCACCCGTCAGGGCTGCTCCTTGTTCCCCTTATTGTTCGCACCAGCGATTGAACCATTAGCGGCCGAGGCCCGAACGGGAAGACATTTCGAGGGCATCGGTGGCAGAGACGGGCAGCAGTTTATATCACTGTATGCCGACGGCTTGCTGTTATTTCTGGAAAATGACACGAAAGCGCTTGAAGGAGCAGAAGGATTGCTGGGGCGATTTGGCGTAGTATCAGGCCTAAAGGTCAACTGGGCGAAAACATGTGTATTTCCGCTACAGAGGGACACCGGTCGTCCTGACCATCGACCCACACTAAACTGGGAACCGACTTGTCTTAAATATTTAGGAGTGTATATATATCACATGGCCGTGGACATGTTCGAGGGTAACGTCGGTCGGTGCATGCGAGCTCTGAGGGGCAACATGGCCTTTTGGGCTACGCTCCCGCTCTCTGTGGCTAGCCGCATATCCCTGTTAAAAATGGTTGCTCTACCAAGATTATTATATTACTTTCGGACACTCCCGGTCTGGATCCCCAGCTCCTTTTTCCACCAACTCAAATCCCAGCTGACTTCGTTCCGATGGGGGGCAGGCAGGTGCAGAGTAGCGCTGGCGATGCTCACCCGCCCCAAGGATGAGGGTGGGTTAGAGGTACCGGACGTTGAGCTTTATTATCTGGCTGCCCAACTGCAGACATTCACGCAAGAGGTGGCGAGAGTGTACAGAGGCCCGGAAGGTGAGGAGACTAGAGGCACGCCGAGACACCTCTTGGCTTATATAGCCTGACAGCAGAAGATCGCTACCCGCGACCTGACACTTGAGCAGCGGACATTCCGGCTTTCCTGGAATTGCTCCCAACGACGAGCGGGAATAAGGCATCCATATGCCCCAGAAATTCCCCTGGGCATGCTGACGGCGCTACCCCACGGGGGTGATTGGTCGCAACTGCAGCGATGGGAAGAAGCGGGTGTACAGGTTGTGGGAGACCTCTATGAGAATCGGATGCTCCTCCCGTATCAGGACCTTCTAGAACGTCTTGACCTACCACGAGGAGGATTCCTCCTGCACTCGACGGTGGTCGGGGCGATGCAGGCGCATTGGGGCGGTGGCCTAACGGAGCCCGAGACGTCTATGGTTTGCCAATATGCTATGATGGCAGCGGGGACGGTTAAGGCGGTGACATGCCTGTACTCAAGAATGCTCCATGAAAACCTGTTGCCCCTCACGATGCTGAAGGCCAAATGGGAAACTGATTTGGGAAAAGATATTCCTGACACGACCTGGGCCCGGCTTGTGCGTCGAGCCCGTAATAGTACGAGGAACGCGAGATTTCAGCTCATCCATTACTACGTGCTGCAAAGGGCCTACATGACCCCAGGCAGAATGAAGAAATATTTTGGGGTGGCTGAGTCGGCGTGCCCTCGCTGTACAACGGACGGGGCGGAGCTGGAACATATGCTATGGTCTTGCCCGGCCCTACGGGAGTACTGGCAGGCCATAGGAGAGACCCTGAACGACGTGACGGAAAGAGCCATCGACTTCGACTCGGCGGCCTGCCTTCTGCATTGGTTCCCTCACAAGCCCAAAAACAAAACTTCCAGTAAATTCGTGGATATGGGACTGATGATAGCCAAAAGGGAGATAACCAGACAGTGGAAGGCGAAAACAGGCCCAACGCACAGGAGATGGTACAACGAATTTCCCAAACGGAAGCTTGCGACAGCACGCACAGATAACAGCTAGCAAGTAGAAACCCTGACCCTAGAGCGTTAGAGTTGGCGACAGCCTGGGAGGCGTTAGTACAGGCCCTTAGGGATACCATGCTCACGGAAAAAGAGGAGACCCTCAGCGCAGACGGGAATAGCACCCAAGCATTACCAAGCATAGCACAAACTTAGACATTGGCAGGTTTCAAGTTACACCCTAGGATATTCTAATACAAGACCCTATGAGCGGATGGTGGAGGGGGAGGGGAGGGGAATGGAGTTATTCAGGGACGGGGTAAGGGAGGGGTTATATAGTTTAGTTAAGTTAGGACAGAAAAGTAGACATGCACACTTTAACGCGAAAACAACTGATCCTAAACGTCGCAATCAGACAACACTCAGATCGACCATTTGCTGCCGCCCGACCTCCGGGTTGTGGGTTCACAGACTGTGTATATCATGACGAAGAATGTTTGATGATAACGAGTCGCAGAAATGACATGACTATGCATATCCTGGTCTGAGCGCTGTATGTCTACAATAAAAATTACTTAAAAAAAAAAAACTACTGAAGTCCATGTATCCTCCTAAACACCCTCATATGTATCATATGTACAACCTGGATACGGTAAGGATCTATGAATGGTTTCTTGAGCATGGCCAGTGCTATCTATACCTACAGAGAGGCACAGCTATCATAGAAAAAGAGTTAATCAAATCAGGACAGCTTTAAATATACGATTTAATACTGTGGGGCTGGAGAAATCATAGAGGTTGTTAAATATGACTAGTGAAGGTTAGCTGATGACACGCGATGAAGGTGATTCACTGAGGGGTCCTCGAGAGAGAGTTTGTCATTATAAGTCTACAGGAATGTAATATGAAACTATAATATTAATCATAACTAAGTATTATGGAAGTTCAAATAATGTCAGTCAACGAATTAGTTAATAAAGCTAGGTTTTGAAATAAGTCCTATCAGGATACAGCAAAGTTTAACTAGCGAGGCACTGTATTCCCTAAAATGACTGAACTGAAAATCTGAACCATGAAGGAACTAAGTGAGAGGTGGTAAATACATTCCCCTCACTTATGGATATAAAGCTATGAGGAAAAAGGGGCGGAAGAAACTATTTGGCATTGAAACTAATAAAAACAGGAGACACGTGAGACAATATATTATACTGTACTAGCAAAACTATTTCAAACAATGCATTGTAAAGGTCAATGCATTGTAATACATGCATTGTAAAGTACTACGTGGTAAAGGCATGCATCGTTGTGACTGGCATTTCAGACTACGAAACTATAAGAACTCTCCCTCACGACCCATTTATTTTAAGTATCCATGTCACAGATACCACATTAGGCACCAACAAATACCAGAAAACCAATTCTTTCTTTCACTTTTCCTATTTCATTTTATTTATTCATCATTAAATAGTTCTTTTTTAAACACTGTTATCTTTTACAAAAAAATAATTTTGTAAATCAGACAGTTTTTTTTACAAAACTACAATATTGCACAATTATTTATACATAAAACCTCTACTAATTGACACACACACCTGGGTAGAGAAAGCATGCAACTCACATCATACATACATACTACATACACACTCTTCACACAATACACTCCATCTGTACGAGTTAACACGTTTCAGTTGTTTATCTATTGATCTCAATGGATTCACTACATTCCGTAGGGTTCAATAATAGACTTGGTCAACGCGTTTCTGTGGAATAAATGGTATTGGAAACCACCTTCTTCAGGATCCGTCAGAGTAATGCATAGGAATCTCTAAACCCAGGAGCATTCCTTTTTTTATGTATCACCTTGATCTTTTAACAGTCAGGAAATCTATGTGTATTTTCCTCTTTTTCTCTCTGTATATCCTGTTAGCTTTTTATAGCCTAGTCTAGGTATGGGTTCAACACAGTTGTAATTTCTTTAGTAGTTCACTCTTTTGTCCATATTTCTTCCTTTACTTTGCTATTCTCCTTTTCTTTTAGTATTTTTATTGAATTGTTCTCCCTTCTATCCTTTCCTTTTTTGTTTGTAAATCCAGTGCTTCACCAGGCTATTCAATAATTCTTCCTTTGTGTCTTTTTATCCTTTCACCAGAGCCCATGACACAGCATCCATCCACACCTTCGCTTTTCAGACTACCTCACAGCACTGTGCACACCGACAGCACTGTGCATACATTATTATTTATAATAACAAAATTATATTTCTAGAGAGCCTCAAAACACATTGAAACATCAGATCAAGAAGCTAGGTTGTCCCGGAATATGTGTGCTGTAGTGTTAGTTACAGGAGCTTAGTGATTGGAGGAGCACCCTACTACTGAATAGGCTATTAGAACCATATCTGTTCAAACTTGAATCACATACATTTTATGGTGATTTGAAGATCAACAAACCTAAATTGTAGGTGGTTGAACTCATTGCCTGCCTTAACCAGTTTGCATGCAGCTAATGAAGCTTCAAGTGTTTCCACATTGAACACCTAACTTTATAAAGAGAAGCCATATGGGTGGATTCCTGTTTGCAGGACACTACATCATAAACACCTCTTGTACATGTACGCTTACATCTTAGAAAAAGTACTGACTTTCTAAAGCTTAAGCCCTGTTCAAACAGATCTGAAAATAATATTGATATTCTTGCCAGCAGAGTGAATGGCAAAGAGAGAAAGAGCCATAGGGAGGAAATGCATAAGAAGAGGAGAGAGTGAGGGATAGAGAAAAATAGTACATGTGTGTGTACATAAGAGAGACATGAGTAAAATGAAGGGAAAGACAACCAAATAGCAAGCAAGGCAAGAGAGAAATAAGGTGAGAGGGTGAGACAGAAATAAAGTGAGAGGTGGAAACAAAACAAAGTAGTAAAGAGAGAAAGTGAATGAATGAGGCGGGAGGAGTGAAGTAGGAGAGAAGAGAAATACAGGAGTGACAAGAGAGAATATTTAGGTAGAGAGGGATAAAGTGTGCAATTTGGAGTTCAGGGAAAACGAGAGACGTGAAAGGGGACAGAAAAAGGAAAGAGACAGAGAAATAGAATTAAAATTTAAGAGAGAAAAAACTAAGAGTAAGAGAAAAGGACTGGATGACAAAGATGAGGCACAGTAAATTCTGGAACTTAGGAAGATGGGGAGTGATTAATAGAAGGGAGATGTAGGAGAAGTGATACATACATACATTAGGAACAGAGGGTCATAGGGAAGGACAATGTGAGAGCAAAAGACAGGCAGAAAGAGGGGCTGGGTGTGTGCTGAAGTGCAACCTTTAGATTAATTTTAATCAGTATTTATTACAATTGTAAAAGGGGTACATCAGGAAGAAAGGGAACCTAAAGATCCTGTTTCTGAGGGAAAATGACTAATGAAAGACTGCAACTTTCTAGTGGAGACTGTGCTTCTCCGTTGCCCCACTCCTTCCAATGTTAACATTGATAGAAGTGATCCTGAGATTTTGAAATCAAAAAGGGTGGAGGAGCTGCGATAATGTTTCCTAACTCACTAGTGGTGAGAAAGAACGCTTGCACTCAGTTCGAGTCTCCAAAATGCACCTATTGGAATTTGGAAATACACTTGATCAGATAAGCTGTCAAGCAACCTCAAAATGTAATGATTTTCTTTACTTATTCCAGTTTGGTTTTAGGATTCTACACACTTTACCACTTCTAACCAGTAATCTCTTTATAAAGCTTGGCTAATTTGGCTTACACACAATTAGCCTATTTAATTTACTTGTAAGTCCCTAGTAAAGTGGTGATACATGTGCCCTTGACCTGGAAATGAAATGCTACTAGTGAAAATTGTAACAATCAATTTGTATGAAATAAACAACCTCCTTCAAACTACAAGAGCTCCGCAATTCCACTTTTTAAAACAGAAGGTACATCGAAGTTTGGACCGATGTTGCCGAAAAAAAACAAAGGGACGTAAACCCACTCCAAGATGGCGCCACCCGGAAGTGGTGTATAAACGCTCCGCAAACCCAGATATAGCCGTACGAGTACCCGCGAATAAACAGACCCCCAGGGGCAGGAGCGCCGAGGAATCAAGTCCAGAATCACGGTAAAAACACTAGCTTAAACTTTACTAGTGCGAACAGACTCTTTTAACGCTACCTCGTAGGGGAAACGAAATGACATGGAGACTTCGTTTTGTTATTTCAGGACATCACGAAACAACAAATTCCGGCTCCCCTCAAAGACTCCTTATCTTTAAGGTAATGAGATAACGAACATATAAAGTCCTGACACTATCAATTAGGCGGAGCAGCACATAGTAATAACACTCTTTATTATTTTATGAGAAAAAACTGAATAATCAATACAACCCCCCGCCAACATAAAGAATAATCTAGGTAAGAGTGACTTTAAGTATAAAAATGTTCTTTTGATTCTATCAAACTAGACAATACTTTTGCCTAATACAAAATCGTACTGTCCATTTTCAGAAAGGTTGTGTACAAAACAACACACCGGTGAGTAAGAGACTGTGAGTGTGAATCATTGCATTAGGCATAGAGCACCCATAAACAGCTCGACTGAGCTTTATGTGTTACTGTTGTTTTAGGTTGTCTCACGCTGTGTGCTAAGATGACTTCGACTAATTGATTTGGTTACATTGATACTGAGGTAAGAGGTAGAGAGGCGGCTGTTGAGCCACATAATAACTTCGACATTTGGTCCAGAACTATAATCTAACCAAGGTCTCCCCTCCTTTTCGTTTTTACAGTGTGTGGTCCTGATGAGAACTCGAAAAATATGAAGAGTTCGAAACGCGTAGACCTTGTATTGTATTATGCCATAAGAATGTAAAAGAATTTATGAATTTCTTGTGAAAATTTACAAATAGGCTTAAAGGAATATCTATGGCATTATAGATATATGATTTACATTGAATTCAGAATAACTGTTAATATGTACCTTGTATTGTAGAGTGTGTTTGAGAGTGTTTGATTGTGATTCACAACTGAGTGTATGTGTGAGTGTTGGTAGGGGAGTGTTTTAAGAGTAGTAATGTGTAGTAATGTGTTTCATATTTTGTATGTTATTTGTTTTTTCAAACTGAAAAATGATCTAGAGAAAATCAAAAAAACTCAAATGAAGTAAAAAATCAATAAAATTAAAGATTCATTCAAGAGACATAGATCCCCTCACTTTTTGTTTAAATCGACTGTGAGTTGTTGATATTTTGAGAAACAATTAATGGCAGCATTGGCGCTTTTCGATTGTTGATACACTAGTGAGCCTGTAGTACTGATTGTGTCACCAGCGTAAGTAGCCCTTTAAATATGTCTCAGACCTACCATTGCAGCCTGTGTGTGCAGTTGTAAACTGCCATTTCGACCTGCTAAAATAAACATTTTGCCAGGCCCCAAACCTTTTAATACATATAAGACACCCCTAGAGTAGGGCCTGAACAGCCCTGAGGGTAGAGTATAATGTATTTAAAATATAGGACATATACGTTTAAGTTTTACATGTCCTGGTCAGATTTTTAGTCGCAATTCTGAAAACCACATTTGGCACTTTGTACTTTTTGGCACTATTTTCACTTACATCTTTAAAATTTATATTTCCATCTCTACTGATTGGATTTTTGTAGGTTTGCTCTTGATTTATTTATTACAACCTACTCTATTGTTCTAAATTGGTGTGGGGGGTTTCTTGTGTCGTGTTTTATCTATAATACTGCTTAAAGTGCTGCATAAATACTTTAAACATTGACTTCAGGATAACCCTTACTTTTATGTACTAAGTTACCAGAGGGTTGAGCACAGGTTGATTTGAGGTTTGCGTTTGGCTTCAACCAGACCAGGATTGTGGCTGCTGCTTAAGTAGGGTTGCATCCCCCTCAACCAGTAACCCAATTTCTGAAATTGGTGATCAGCAGAGATGACTTGTACCTCTGTTTGTGCAGTGCCATACAGTGATTGTGGATTACACTAAAAATACCAGATGAGTAATCTAAAACCAATACATTTCGCCTTGATTGTTTATTCTTTCCCAAATTCCCCCTAATTCTACCTGACTGTTTCTGAATGTGACATCATCTGCAAAAACTGGAATTTGAGCTCCTAAATCTGGAGCACTACGCTGTGGATGAGCTCACAGAATTTTGTATGGAGAGGGGGCTGCCCTCCAAAAGGTGCACCAGGAAGGCAGAGTTCCAAAAAGGTCTGAGTGCATAGGTGGAGGCCCACCAGTTACCAGTCACAACAGAGGATCAGGAATGAGAGGAGACAGAGCAAGGCTCGGATGGGGTCCTGGGATGCAGCAGTCAGCTGAGGTAGAGACTTGTCACCCGAGTTGGAGCAAGAGCAGAGAGCTGTGTATCTTCTCAAGTCCTGGTCCCCAGAGGAGTTGGCAGAGAGGAAGGCCGAAAGGGACTTTAGGCTATTGATGGCCTAGTTAAAAAAGGAGGAAAAGAAGGCTGAGAGGGCCTTAGCAAAGTTAAAACTGGCCATGGAGGAAAAGTCCATGGGGTATATTAAATTGGCCATGCAGGCAGATTAGAGAGAGAAATGGCTCATGAGAGGAGCCTCAGAGCGCAGAACATACGAGCTAGGCATGCAGAGTCCAGCAATGCTGGTAGCAACATACCTGCAATGCGCCCTGGAGACAAGAGGGCCCACATTCTTAAAGGTTTGTTACCTAACTGTGTTGTGCGGAACAACATTGACAAATGGTTTGAAGCTTATGAGGTAGCTTTGTAGATGCATAAGATCCCTGAGAGAACTGGGGGATAATCTCTGGAAGCATATACCTATTGAGGGGAGGGACGCCCTACTGGCCCTAGAGAAGGTAGATAGGGTGATGTATCCTCCCATGAAGGAAACTCTTGTAAGGCAATATGGTCAAACCTCAAAAAAGTATAGGCAAACGTTTAGGGACAACCAGAGCTGGCCCATCAGTCCTCGAAGTTTTGTGTAGATTCATTTTGCAAGGCATTGGATGACTAAATGAAGGGTAGTGATGTGAAGGATTACCAGGGGCTTTATAGCTTGATTGCAAGAGAGCACATGTTCAGTCTTTGCTTTGCAGATCTGTTCCAACATCTGATTGATAGTAAGCTCACTGACCCCAGGAAGCTTCAAATATAGATTTAGCACCAGGGTCCACAAGAAGGTATATGAGGGCCAATCACCACAAGGGTGGGCAGGGTCCTCATCAGAAGAAAGAGGGGGAGAGAAACAAAAGACAAGGAGTTCTCTAAATGTCCACCAAATAGTTCCATGAGTCAGAATTCCCACCTCCAGCCTGAGCAGAAAAATAAATGGTTCACTGAAAACAAGTCCTCAGGGAAGGCTCACCCTAAATACTTTGACTACCAACAGGTTGGCCATTTCAAAGAGGATGCCAAGTGTTCCAAGTGGGCACAAACCCCCACTGCTGTGCAGCCATGGGGTTGGCTAGTGTAGTGCTTAGGGAGGAGATTTCCCCAGATAGTATGAGGGGTAGTGCAGAGGTTAACCTAGTGTCCCTGGGTAACAGAGATGGTGCCTACAGCTCCCATGCCTGTTACTACTAAGAAGTATAAGCAGTGGGTTACCATCATTATTATTATTATGTTTGCACTTGTAAAGCGCGCTGCTACCCGGAGGTTTCCTGGCGCTGTGCAACGCTGGGGAACCCGTCCTGGCTTTCCCTGTGGGATGGTCCCTGCTGGGAGTTCCCAGGGTGGAGCCAGGCATCCCCAGCGTTGGGGGGGGGGGGGCGTTTGGAGATTAGGCAAGCTAATGCCCAGAGTTGCCGAGTGAGACCCCAGATTAGAGTAGGCACCGAAGCGAGAATTATCGAGTCCGCTGACCCCAAGTCCACGACCCTGCCGCGTCGGGAATTGAACCCTGGTCCCGGCCGACTTCTGCTCCCGGGTCTGCCGCCTCTAACTGGTGAGCCACACCACTCCACAATTGGCCAGAGGATGGGGGCTCTGAGAGACATTGGACCCAGCATGGCAAATGTCAGTTGTCATCTGGTGACCTCAGAGTCCCTAATTCATTTCACCCGGTTATTGTAGGTGACAACCATGAGAGTCACTATCCAGTGACTTTGTTTACTTTTGAAGGGGGGAGGGGGACCTCAAGTTCCTTAGGGGAAGCTGTGAGTCTTTCCATGCCTGTTGATTATCTGCTTGGCAATGACCTAGAGCACACTATCTGGAGGTGGAGCTCAGGTTCCACTTGGAGATGTTAGGGTTGCCTGAGTGGGGTATGCCTGGCCACACAGTCCATGGCCACCCAAGAGGGTAGTCAGGAGAACCAAAATCCTGCAAAAATAGCCCAGGTACCTGCCAAAAAGAAGGGCAGGGGCATGGGAAACCCTCTCCTGAACCTCCCACGGCCTGGGAGGAGGCTGAGCCTAAGAGTGACATCCTGGAACCTATATGGGAGGTTATTGCCGTCCTGGGAAACCTACCTAAACTGACCAATTGGCAGAAGGAAGGGGGCCTACCTGGGAGGAGTTCTGTAGAGTGCAAAAAGAGTGTTGTTGGGCCTCTGGACTTCAGGACAGCCCTGGGCAACAGGGTCAACCTGGTCTTGGTGGACCATGCCACCCAGGACCCGGAGGCTACTGCTTTGAGGACAGTGACTCTATCTACAATGGCCAGGGCACTGATGGGGATATTTACCCGAGTGAGTGGGATTTCCCAAGGAGGTGGTATCTGACCGAGGTATCAACTTCATATCTGCATATATGCAGTCCCTGTGGAAGGCGTATGGGTTAATCTATAGCTTTTCCACACCCTACCACCCCCAAACTAAAAGGAGTGTTGAGATGTTCACCAAGACCGAGTAAGGCATGATCATGGGCCTAATGGAGCCCTTGAGGTGGAAATGGGACATCCTCTTGCCATGTCTATTATTTGCATACAGGGAGGTACCACTGAAGGGGGTTGGATTCAGCCTCTTTGAGCTTCTGTTTGGGCACCCTGTGTGAGGGCTTCTCAGTCTGGTAAGAAGGGTTGAAAGCAAGCTCTCAGGAAATCCCCCTAGGATGTGGTCCGATACATGCTGGCACTCCATACCCAAATGAATCCCTTCTGGAAGAGGACCAAGGAAAATCTAGAAGCCAGACAGGAGGTCATTAGCCAGTGGCATAACCAGAAGGCCACTCTAGTTGAGTTTTAGCCTGGTCAAAAAGTGTGGATGATGGAGCCTGTGGAGACCAAAGCCCTACAAGACCACTGGTCTGGGCCCTCTGAGGTGAAAGAACACAAGAGTGAAGTTGCCTACTGGTTGGCCCTCAAGACCACCTGGAGCCCTTTAAGGGTTTAGCATGTCAATCACCACAAACCCCAATTTGAGATTATAAAGGTAACTATGCTCCTGGTCACGGATGATGGAGTGGAGGAGAAGAGTTAACCTCTGCCTGACTTCTGTTCTTCCAATGAGCAGGATGGGACAGTGGAGGGTGTCAGCATCTCTCTTACCCTGACCTTTGAGCAACAGAGGAAATGTTGCCAATTGTTGGGGCAGTTTGTCTCTCTTTTTTCACTTAGCTCAGGGCTCACTACATGGAATACCCATGATTTAATACCGGGGATAGTATGCTTGGGAAGAGTCAAATATACAGGCTATTTGATAAGGTGGGAGAAATCATAAAGGAGGAAGTCTCCAAAATGCTGGAGCTAAGGGTCATTGATCCCTCAATTCATCTTTAGACCAGCCCAGTATTCCTGGTACCCAAGCCCCGGAACTCCGGTTCTGCGTGAATTACCGGGGTCTCAATGTAGTCACTAAAACTGAAGCACACCCCATCTTCCTGTTTTGATGAATTTGTTTTAGCTGGCTTTAGGACTCTGTGCACTTTACATCTGCTAATCAGCACTAAAATGCATGTGCTCTCTCTCCTTAAAACATGCTATATTTGGCTTACACCCAATTTTCCTACTTAATTTACTTGTAAATAGCGCCATTACAATAACACAGGTAATAACCCAAAACCAAGCTGCACCTGGTTTAATAAAGATTGTAGTAGGGCCAAATCAGAACTATTGGAGGCCTTTGCTAAAGGTGAAGTTCCTGATATTAGAACCTGTAGGAAAAACTATAAAAAGACCCAACTTAAAGCCCAATAACAAATGGAATACTGTGCTCAGGAAAGACATATATGAGGCTGCAGCAAGAAAATACTCTATGCAATTTTGGTGGATGGTATCTAACAGGTGCCAGAGTTCCGCAACTCGCCTAGTGGAATCAATTCACCCTGAGACCTGGCATAAACATTTTTTGGACCTGTGTGGGCCCTCCACAGCTAAGACGTTGAGAGATAAAATCCTCATGAATTCTTTAATATACTTCCTTCCCTCCACAATAACCATAGGGATAAACTAGACAGTGAGCACAATCAATCAGCGCCGGATGGGATCCTGGGGGATCTTTATTTCTCTGACATTGACAGTTGGGCTACATACAAAAATATGCTATCTGCTCATATACTAGCAGGGACGGAAATTCCACAAAGCTGGAAAGCAGCCAAAATCATTCCTGTCTACACAAAGGGCCTAGAGATTCCCCTGCAAATTACAGACCAATCAGCCTTATTGACAGATTCTGTTCCAGCTTGATTATTGAATAGAAGATCATGGAGCTCTGTCTTACCTAATAGCGGGGTCAGAAGAAGGAATGAAAAGAAAAGGAGAGAAAGGAGTTTGACAATCCCGTCACATTGAAGAACACAATGACCACATGTGCGCTAGATAAATGAACAGGTTTTCAGTTCAGTCATTTTGGGGAATACAGTGCCTCGCTAGTTAAACTTTGCTGTATCCTGATAGGACTTATTTCAAAACCTAGCTTTATTAACTAATTCGTTGACTGACATTATTTGAACTTCCATTATACTTAGTTATGATTAATATTATAGTTTCATATTACATTCCTGTAGACTTATAATGACAAACTCTCTCTCGAGGACCCCTCAGTGAATCACCTTCATCGCGTGTCATCAGCTAACCTTCACTAGTCATATTTAACGACCTCTATGATTTCTCCAGCCCCACAGTATTACATCGTATATTTAAAGCTGTTGTGATTTGATTAACTCCTTTTCTATGATAGCTATGCCTCTCTGTAGGTATAGATAGCACTGGCCATGCTCAAGAAACCATTCATAGATCCTTACCGTATCCAGGTTGTACATATGATACATATGAGGGTGTACACTATTATTTATAATAACAAAATTATATTTCTAGAGTACCTCAAAACACATTGAAACATCAGATCAAGAAGCTAGGTTGTCCCGGAATATGTGTGCTGTAGTGTTAGTTACAGGAGCTTAGTGATTGGAGGAGCACCCTACTACTGAATAGGCTATTAGAACCATATCTGTTCAAACTTGAATCACATACATTTTATGGTGATTTGAAGATCAACAAACCTAAATTGTAGGTGGTTGAACTCATTGTTTGCCTTAACCAGTTTTCATGCAGCTAAGGAAGCTTCAAGTGTTTCCACATTGAACACCTAACTTTATAAAGAGAAGCCATATGGGTGGATTCCTGTTTGCAGGACACTACATCATAAACACCTCTGGTACATGTACGCTTACATCTTAGAAAAAGTACTGACTTTCTAAAGCTTATGCCCTGTTCAAACAGATCTGAAAATAATATTGATATTCTTGTGAGCAGAGTGAATGGCAAAGAGAGAAAGAGCCATAGGGAAGAAATGCATAAGAAGAGGAGAGAGTGAGGGATAGAGAAAAATATTACATGTGTGTGTGCACATAAGAGAGACATGAGTAAAATGAAGGGAAAGACAACCAAATAGCAAGCAAGGCAAGAGAGAAATAAGGTGAGAGGGTGAGCCAGAAATAAAGTGAGAGGTGGAAACAAAACAAAGTAGTAAAGAGAGAAAGTGAATGAAAGAGGCGGGAGAAGTGAATTAGGAGAGAAGAGAAATACAGGAGTGACAAGAGAGAATATTTAGGTAGAGAGGGATAAAGTGTGCATTTTGGAGTTCAGGGAAAACGAGAGACGTGAAAGGGGACAGAAAAAGGGAAGAGACAGAGAAATAGAATTAAAATTTAAGAGAGAAAAAACTAAGAGTAAGAGAAAAGGACTGGATGACAAAGATGAGGCACAGTAAATTCTGGAACTTAGGAAGATGGGGAGTGATTAATAGAAGGGAGATGTAGGAGAAGTGATACATACATACATTAGGATCAGAGGGTCATAGGGAAGGACAATGTGAGAGCAAAAGACAGGCAGAAAGAGGGGCTGGGTGTGTGCTGAAGTACAACCTTTAGTTTAATTTTAATCAGTATTTATTACAATTGTAAAAGGGGTACATCAGGAAGAAAGGGAACCTAATGATCCTGTTTCTGAGGGAAAATGACTAATGAAAGACTGCAACTTTCTAGTGGAGACTGTGCTTCTCCATTGCCCCACTCCTTCCAATGATAACATTGATAGAAGTGATCCTGAGATTTTGAAATCAAAAAGGGTGGAGGAGCTGCGATAATGTTTCCTAACTCACTAGTGGTGAGAAAGAACGCTTGCACTCAGTTCAAGTCTCCAAAATGCACCTATTGGAATTTGGAAATACACTTGATCAGATAAGCTGTCAAGCAACCTCAAAATGTAATGATTTTCTTTACTTATTCCAGTTTGGTTTTAGGACTCTACACACTTTACCACTTCTAACCAGTAATCTCTCTATAAAGCTTGGCCAATTTGGCTTACACACAATTAGCCTATTTAATTTACTTGTAAGTCCCTAGTAAAGTGGTGATACATGTGCCCTTGGCCTGGAAATTAAATGCTACTAGTGAGCCTGTAGCACTGAATGTGCCACCAACGTAAGTAGCCCTTTAAATATGTCTCAGACCTACCATTGCAGCCTGGGTGTGCAGTTGTAAACTGCCATTTCGACCTACTAAAATAAACATTTTGCCAGGCCCCAAACCTTTTAATACATATAAGACACCCCTAGAGTAGGGCCTGAAAAGCCCTGAGGGTAGAGTATAATGTATTTAAAATGTAGGACATGCACGTTTAAGTTTTACATGTCCTGGTCAGATTTTTAGTCGCAATTCTGAAAACCACATTTGGCACTTTGTACTTTTTGGCACTATTTTCACTTACATCTTTAAAATTGATATTTCCAGCTCCAGTGATTGGATTTTTTTAGGTTTGCTCTTGATTTATTTATTACAACCTACTCTATTTTTCTAAATTTCTTGTGTCGTGTTTTATCTTTATTACTGCTTAAAGTGCTGCATAAACACGTTAAACATTGACTCCAGGTTAACCCTGACTTCTATGTACTAAGTTACCAGAGGGTTGAGCACAGGTTGATTTGAGGTTTGCTTGTGGCTCCAACCTTACCAGGATTGTGGCTGCTGCTTAAGTAGGGTTGCATCCCCCTCAACCAGTAACCCAATTTCTGAAATTGGTGATCAGCAGAGATGACTTGTACCACTGTTTGTGCCGTGCCGTACAGTGATTGTGGATTACACTAAAAATACCAGATGAATAATCTAAAACCAATTTGAGTTTTAAATTTCGCCTTGATTGTTTATTCGTTCCCAAACTCCCCCTAATTCTACCTGACTGTTTCTGAATGTGACATCATCTGCAAAAACTGGAATTTGAGCTCCTAAATCTGGAGCACTACGCTGTGGATGAGCTCACAGAATTTTGTACGGAGAGGGGGCTGCCCTCCAAAAGGTGCACCAGGAAGGCAGAGTTCCAAAAAGATCTGAGTGCATAGGTGGAGGCCCACCAGTTACCAGTCACAACAGAGGATCAGGAATGAGAGGAGACAGAGCAAGGCTCGAATGGGGTCCTGGGATGCAGCAGTCAGCTGAATTAGAGACTTGTCACCCGAGTTGGAGCAAGAGCAGAGAGCTGTGTATCTTCTCAAGTCCTGTCCCAAGAGGAGTTGGCAGAGAGGAAGGCCAAAAGGGATTTTAGGCTATTGATGGCCTAGTTAAAAAAGGAGGAAAAGAAGGCTGAGAGGGCCTCAGCAAAGTTAAAACTGGCCATGGAGGAAAAGTCCATGGGGTATATTAAATTGGCCATGCAGGCAGAGGAGAGAGAGAAATGGCTCATGAGAGGAGCCTCAGAGCGCATAACATACGAGCTAGGCATGCAGAGTCCAGCAATGCTGGTAGCAACATACCTGCAATGCGCCCTGGAGACAAGAGGGCCCACATTCTTAAAGGTTTGTTACCTAACTGTGTTGTGCGGAACAACATTGACAAATGGTTTGAAGCTTATGAGGTAGCTTTGTAGATGCATAAGATCCCTGAGAGAACTGGGGGATAATCTCTGGAAGCATAAACCTATTGAGGGGAGGGACGCCCTACTGGCCCTAGAGAAGGTAGATAGGATGATGTATCCTCCCATGAAGGAAACTCTTGTAAGGCAATATGGTCAAACCTCAAAAAAGTATAGGCAAAAGGTTAGGGACAACCAGAGCTGGCCCATCAGCCCTGGAAGTTTTGTGTAGATTCATTTTGCAAGGCATTGGATGACTAAATGAAGGGTAGTGATGTGAAGGATTACCAGGGGCTTTAGAGCTTGATTGCAAGAGAGCACATGTTCAGTCTTTGCTTTGCAGATCTGTACCAACATCTGATTGATAGTAAGCTCCCTGACCCCAGGAAGCTTCAAATATAGGTTTAGCACCAGGGTCCACAAGAAGGTATATGAGGGCCAATCACCACAAGGGTGGACAGGGTCCTCATCATAAGAAAGAGGGGGAGAAAAACAAAAGACAAGGAGTTCTCTAAATGTCCACCAAATAGTTCCATGAGTCAGAATTCCCACCTCCAGCCTGAGCAGAAAAATAAATGGTTCACTGAAAACAAGTCCTCAGGGAAGGCACACCCTAAATACTTTGACTACCAACAGGTTGGCCATTTCAAAGAGGATGCCAAGTGTTCCAAGTCGGCACAAACCCCCACTGGTGGGCAGACATGGGGTTGGCTAGTGTAGTGCTTAGGGAGGAGATTTCCCCAGATAGTATGAGGCATAGTGCAGAGGTTAACCTAGTGTCCCTGGGTGACAGAGATGGTGCCTACAGCTCCCATGCCTATTAATACTAAGAAGTATAAGCAGTGGGTTACCATCAATGGCTAGAGGATGGAGGCTCTGAGAGACATTGGACCCAGCATGGCAAATGTCAGATGTCATCTGGTGACCTCAGAGTCCCTAATTCATTCCACCCAGTTATTGTAGGTGACAACCATGAGAGTCACTATCCAGTGGCTTTGTTTACTTTTGAGTGGGGGAGGGGGACCTCAAGTTCCTTAGGGGAAGCTGTGAGTCTTTCCATGCCTGTTGATTATCTGCTTGGCAATGACCTAGAGCACACTATCTGGAGGTGGAGCTCAGGTTCCACTTGGAGATGTTAGGGTTGCCTGAGTGGGGTATGCCTGGCCACACAGTCCATGGCCACCCAAGAGGGTAGTCAGGAGAACCAAAATCCTGGGAAAATAGCCAAGGTACCTGCCAAAAAGAAGGGCTGGGGCATGGGAAACCCTCTCCTGAACCTCCCACGGCCTGGGAGGAGGCTGAGCCTGAGAGTGACATCCTGTAACCCATATGGGAGGACACTGCTGTCCTGGGAAACCTACGTAAACTGACCAATTGGCAGAAGGAAGGGGGCCTACCTGGGAGGAGTTCTGTAGAGTGCAAAAAGAGTGTTGTTGGGCCTCTGGACTTCAGGACAGACCTGGGTCACCCTGGTCTTGGTGGACCATGCCACCCGGAACCCGGAGGCTACTGCTTTGAGGACAGTGACTCTATCTACAATGGCCAGGGCTCTGATGGGGATATTTACCCGAGTGAGTGGGATTTCCCAAGGAGGTGGTATCTGAACGAGATATCAACTTCATGTCTGCATATATGCAGTCCCTGTGGAAGGCGTATGGGTTAATCTATAGCTTTTCCACACCCTACCACCCCCAAACTAACAGGAGTGTTTAGATGTTCACCAAGACCGTGTAAGGCATGATCATGGGCCTAATGAAGCCCTTGAGGTGGAAATGGGACATCCTCTTGCCATGTCTAATATTTGCATACAGGGAGGTACCACTGAAGGGGGTTGGATTCAGGCTCTTTGAGCTTCTGTACGGGCACCCTGTGTGAGGGCTTCTCAGTCTGGTAAGGTGGGTTGGAAGCAAGCTCCCAGGAAATCACCCTAGGATGTGGTCGATACATGCTGCACTCCATACCCAAATGAATCCCTTCTGGAAGAGGAACAAGGAAAATCTAGATGCCAGACAGGAGGTCTTTAGCCAGTGGTATAACCAGAAGGCCACTCTAGTTGAGTTTTAGCCTGGTCAAAAAGTGTGGATGATGGAGCCTGTGGAGACCAAAGCCCTATCAAATCAATCAATCAGGAGTTTGTTAAAGCGCGACTACTCACCCGTGAGGGTCTCAAAGCGCTAGGGGTGGGAGGGGAGGGGGGTGCAGGTTCCATTCCATTAAGGAGGGGGTCTGTCGAAGAGCCAGTTTATGAGGTTTCTTGGGAAGATGGGGAGCCATGTTGTCTGTCTGAGGTGGAGCGGAAGGGCGTTCCATGCTTTGGCCACGAGGAAGGAGAAGGAGTGGCCTCTCGATCTGGTCTTTCTGGTGTGAGGGACCACGGCGTAGGAAAGCTGGGCTGATCGTAGGGTCCTTTGGGGTGCGTGGAATTTCAGTTGGCTATTCAGGTATGCTGGTCCGGTGCTGTGGAGTGCCTTGTGTGCGTGGGTGAGCATCTTAAAGGTGATTCTTGCCTCGACGGGGAGCCAGTGGAGTGTGCACAGGTGCTGGGAGATGTGGCAGTGTTTTGGCAGGTTGAGGACCAGTCTTGCGGCGGCGTTCTGGATGTTCTGTAGCTTGCGGATGAGGTTTTTGTTTATTCCGGCGTAGAGTGCGTTGCCGTAGTCGAGTCTGCTGGTGACCAGGGTGTGAGTGACTGTCTTTCGGCGTTCGAGGGGATCCATTTGAAGGTCTTACGAAGGAGGCGGAGGGTGTGGAAGCAGGAAGATGAGACAGAGTTGATCTGGCGGTCCATTTTGAGCTCGGAGTCCAGGATGATTCCCAGGTTGCGTGCGCGGTCTGTGGGGGTTGGCGGGTTTCCGAGGGCGGTGGGCCACCAGGTGTCGCTGCAGGCGTCGGGGTTTGGGCCCATGATGAGTACTTCTGTTTTGTTGGTGTTTAGTTGTAGGCAGCTGTTTTTCATCCATTTGGCGATGGCTCCCATGCCTTCTCGAAAGTTGCGTCTGGCGGTGTTGGGCTTGTTGGATAGGGAGAGGATGAGCTGGGTGTCGTCTGCGTATGACACGATGTTGAGTCCGTAGGTTCTGACGATGGGGGCAAGTGGAGCCATGTAGACGTTGAAGAGCGTTGGGCTGAAGGAGGAGCCCTGGGGGACTCCGCAGGTGGTAGGTGTGGGGTCCGAGAGGAAAGGGGGGAGTCTGACCCGCTGCGTCCTGCCGGAGAGGAGGGAGCAGATCCAGTCGAGGGCCTTGTCCTGGATTCCTGCATCGTAGAGTCTGCGTATTAGGGTGCGGTGGGAGACTGTGTCGAACGCCGCTGATAGGTCAAGAAGGATGAGGGCTACTGTTTCTCCTTTGTCCAGTAAGGTGCGGATGTCGTCTGTTGCAGGGAGGAGGGCGGTTTCCATACTGTGGTTTTTTCTGAAGCCGGATTGGGAGGAGTCGAGGATGTTGTGTTCTTCAATGAATGTGGCGAGTTGGCTGTTGATGGCTTTCTCAATGACTTCCGCTGGGAACGGGAGCAGGGAGATGGGTCTGTAGTTTTTTAGGTCGGTGGGGTCCGCTGAGAGTTTCTTCAGGAGGGGGTTGACCTCGGCGTGTTTCCAGTCATCGGGGAACGAGGCGGTCGCCAGGGAGCGGTTGATGGTGTGGCAGAGCATGGGTGCGATGGTGTTGGCGGCTCTGTTGAAGATGTGGTGGGGTCAGGGGTCCATGGGGGCTCCTGAGTGGATTGACTTCATTGTCTTCAGTGTGTCTTCGGTGGTGAGGGCCACTGGTCTGGGCCCTCTGAGGTGAAAGAACACAAGAGTGAAGTTGCCTACCGGTTGGCCCTCAAGACCACCTGGAGCCCTTTAAGGGTTTAGCATGTCAATCACCACAAACCCCAATTTGAGATTATAAAGGTAACTATGCTCCTGGTCACAGATGATGGAGTGGAGGAGCAGAGTTAACCTCTGCCTGACTTCTCTTCTTCCAATGAGCAGGATGGGACAGTGGAGGGTGTCAGCATCTCCCTTACCCTGACCTTTGAGCAACAGAGGAAATGTTGCCAAATGTTGGGGCAGTTTGTCTCTCTTTTTTTCACTTAGCCCAGGGCTCGCTACATGGAATACCCATGATTTAATACTGGGGATAGTATGCTTGTGAAGAGTCAAATATACAGGCTATTTGATAAGGTGGGAGAAATCATAAAGGAGGAAGTCTCCAAAATGCTGGAGCTAAGGGTCATTGAGCCCTCAATTCATATTTAGACCAGCCCAGTATTCCTGGTACCCAAACCCGGTAACTCTGATTCTGCGTGAATTACCGGGGGCTCAATGTAGTCACTAAAACTGATGCACACCCCATCTTCCTGTTTTGATGAATTTGTTTTAGCTGGCTTTAAGACTCTGTGCACTTTACATCTGCTAATCAGCACTAAAATGCATGTGCTCTCTCTCCTTAAAACATGCTATATTTGGCTTACACCCAATTATCCTACTTAATTTACTTGTAAATAGCGCCATTACAATAACACAGGCAATACCCCAAAACCAAGCTGCACCTGGTTTAATAAAGATTGTAGTAGGGCCAAATCAGAACTACTGGAGGCCTTTGCTAAAGGTGAAGTTCCTGATATTAGAACCTGTAGGAAAAACTATAAACAGACCCAACTTAAAGCCCATAACAAATGGAATACTGTGCTCTGGAAAGACATTTATGAGGCTGCAGCAAGAAAATACTCTATGTAATTTTGGTGGATGGTATCTAACAGGTGCCAGAGTTCTGCAACTCGCCTAGTGGAATCAATTCACCCTGAGACCTGGCATAAACATTTTTGGGACCTGTGTGGGCCCTCCACAGCTAAGACGTTGAGAGATAAAATCCTCATGAATTCTTTAATATACTTCCTTCCCTCCACAATATCCATAGGGATAAACTAGACAGTGAGCACAATCAATCAGGGCCGGATGGGATCCTGGGGGATCTTTATTTCTCTGACATTGACAGTTGGGCTACATATGAAAATATGCTATCTGCTCATATACTAGCAGGGACGGAAATTCCACAAAGCTGGAAAGCAGCCAAAATCATTCCTGTCTACACAAAGGGCCTAGAGATTCCCCTGCAAATTACAGACCAATCAGCCTTTTTGACAGATTCTGTTCCAGCTTGATTATTGAATAAAAGATCATGGAGCTCTGTCTTACCTAATAGCGGGGTCAGAAGAAGGAATGAAAAGAAAAGGAGAGAAAGGACAATCCCGTCACATTGAAGAACACAATGACCACAGGTGCGCAAGATAAATGAACAAGAGGACAAGACTGAGGACTCATACCACTATATGAGTGTACCTGCTGGCACAAGCCAGCCAACGAGGAGGAGCAACGCACTTGGTGACAGCTCAGCGGGAGAACCACGCGTAAGCTGCCAGCAAGTGCGAACCACGTCTCTACCCTCCGCTTTCCCAAGTGTGGGCTGCTTGAAACAGATGGCATCCCTGCTCGCAAATGCACATGCCAGGGAAGAAGAACAGCACCAGCAAATACACTGAGCTACGTGGCTGCGAAGACCCTCTAGTCACCCTTACTCCATGCAAGTTATCGCCACCTGTCATCCAGGTCGTCTAATGTAAAACACACCATCATTGTACATCACCTGATCCAACAAAGGAGCATCTCATCAGCAGAGTGGAGCCTTATGCCAACAAACATCCAGAGACCAACGAGGCACCTTTGACAACGTGAGAGGCCAAGTGTACAAAGACTATCTGATAGCCCACAACACCTGGGTCCTGTTGGTAGGTACACTGACCATGAGTCACCCACCCTTGTGGTTGCACAAATTGCTTGGCCGGGATTTCTGTCATCCTGCAGTGGCCCTGGGGCGGCTCACACGAAGACCTGCACAGTCCACACAGTACCATGGCAGCCCATTGGAATGGGCCTCAAGGGAATCCCTGCACGAGAGACGGTCTGGAAGCTGCTCCACCAACAAGGAACCAGTAGGCACTGGGGTATCATATGAAGACTTTCCAAGCATCATCAACGCCATCCCAGTCTTGACCAGGTTTGCCTTCACGGAGTCAAGATGCCCCTAAGAGTAAGCTCGGCAGCGGACTCCACAGACTCTCCTGATGCACCAAGTGTGAACTGTTTGACACCAAGTGTGAGTAAAAATACCCAGGCAAATTTTTAGACCCAGCTAGCACATAAGGGGTGGCTTAAACCACATAAAGAAATGATATTACACTATTGCTAGTACATATCAAAATACAGATTTAATACTTATTATAATAACATTTGATAAAATTGATACATCATTTTACACAAAAGATAAAAAAGTTTTTTGTAGCATTATAGCATATGCATAACTTCAATCATACAAGTAATCTTTTTAATATTAAAAACTGTTGGATGGTTTCCTTTCTCCTGTCTACGCGTTTCGACACTATTAAAGTGCCTTCCTCAGGACTGTACCATCGTGCTGTAAAAGACATTTATAAAAAAGATATTTTTACAATATTATATTTCTGTGTACATAACAAATAGTGTTCTGACTTTTAAAGCATGTGCTAGATACTGGTTTCATCACGAATTGATACTACCGCTTTCATATATCATAGTGTCTATCCTATACAAAGTTGCCATGGACTCTAAAATTCACCCAAAATATTTTTATATACACATAGATGGCGGTTCTTCAGTTGCAACTCATTTCATTTAGATAAAAGCATACTGTTTATCTCATTTGGTCATTGTGATCCATATATAAACAACCTAACTCTAACAGAGTAAGAAAGGAGGATAAAGAAGAAAGAGAAAAGGGTTACATAACCAGGATTAAAAGCCAGGTTGATAAGGAAGATAACAGGAAAAAATATATATATAATAAAAATAGATGTTTAGCTCATACACTGGCTGTTCACTAGAGATCATTAGCTATTTTTGTTCTGCTTGATTGCTATCTTGAGATATTGGCCTAATATCAGTTACATTACACAAGATATAAAGTGTTATGTCTAAGTTCATTTTCAGCATACTATCAAGGTATAGAGTCTCTTTCTAGTATGGACCTATTGTATTCATCATTCATGTCTGAAGGTATCAGATAGGCTTACCTATTATTTGGACAGAAACGAATAAATATAAATGGTCAGAAAAGATAGATGCCAGGATATCGCACGGATTAGTATAAGTATCGATGTAGGCCAGATCTGTAATATGAAAACATAATTCACTAATTGTGTACTGATCATCTGAAAACTATATTTAATAATGGTACATGTTCTGTGCAAATACTAAAATTATTTGGCTTTTATATTTCTAGTTTAAGTTTGTAAGGCCGGTGGTAATATTATAGTAGGTCAGAAGTGGTTTATTACTATCTGCATTTTCTTTATCTGAAACAGTGTTTGCAATACAACTTTAGTTCCTGGTTTTTGTTTATATAACCTTGGTTCCTACTTCCTGTTTATATAAGCATATCATTACTGTGGCCTTAAACATTTCCTTACCGTGTTTATAAGAAAATCCTTAGTTTTCGCTGTTTTCAAGAACCATATTTGGTGTCTATCCGATGCGAATTAAAAATATATGTGGTCATACATCTATAAGGAAAACAGATTTTGTTCACCAATCATATTACATATTTAAGGTTTGTTACAGTTTCACTGTGGTTTCAAAGGTGACTTTATTATTTACCTAAATCGTCTCTCGAGGTGGGCGACCTGCTGCGATATGTGCCAGTGATTAATCCCAGTATTTCTACAGCATATGTAATCTGAAACGGCAAAAAACGGATGCAGCAAGCGATTTTATTACGGCCAGCATATCGAAAAATTTGCCTGGGTATTTTTACTCACACATGATATTTGCCCTGACCCAGAAAGTTGAACTGTATCAGGGGGTCCTTGCTGTCTCGCATATTGCTACCCACGGTTCATCCGTGTGGGACCTTATGGTTTCTCTATAGTACATATACCGCTATTAGATAATAAGTGGTTGCCATATTTCTGAATTGAATGTTGTAGAAAGTTGTGTCTGAAAATCAGTAATTGTCCTAATACTTTCCAAACCTTTCCTTTCTTTACTTTATTCTCTATATATTCTGCACTAATATTAAATCATGGCTCAAATGGAAACATTCGGTTTCTCAGATGAGGATTTTGCCACATTAGTAGGCATTACAGTACCACAGAATCAAAGTTCAGCTCCAGTGTTTCAAAATAACAGTGACATAGGGAAGTTATCTAATCTAAGGAAGAAACTTATAAGAATAGAAGCACATGGCGAGTTCATGTTGAATTACTTAAAGGCAGGTATTATACCTCTAGGCCTCAAAATTAGAAACATCCCAGGTTTATTTGTTGATGTCAAAACATTTCTCCACAAATGGAGTATGATCGCGAGCAGGTGCTCGCGCGATCTTATATGGCCGGGATGCCCGCCACCCCCTCCCAACACCAATCCCCAATGGATGGGAGAAGTCGGACACAGGTTTGAACTTTTGGAAGGAGGGGGGAAGTTACCCCCAGCCGTATTTATTAAAATATGAAACAAAATTTAAAACATTAAATAAAAGTTTCATGAATTATGTACAATTTTACATTTTATTACATTTCGATGAAGACATGTTCTTTGGCTAACCTTAACAGATCTCTAATACAAAGGTTTCCTAGCCGAGTCTAGCATCCTGAAAATGCATACATTCTAAATTAAAATTGTACATCCGAGCATTAAGGGCCAACGGCAAGGTCTTACCCGGTGTCAGGTCCCCACTACCAAAATCTCGCTCTCGCCCTCGCGGTGTGAGTGGCGCATGCGCAGAGGACTCTACCCTCATTGCCAACTGCAACTTCCCTTGTCGTGGGGGCCCCCTTTCCACTCGACGCCATCTTAAAGGTCGTCCGAGCTCCCGTGTGAGGTATCTGTAGGAAGGACAGCGTGGACTCCCCCCCATCCCCACACTCTCTCCATCGCGGATATCCGGCCCCCGGGAAATTCGTAGGAGGGGCATCTAGCCGTCTCCCCTTAGGCGACCCATCCTTAGTGGGTGCCGCCTCCCCGTGGAAGGGGCCAATGGCCGCCTCCCCCCGGGCGCTCCCATCCATTCTGGGTGGCGCCCCCCTCTAGGGACCTTGAAATTACTGCTCACCGATCATGACCTTACCGCCACAGGCCGGATAGTTGACCGACTATCCGGCCCCCCCTACTCCTCCTAAAGGTCATGCTTCCTCAAACCCCTTAGCCATGCTATGAAGTCTCCTATGAGTAAGTTATTCCCCTCCCTGGACAGGTGAACCCCATCATTCAGATACATGTGATCACCCCGAATACACCCGTGAGGAATGCTATGCAGCTGCGAAGAGCGAAACAATTTACCAATTTTATTGTTAACCCTTTTCACTGAATGGTTCAGTGCTGACACCGAAAGGCCCCCCCGCCATACCTTCCTGGGGATCATGTGGGACCAGGCAATCGTGCACCCCGGGACTTTTTTAGCCAACCAGCTAACAGCCGACAGGATGTGTTCTAATAACACTCGTCTACCCAGTGTCACCAAGTCATTGCCCCCCAGGTGTACTATGACTACAGATGGCGGTGACCTTTGCCGCCCTAAAAGACCCTCAAAAAACGATTCGAATTGGTCAAAACAGAGCCCGCCCTTCCCATGGAAGGACACTCTGTACCCGTATTCCCCAGCTGCGTGAGTCGCGTCACCTGCCTTGAATACGTCCCCGGCGCGCCTCACATATGAGTGGCCCACGACCCATACCACTCTCTCTCCAGTCGGTGATCCTTGACCGCTGGTCTCCTGGTGTTGGGTCGACTTCAAATTCCGCCCCGCGTGACAGGCTCGCGAAACTGTAATTCAAACAAAAGACAAGAAGCGTGAGTGCATGTCAATTGATCTTTACAACATGTGCAATCGCACATACCTTTTGAAGCAATTCGAGGACCAACGGCCCAGCTGTTTTACTTCCTCCGCACTCTGACCCCTGGCTGTAGCCTCAGTAGCAGCCCCTATCCTAAAGGAGTGGGTCCCAAAATCGCACTGGTCCATGCCCGCGGCCGCGATTGACAGTGCTAGCACCCTCTGAAACTGAAATCTCGTCAGTAGGGTGCCATCCTTGTGCCTAAGCAAGCCCCCCCCCCCCATGTAGCCGTCCTTAGTGCCAAATATTCCTCTAAACACTTTATCGGGCACGTGGGGGAACCTTGCGCGCTCTGCACGATAACACTATTTCCCATAGCTCCCTGGTCAGTCTTGGACCTGGCTATCGAGATCACCATCGAATCACCCCTTATTTGGACGTGATCCCTGCACAAGCCTCCCTCCATATCTTTCTTGTTCCTTACGACTAGTTCGCTCACCCGCATAGCCCCATGGAATGCCAAGGCGAAAGCTGCCCGGAACAGAACTGCTTCGAAAAGGGAGGAGCACGTCTCATCCAGCTTTGCTACAAGTAGAGACAACCTGTCTAAGCTAATCGGGTGCCTCGCATCCTGCTTGCGACCCTCGAGGCGTTGCCAGCCGCGGAGGGCCTTCTTAACCAAAAAGGAACCCGTCGGGTCTCTTATGCCATGCACCTGCGCCATGAATGAAATGGCCACCCTATGCCTATTGGCTGTTGCCGCTGATCGCCCTTCTCTGTGCAGCGCTACCAGGAACCCCAGGAAAGATTCCTCCTGACCCCAGCTCTGTCTCCCTGTTGGACCCAAAAATGTGCAGTAGGAACGAAACGCTCCTTCGTATGCCTTCCTTGTCCTGGGGGCTAAACTGGCTGCCACAAGGTCTTGTAATCCAGGGCACCGATTAGCCATAGTGCTTCGGGGAACGGTGCCGCCACTAGGTCCGCTGTGGACAGATAGCCCCTGAACGCCTGCATATATGAACGAGAGAGTGCGTCAGCAGCATGATTCAGTATGCCTGGCACATGTTTTGCCCTGAACTGTACATTCAATCTCATGCAAAGTAGTACAATTTCCTTCAACAATCTCAAGATCCACTTGCAGTGGGCTGCCTGCTGGTTAATGCACTCAACCACAGTCATATTATCAGACCAAAACACCACTGAGCGGTCCCTGAAATGGTCTGGCCATGCAATCAGCGCAACCCAAATGGGGAACAGTTCCAAGAACCCAATGTTACCTGCCAGACCGCTGGAGTGCCACCACGTCGGCCATACTTGCCGACCATCGGTTACCAAAGATGGCGCCAAATCCCACGCTCCCAGCTGAGTCAGTCCACAGACCTAGTTCCTCTGAAGACGCTGGCGGCTTGTTCCACACAACTCGACCGTTGAAGTCCGCCAGAAATGCCAACCAAATGCGCATATCCTGGCGAACCTCTGCCGACAGTCTCGTACGGTGGTGTCCCTCCTTGAGACCAACCATAGCTTGTGCAATAGAGCGTGAGAAGGGGCGGGCCATTGGTATCACCCTCAAGGCAAAGTTAAGCTGACCCACTGTTTGCTGTAACTGGTGCAGGGTCACCTTCTCCTTGCCCATGCATTGTGTCAAGGAAGCCCTAAACTTGGCCACCTTTTCGATCGGTAAACGAAAAAATCCCTCCACAGAATCGAGCTCAATTCCCAGAAACTCCAGTGAAGTAGATGGTCCGACCGTCTTACCTGGTGCCAATGGGACTCCAAATTCCCGCATGAGGATGCAGAAGTCCTGCAGCGCCTGCGCACATTTTGTATCACCGGCTGCTCCCAAGAACAGGAAGTCATCCAGATAGTGCATAACATGCCTATGCCCTGTGGCCTCGGTGAATGCCCACTCCAAAAAACAGCTGAACATTTCAAAATAGGCACAAGAAATAGAGCAACCCATAGGCATGCATTTATCCATGTAGTAACTCCCCTGAAAAGCAAAACCTAGCAATCGCTGATCTCGCGGGTGTACCGGGAGCAACCGGAATGACGATTCGATGTCTGATTTCGCCATCAGCGCTCCGGGGACCAGGAGATTTAACATGGCCACAGCATCGTCGAACGATGCGTACCGCACTGAACAAATATCCGGGTCGATGGCTTCGTTCACCGAAGAACCTTTTGGGGCAGACAAGTTGTGAATGAGTCTAAACTCCCCCGGGTCTTTCTTTGGGACCACCCCTAGCGGAGAACACACAAAATCCGCCACTGGCGGGCGATGAAAAGGCCCCGCCACCCGCCCCAAGCTGACTTCTTTGGAAATCTTTCTTGCCGCTACGCTCGGGTTGTGCTGGACGGATAATGATTTTTACAAAAGGAGTCCCCCCGAAAATCCCCCGCGGGGATGTTGAAGCCATATAGGAATCCATTCCTCAACACCCCGTCGGATACATGATCCGGGTATTTGTTCAACCAAGGAGTCAGAGCCATGATATCGACAGGTGTAGGCAATCGGTTACAAAGCATCACCTCACTCTTGCTTAGACCCCCCTTTCCCTCCCGTTCCGCTGTTCTTAGATCTACAGCTACTCTCTGGATGTGAGGAGTTCCCACAGCCCGCACACGCATGCCGGAACCTACATGTACCCTGGGGCCTGTTACAGTTGCCTCTATTGAAGCTCCAACAAACCCCCCCGCTTGCCGCCATTCCCGCCGGTCTTGGGCTGATATTCCCCACCGGCGCCCGCTCGAAAGGGCACCGCGGGTTTTTGGCGGACTGACCCTGACCCGCTCCCGCCCGGCGAGGACGTACCTGCCGCCCCAGGCAAGAGCTGCTTGTGCCATGACACCGAGTCGAGGCAATCCCAGGTCAAAGTTGCATCAAACTCTTTTGCTTTTCGGAATTTCATATCATATCCTTTCCACTCATCCCCCTCATACATGGTATAAAAATCCATAATCCTATTCTGATAACAGGTCAGCTCGGTCATTACTTCTGGTTTGCGTTCCCCCATGACTGCCGTAAATATCGAAAAGGCCATGACCCAATTTGCTACAGTCTCATCGACCCTAAATTCCGCCATCTTGGCCCGCCATACACTGGGGTGCCATAAATCCTTCTGGGATTTTGCATATTCCATCTCGCGATGGTCAGTCAACAAGGAAAACATATTCACAAATTTCTCCCCCATATCAATTCCTTCGTGGCCGCAGGGATGTGCTGGGCCACCCTTTCCCGCCTTGACGTAATGAACCCTCCCCTGCCATTGGCAATGCGTGCTTACCAGGTTCGACCGTCATGTCTGCCGCCTTTTCCCGGTTAACTGCAGGTCCTCCCGGCGCCACCTGTGGAGGAACAAGAGGAACATTCGCCGTCGTGGCCTCTCTCGACTGCCGTAAGTGCTCGATTATTAGCCTAGCTTCCTCAGCCGGGTCTCCCGCGGCCACTGCCCCCGCCCGCTTTCTTCTTGAGCCAGGGCAGCACTGCCGCTAACTGGATGGCCAGTTCCGGGGGCATCTCCTCGTCATTAACAGGGGTAATTACAACCGGGATTGGTAAACCTATATCTGGGTTTGGCACCCTTACCATGAGTCAAAACTTCCACTAGACAAACCTCCGATCTCTCTCAATAAAGGTTATTAATCACTAAAGTTATCTTCACATTTTTATTGTTGCCTGAAAATTGCTGGAGACATGGACATGCAATACAACCAATATTGTCTATCTGATATTGTGCCCATGTAACTTAGGTTACGTTGGAAAAACCGCAAGAACTATGAAACTCCGCCTAACGGAACATAGATCGGCGATTAAAACAAAAAAACTGACAGCACCACTGGCATCCCATTTCTTAGAGTTCCATCATTCTCCATCTCAGATTCGATGGCGCATTTTAGAAAAGATTCATATAACCAATAACAATGGTGGAGATAAAATTAGAAAAAAAAGAGAGGTTTATTGGATCTTTACTCTTAATACATTTACCCATGGTTTAAATAATGATCTACCGTGGATAAATGCCATCTTATAAGATGGATATCTTTATCTGTAAACTTCTGAAAACTTAGCAAATGACAGGATCAGACCAATAATATAGAGTCCTCAGTAGAAAAAGACCTTTCTATACATGACCGCAGCAGCTGGCATACGTGCTTTATTCAGATATTCATTTACTCATTTAACCTCTTAATAAACGGTAGAAAAACTAAAATACTGATGACAGGGTAACATCATGCATCCAGCGATATACAGGTTTGTCGCTTTATAGATGTACAACATAACCAAGTGAACCAGAAGGCTTGTTGCTTTAAAATGCACGAAAATATTGGGTGAACCAATTAGCTGCTCTGATAAATAGACCAATAGGAAAGCGCGAAACAATTCTTTGCCCGAATATCGGAAACGCCGGGACGCCGCCTGAACCGGTCTGCCGAACAAAACAGGAACATAGGTAAAACTTTTGTAGCCTTTAACTAAATGCGTGCAGTTTTTCTTAAGTTTAAATAGGCGAGTTACGTTATAACGTCAGCTATGTTCGTCTCTATCGTTACAGCTGTTTTGTAAGCGCTAATCAAACTCTGCGCTCGAACAGCAAACATCACCGAGACGCTGACCGAGCCAGTCCGTTTTTTAGATAACGCAAACACAGGTAAAACTGCTGCGGACTTGCACTATATGCGTAAAGCTCTGTCCCAGTTTGAAATATGCTGGCCGTAATAAAATCGCTTGCTGCATCCTTTTTTCTGCCGTTTCAGATTACATATGCTGTAGAAATACTGGGATTAATCACTGGCACATATTGCAGCAGGTCGCCCACCTCGAGAGACGATTTAGGTAAATAATAAAGTCACCTTTGAAACCACAGTGAAACTGTAACAAACCTTAAATATGTAATATGATTGGTGAACAAAATCTGTTTTCCTTATAGATGTATGACCACATATATTTTTAATTCGTATCGGATAGACACCAAATATGGTTCTTGAAAACAGCGAAAACTAAGGATTTTCTTATAAACACGGTAAGGAAATGTTTAAGGCCACAGTAATGATATGCTTATATAAACAGGAAGTAGGAACCAAGGTTATATAAACAAAAACCAGGAACTAAAGTTGTATTGCAAACACTGTTTCAGATAAAGAAAATGCAGATAGTAATAAACCACTTCTGACCTACTATAATATTACCACCGGCCTTACAAACTTAAACTAGAAATATAAAAGCCAAATAATTTTAGTATTTGCACAGAACATGTACCATTATTAAATATAGTTTTCAGATGATCAGTACACAATTAGTGAATTATGTTTTCATATTACAGATCTGGCCTACATCGATACTTATACTAATCCCTGCGATATCCTGGCATCTATCTTTTCTGACCATTTATATTGATTCGTTTCTGTCCAAATAATAGGTAAGCCTATCTGATACCTTCAGACATGAATGATGAATACAATAGGTCCATACTAGAAAGAGACTCTATACCTTGATAGTATGCTGAAAATGAACTTAGACATAACAATTTATATCTTGTGTAATGTAACCGATATTAGGCCGATATCTCAAGATAGCAATCAAGGAGAACAAAAATAGCTAATGATCTCTAGTGATCAGCCAGTGTATGAGCTAAACACCCAATTGTATAGTATAAGTCAAACACCTATTTTTATTATATATATATTTTTTCCTGTTATCTTCCTTATCAACCTGGCTTTTAATCCTGGTTATGTAACCACTTTCTCTTTATTCTTTATCCTCCTTTCTTACTCTGTTAGAGTTAGGTTGTTTATATATGGATCACAATGACCAAATGAGATAAACAGTATGCTTTTATCTAAATGAAATGAGTTGCAACTGAAGAACCGCCATCTATGTGTATATAAAAAAATGTTTGTGAATTGTAGAGTCCATGGTAAGCATGGGCGGAAAATCCGTTACGCTCGCGGATTTTGCGGATTTTCGGGAAATCCGCAATCCGCGAGATTTGCGAATTTCCCGCAAAATCCGCAAATCCGCGAGCAGCGGATTTTGCTCGCGCTGCTCGCACTGTTCGCGTGAGTTCGCGCCCCGCGAATAAGTGCAAAATTGCAGAAATACGATCTTAGCAAAACTGAAAGTAACTACTTACCAGGTTCAAAAGTTCAGGCACATCATTAGTAGCCATTTCCTGTAGTGCTTCCTGAGGGGCCCCTCCAGAGTTCAGTTGCCAGTTGAAACTATTATGTGACCCTGCTCTGAACCTCAGAATAGTTACACATATGCCACAAAGGTCCTGAATTACAGCTAAGGGAGACAAGCAGGAGCCAGGCTGGAAGTTAAAATCCATTAATCAGCCCCTAATTAATTATTGTCAGTTGGGGCAGGGCAGGTGTTGTAACTAATTTTGCAACAATGAAAGCACTTAGCAAGTGCAAAAGATCACTAATCAGGGCGCACTAAGGAAGCAGGTGCCAGCTAAAAAAATATTCTGTGACACATTAATCAGCCCCAAATTAATTCAGGTCACTTGAGGCAGGGAAGGTGTGCTTTGCTTTGCCGAAAATAATGTACACTGGACAACCAGAGGGTGTGGTGATGAAACAGAGGGTGGCATGGGTGGGCCAGAGGGTGGCATGAGTAGTCAGAGAGTGGCAGTGGTGACAGAGAGTGGCAGTGATGAAGAAGAGTGTCCCAAACAGGCTGGACACGTAGAAACAACAAGTTCGCAAAACTTGCGACCCGACAGGTAAGTTCGCAAATTGCGAAATTGTAAAAACCCTCGCGAACTGGCAGAAACACGGGCGAACACAAAAAAAAAAAATCCGCAAATTCGCGGGAATTCGCGGATTTTGCGGATTGCGAATCCGCAAATCCGCAAAATTCGCGGATTGCCAATCCGCAAAATCCGCACATGCTTAGTCCATGGCAACTATGTATAGGATAGACACTATGATATATGAAAGCGGTAGTATCAATTCGTGATGAAACCAGTATCTAGCACATGCTTTAAAAGTCAGAACACTATTTGTTATGTACACAGAAATATAATATTGTAAAAATATCTTTTTTATAAATGTCTTTTACAGCACGATGGTACAGTCCCGAGGAAGGCACTTTAATAGTGTCGAAACGCGTAGACAGGAGACAGGAAACCATCCAACAGTTTTTAATTTGAAAAAGATTACTTGTATGATTGAAGTTATGCATATGCTATAATACTACAAAAAACTTTTTTATCTTTTGTGTAAAATGATGTATCAATTTTATCAAATGTTATTATAATAAGTATTAAATCTGTATTTTGATATGTACAAGCAATAATGTAATATAATTTCTTTATGTGGTTTAAGCCACCCCTTATGTGCTAGCTGGGTCTAAAAATTTGCCTGGGTATTTTTACTCACACATGATATTTGCCCTGACCCAGGAAGTTGAACTGTATCAGGGGGTCCTTGCTGTCTCGCATACTGTTTGACACCAAGCGCATCACCGCAAGAGCACGCAGGAGTGACAACAGGGCGCGAGTGGACAGTGTTCCAACTGGTTAATTGTCAAGGAATCGGACTCCGTCTACACAGAGTCTGTGCCCAGTGGTGGCTGTTTAAACAAGGGACGTGTGCCAAGGTGCCTGCCTGCTCCCAGCTGCACCTTTCCACTGCTGTCCTGTGGACTGCCTCTCAAGGCTGAGAGACTATGCTGGTATCTAGTGTCTTTTGTTTTATTCTTATAGGTTGCACTTGTTTTTGTTTTCTATAAACTTTGAGAGGAATGTAGTGTCCTGCTGGACACGTTCTAGTGTCTCAGCACTCACTTGTCTACCTACCACTCCCTTAAGGGATGGCCTATACACACACTCCACACCCATCCAACACAGGCGTCACCGTTCATGTGACCCTGCCAATAAAAGAGCCTGAGTGCAAGTGCTAGAGGCCAGTTTAGTAACTATACCCACTGTGTCTGTGTGTCATCATTTACTTAGCATGTGGGTCTAGGGCCCATGATACAACAGCTATTTTCCCGCCTTCCGATTCCTACACAGGGCCGGACTGTGAACTGAAAGCAGCCCTGGCAAATTTCTGCAGACCAGCCCCCTGGTGGCGCGTAGCGAGCGAGCGCAGCGAGCGAGCCCGACCCCTACTAGGGGGGTTTGGGGGGGGTTCTCCCCCCGAGAAAATTTTGGAAAACGACAGACCAAAATGGTGAATTTTACAGCACTTTTTTCATTATATATTCAATTGTATCAACTTTCAAAGCACAGTAAATAGTAGATGATGACCTTAAAGAGCACCAGGTTACCCACCCAGTCATATGTACCCATAGACATTCTTTCAGAGAGCACCAAAAATAGACACAAGTAGTGAATCAGAGAGAACAAAGTAAAAGTGAGACCAGCCCCCCACATGGTGTGTAGTGAGCAAGCGCAGTGAGCAACCACTACCAGGGGGAGTTTAGGGGGTTGAACTTGTCCCCCCCCAAGAAAATTTGAGAGACAGAAAGGCCAAAATAAAGCATTTTCCATTACATATTAGAATATATTACCTTTTAAAGCATAGTAACTTGTCACTCATGTTGTCACACATGAGCACACAGGCCACTGACTGATGCCAGAATACTGTGGAAATGTCACACATAAGCACCTAGGCACTGACCCAGGCCTGGTCACACCACCAGGCCAGTAAGCATGCAAACGTCACACATAAGCACTCAGGCCAGTAAGCATGGCAATGTCGCACATGAGCCACCAGCTCCAGGTCACTGAGGCCAGAAACTATGGAAATAGTACACATAATTAAGCACCCAGGCCAGAAAGCATGGAAACGCCACACATAAGCACCCAGGCTAATAGAAGGCATGGAAATGTCTCAAATGGCCCCCTGGCCAGAAAGCATGAACAATTAACACAAAGGCCCTGGCCTTGACATGACACATCTTTAAATAGCCTACTTAAGTGGGTGTCACAATAAGTGTTGCAGGCCTACTAGCAGCATTTAATGTACAGTCCCTGGGTACATGTAGAACCACATTTCTAGGGACTTACAAGTAAATTAAAATTGCCAATTCGGTGTAAGCCAATTTTACCATGTTTGAAAGGAAAGAGCGCAAGCACTTTAGCACCGGTTAGTGGTGGTAAAGTGCACTGAGCCCTAAGAGCCAACAAAAATTGCCTTTTTGATGTAATGAGAGGCCAACAGGCACTTATCTAACCTTGTCTCAGCAGTCATTATGAACAATATGTATCTAAAAAAACATTTTGCATGTGCTAATGGCGCTGGGACTTTTTCTGTAGCTAGACCTAAACAAGAGTGCTTTAATTGTGCAGGGACTACCAGGTGCTTGCTGCCTGCACTTTAATTATGAAGGAATAGTACAGGCACTTCTCTGCACTGCCCCCAATTCTGTTAATGGAAGAGTACCAGCACATCTCAGCAGCAAACAGGCAGTCTGAGACGAGGAGTACCTACGGTTCTATATTTCCATTTTGAGCACTAGTATAAACTCTCCCTTTGATGCAAGCTACTTTGGATGTTGCTATATTTTAAGGCATTTCCTTCAACCAACCTCACCTCATCATACTACGGGTGTGAGTTTGCTTGTACACTGACTCACTGGAGAAACCTCTCACCACATGATGCATGGAAGGGACCTCGGTTACTATAGACGGGCGATAACCACTAACTTGCAACAGCGCATCCCTCCTTGTCTCTGTGCAGTTTAGGACACTCCTTACCCAATGATCCTTCCTCATTTCTTATCCACGATATCTAACACCCGCCCTCTGCAGAGCTACATCCCTCTTCAAACCAGCAAGTATAGCGTTACCTACATCATGTTATGCAAACTTACTAGCACATTCACAGGGAAGCCACATGGTGTGGGGTTGTTCCCCTTAGCAACAGCAACTCATTGGTCCTGTGGGGGTTGAAGCCGGCAGTCTGATGGTGGGGAGCTTGCTCATGGTTCTGCAACAGAGCATCCGCACACAACAGCAGAGCACAGCTTGGACTGGGCTAACTGTAGGGCAAAAGTGCACCATCGGCCGAGGGGCATGACTTTCCACCACCATGCCATCCGCCAACGGAATGCACATTTGCTTTAGGTCCGGGCGTGGCGTACACACGCCAACAACTCTTCTCATTACTTCTGTAAGATTGACCGCATCGACATCAGTGACACAAAACTGGACTATAAGGCCACCACCCCCTTTAGACTGAGATTGTTGAAAGAGCAGAGGGACACGGGATACAGACGCTAGTACCATGGGCTCGTAATGGCCATACACAAGCTCAGACTTCCAGACTGCACCGTGGTCCTTTGAGTACTTGGTGTATGATATAGTAAGTCTGGTCAGTCGATCCCTAGGAGACAGGTGTAGGTTCAAAGTTGGCTAATTTATTGTTCAGTATTCATTTTCTGTTCCCAGTGTTTCCTTGGTACTGTTTGTAGGGATCTTCCTCGGTGTGGGAGAGTGGAAGTCAGTGGATTGCATTTATTTATTTATTTATGCATTTCAACCCTCGGGAACAACTTTCATAGATCTCCTTGAAAACGAGGGAGGTCCTAAATAATGGGGTGGTACACAAAAAGTCAATATGGCACCATAGACTAAAAGCAGAGGGCTGCCTGTGAAGATCGTCGAGGAGCTAAGGATTTACACACTTGAAGGAAACATTGTTCAGTTGGAAGGCTATGATACAGGTCGTGTGAAAAATAATCACAAGTAGTAGCACCCGTTGGTCAAAAATACATGTGCCAATGTTAAAATCTTACCTATAGGTGTAAAAATGACCCTACAGCCTTCTGAAGAGGAACAGACAGGTAGAAGGTTACACAACGGTGCTAAATGGCTGCTATAATGATTCAACAGTTGAAGTCAAGCATCTGGCGCCCCTTGTTAAATGCTGGTACCACAGTCTGTGGAGCACATGTGAGGCGCTGGGAGGATTAAGTCATACCGTGCAATAAGCAGAGTGAATCTGCTTGTGTGCAGGGCCGGGCAGTAGTCTCTGGTGAGGTCTCAAGTTAAACGTAGTGTGTCCAGATAGAGAGGGTGCCAGGATTTTGAAGGCAATTGTTGGTCCCAGAATGGGACGCCGGGGCTAGACGAGGCCTAAGATTTTCTGCAGAGGCACGAGACCAGGGCACAAGGGTCAGTTCGGGCCCAGGCCCATACAAAGTAGTGCGTGCGAGGTGCAGGGATATCGACACGTCTGTGCTCGGAGTCTGAACCAGGGGCAGTTGCGGTATGCAGGGCAATGCTCCAACTGGCATGAAAGACTAGAGGGCAGCCCAGAGCAGCTTGACCTGACATGCACCTGCAAGCAGCACACCCAATAATGGCTCATTGAGGCCCAACACGATTGTGAGAGATCCGGGGGCCAGCTCGGCCCTACGTCTCTCAACCAGTGAAACGACCAGAGAAGCCAAACACATCTGGAGCACCACTCTGCTCCACTCACCCAACTCTCCCAGCATTGAGAGTCCCACACTCACAGGTGGACATGCACGCATCATGGAAACAGGTACATGGGGCAAACGTTGAACCTTCGACTTCGAGCAAATAAACTTCCTGTGTGACAATTATGAAAAGGAAAGAGCAAAGGTAAATGTTGTAATTTATTGTTTTTGTGAAGGAAGGAAGCTCTAAAGATCCTTTGAAAGCCTATGACGTAGATAATGCTTGATGCTGAATGTATAATCTATCTTGCCTTGGAAAGCATAAGGGCTCGATAGACATAAGGGCGGCTAGAAAAGTAGTCCAAATAACGTTGCTTCTTAGAATCGTTAAACTTTTCACCCGAGGAACATCCAGAAAATCAAATTCTACACCTCCAGCCTTCTGTTTCTCAGGATTTCACCATATGAAACGCATTTAAGTTCCAATGAATCTTGCTGATATGTTCCTTCTGAACTGCATAAACAGCCTGGTTTGAAAATGATTTCCCATCGGCGTCCTGAATCAGAAATCATGCGACAGTCCCAACTTTGCCTCGAGCTGCATGGAGCGCTACAGCAACTGGACTGAGAACAGAGCTTATTTCTTTAGCTTTCTTTGATGACAAGTGAAGGACAAGTGCCATTCTTAGAAATTATATATTTATATATTGCGCTGAGTAATTTTCCATGTAAATCGAATAACTTTTAATTGGTGAGGTCCAGCCATTCAGTATTGTTTCCTCTTATAACCATGACACAGGAGCCAGCATGTTATAGAAACGTGTTGAAAACAAATTCACCTGGCAGGATATTTTGTAGAAAATGTCAATAGACGTGTGCTCGCTCCGAGGCCAGTCATATAATATTGGTTTGTACAATGTGTTTCAGCACTCCAGTGCCAGTATCACGCTTTTTAAAAATGGAGCCTGGTGTTGAGTCTGCTCACGGGGGGCCCTTTTGTTATTTTGTTAACCTATGGTGGTGCAGCATCATTTTCCTTTCTGTCATAAATCCAGGTGCCAACTTGTTGAGGGTGAGAAAATGTTTTCCAGCCCAATATCTATTGAAATTCCTTGAATACAGAACTATTGGCTGATAAAAAAGATTTTTTTCCGAATGTCATAGACAGTTCCTGTGGGGTAAGGGGGATGTTAACACACATGTCACTAATCCAGTCATTTTTACAGTAAAGTGAATCCTTCATCATTGTTCGCAGCTCACCAAAGTGTTTCGGCAATAAAGTCTGCTAAAAATAGAATGTCCGAGTCCTTGATGTACCACAAGCAGCGGCGTAGCAATTGCCTCGCAGGCTCGAAAGCAAGGAATGGCCCCAGCCAGCAGCTGCGACCAAGTGGTTAGAAAAATACAGCCATCTTTGGGGTGCAGAGAAAACAGACGATTCTACAACACCACCTACAGTCCCAGCCCTGCACAATACAACCTCCCACTGACCCACTTCAATTCGACACACCACCTACTGATCCAGCCAGCACAATACCACCTCCTGCTGACCGACTCCAATTCCACACACCACCTACTGTCCCAGACCCGCACAATACCACCTCCCGCTGACCGACTCCAATTCCACAGCACCACCTACTATCCCAGCCCTGCACAATTCCATCTCCCGCTGACCCAATCCACCCAATTCTAAACTGAAATGTTTCAATATGAAACTGTGCAAGACAACTATTTAGGCACTGGCCAGTAAGCACATGCCTAAAAGATGTTATTACTAAAAACCCATGTGTAATGAGAATCCTCTTCAAAGGCCACTGAGGAGAGTGGGTGTGTGAGGGCCCTTCCGGGTCCAAGGCATTCCTGTGCATGCTGGTACTTGTATTAGCATTTATCCTAGTCTGACATCGGGACTACAAGTCCCTGAATGCAGAGGGGAATATGGCCTTGTACTATGCATGTGACAAGTAGGCTTTAAATGTCCCCTTACAAAATCCCATGGTGCTGGATTCTGAGATAGCTTGCCAGCAGTTTGAGGTGACTATTTTCTCCTTTGTCGTTGACGTTTATTGTCTAGCGACAACCCTCACTGCATCGTTCACACTCTCATGAGGCATTTTTCACTGTCTCTTTGATTCGCTCATTTGGCGGGACTTTGTCCACCATCATTCTTCTGCTCTTCTGGTCACTATTGTTCTTCTTGCTGGCAGTCATGATTCGTTTCTATTCTGAAGGCATCTCCCTTCCTTTTGTGTGTCATAGCAAAAAGTACCATTCTAAGGTTGTCAAAAACTGTTAATTAATGAATAGCTGATATTCAAATGTCATTAGTTAAAATCGCCAAGAATGCATCCAAACGATCGTTGGCTCAGACGGCCATGTTGCTATTCGACAAAGTGGCCGCCACATCTGAATCACAGGGCATTAGGAAAGCTTATGTCACATTAGTCCAGCTGTCCTGTCCTATTCTCTTCTATAGTGTGGGATATGACATTACAGAAATATTCTAAATGTCAATACTTCATACTATATAATGATATATGAAAAATAATCCACTGTTTAGCTTTCTTCTGTGCCTAAACTGTTTCCTTGAAATGATGAGGTGAATTACGTATCCTTCCATTCAGGGTCCGGCTCACAAACTTTTTGTGTAACAAAGAGGTATTTGGGTGCGCCAAAAAGCTGTTTCCACTCTTAAGTCCAAATCCCTAGTCATGAAGTTCGTTTTTTTAAATTGGACGGCATAATGCACCCACGATGGTAAGAAATCCAACTAGCCTGGTGCATTTTTCAGTCCATCGCAAGGTAGACGGAGGCAGTCATAACCAGGAGTAATAGACTCCTCACACGCCTGAATCCCGGTGCCACTGCTCCTGCTGCACTCATGAAAGCTGTGGCCATGTATACATTAATACTAAGGCCCTGATTACAAGTCTGACAGACAGATATTCCCTGGAGCATTATCACTCTGTATTTTCATAACTGGCCAGGTTTTCCAGTTCTCAGATGTCTTGTGTGCGGGAAAAGGAGACCTGATGAAAATCCAGCAGGTAAAATCACACGGGCCGGGGCCTCAGACTGTAGACGGCCCCGGTTTCACCCTCTCCTACGTCACAGTGAGCACTTCCACCCCCCTCCCACGCCTCTCTCTTCCACTGCCTATAGCTTTGCTTACCACCATTTTCGGCCCTTTTAAAAAAAACAAATTCTTTTAGAAGTGCATTTCACTTGCGCAGTATTTACTTGCACCCTTCCTGCTCATTCCAGCTCCCATTTAGCTATCTGAGACAAAAGGAAAGGAAGTGGCATCACGTCAGTTTCATGCTTCTGTTCATGCTCTGTTACAAGCAAGCTTTTTTGATCTTGCACGCATTTGGTGGTGTGATGCAGCCTTGTCCGCTGCTGCCTGTAGCTCTATTGCTTGTGTGTTTTGCAATCAGGCATAATGGGTACATAATAAAACTGCATGCTTTGAGAGTGAAACAGTGGCATAAGGAGTCGCATGCATATAATCAGTGCTTTAAATGGGCGGGTACTCGCCTGTACTGAGTACCGGCACTTCTTTATTTTCTCCCCTTGAGTACCGGCACTTTTGTTCTAGAAGATAGAGAGTACCGTACTCATGGGGATCTGACTTTATCCGAGGCAGCGCGCTCCCTTTATCCCTCAAGTTATACTACGGCAGCACCTTTCAAGCACTGCACGGAATCAATCAATGGAGCTCGTCACCAGGACCCAGCCCTGCTTTGTAAATCAGAGCACGGGTCTGTCTGCGGAGTCATTTGCTTATCCAAAGATCTTTCACAGTGGGCGCTAAGAGGGGGCTGTAAAATCTAATGGGTGGCGGTGGGAGGCACTATTCAGGACATAACAAAAGAACGTATGGGAAGGCTTTTACAGTCGCCACGCATCTGAATTGCTTTCTTGCACACTTCCACTTCCACACTCGCCGATTCCTATTTCATCGACCTTGGACAGACCTTAAGACCAGTCACAAATGTGGAGATTGGCACCTGGTTCCTAGTACAGACGTTGTCAGCTCTGGCCCTAACTCCGGTTTACAAATGTTCCAGGAGAGACTTGTTTATTTATTTCCTGCGTTTTTATATACCGCAGACTTTACCCGAAGGTGTCAGAGGCTTCACAATAGGAACAGTAATGATACATGCGGAGAAAATTACAAGTGAACAAATTACAAAAGCAAACGTTAAGTTACATGAGGCAAAAGTGACAATTGTGAGCAAACAAAATACAAGGGGTAGCAATCGGTACATTACAGGAGGAGAAAGTGATATGTGTGCAGGTTACAAAAGCATACAAAGTACAAGTAGAGGTATAGTACTGCAATAAATGGCAGACTCCAGCACAAGAACAAACGTTACATGAAGCAATGGTGGCACTTGCGCAAGTATCTAAAGCAAACAAAATGTAAGAGGTAGCAAACAGTATGTTACAAAAGAAAAGTGACGTGTGCATGTTACAAAAGAGTACCAGTACTGGACAGATGGCTCAGTGGGCTGTAGGCCACCGATTCGATTTAAGGCAGGCTGAAGCAGCATGTAATCCTTAGGCGGTTGATAAAATGCATGCAGATTTCGTGCATACAACCTTGGCACGGTCAAAAGGTTAACCCTGCCCCTTGTTCCCCCTTAGCCCCGCCCTAAACTCCGCCCACTGCTCTTTTGGTGAGTACCTGCACTTATTTTTTTCCATTTAAAGCACTGTATATAATGAAAGAGAAAAGGCCAGCCTTGAACAACAGATATTTTGCAGCATGCACATACAAGCTACTCCAACCCATAGGCATATAGCTTAAAATGCATGCACCCACAACAGAGGTAAAATATTACAAGCTGCACTTAAAAAAGCATTTGCAAAGCAATAGGTCTTGCATTACTGAAAGTTTCAGCTATTGGCATTGCAATTAATAATGGAGCACCAATAGCTCAACGTTTCAGCAATGCAGACCTACTACATTGCATATGCTTGTTTATTTAAGCAATTATTTTTTGTGTGTAATATAATCCTGTGGGAGGCTTATCCCAGTTAAAAAAAGTGTCTCCCAGGAACTGTTAAAGTGATGTGTGCTACAGTCATGAGAAACGTTATGCTTGAGTAAGAAAAGGCAGAGATGTCTTACGAGAATTATGTACAGAAGCCTTGCCCTCTTATAGTTTTCACGCAAGATACTGTCCAAGCACATTTTGTCTAATAAGCATAATTCCACTCTTTTTCATGAACATTATGCGCCCTTTGCACTGGGAAAGCTCCATAGGAACTGCTCTCAACCCTCATTCTAGGGAGTTTTGACAGGCCAATGACCCGGGGTTAAATAAAATTGATGTCTCTCAAAGACAGTCTTCAAAATGACTACATAGCAGCATGAGACAGGTGGGGTGGAGCTAGTGCATTTTTCTTGTTAAGTGGGGGTGTTATTCGAGTCTCGTGAAGGCTTGACTGGGGGAGTTAGGAGAGCCACAAGCACGCAAGGGAAGTGACAGGGGCTTTTCGGTGCTAAGTAAGGTCGCATGCCCCTGTCCCCGTCCACACCCAGCTTGCACGGCCGGCCCTGAGAGGCGCAACTTACTTTGTGAGGGTCTGGTGTGCTTCTAAAGCTGCTGAGGAGCAACTCCAGTGGCCGCCGCCGGTCAGGACCCTCAAGTGTTTGACGGAGATAAATACCCACGGCACAGAACTCTGTTGCGGCGCCGCTCCCATGATTAATCACGCTGTTGCGCGCGTAGGGTAAAAAGCGCGGTGGCTGTGTTTGGGAGCTCAGAAAGACGTGCGATTGTGCATGCGTGGTGAAATACGCATACGCCTAATGCGTGAAACTTGGCAAGACTGTGTATTTCGTTTTTGGATCCATTTCACAGAGAAGCAAAAACAACGAAAGAAGGAGGAAAGAGAAGGTAATGCCTGGCTGTTCTTAATGACTCATGACTGTCTCTTTCTGACTCATGCAGGGATCGGTTCCAAACGGCCAAATCGGCCCCAGCAATAGAACCGGCCCCCTCTCACAAAACCGACCCCCACCCCTCTCCAGCCTACCGGGGGATTGCCCGGTGCCCGACCTTACCAGTCCGGGCCTGTTCCTACATGCAAAACCTGATTTCTCGGTGGGCTTCAGGTGGCGGCAGCTGTCCTTGTGAGACTCGGTGTATGCACTGGCAGTAACCTGCTCTTGCAAGCAAGTGCACAACAATTTCGTCACGCTTTCTCTGCCGGCCATAACCATTCTTCTATGCTCCTGACAGGTAGATATTCAACACCTGCAGCGCCACCCTTGGACGTCGCACACATTCCCATAGACCCGGTGCACGCCGCAGCAGAAGGCAATGGGAGAAATACATTCTCCCGATTCTTTTTTACAAATCTCCTACTTTCCTCTTCCAAAATGTTGGCATGTATGGACACATTCTCCAGACAGATCAACAATAACAAAGGATGAGAATAAGAAGGATTAGGGAAGGGATTAAAGATGTGAATGGAACAAAGGAACGAGTTTCTGAACTAGTGAGCTCTCAATCAATCGTGATTAGGTTATTCCTAGTGTGCGAATTTGAAAAGCCATGCAGAAAAATATTTAGAAACTTTCTGTCGCTGTTTTCCCTTTTGGATAGTGCCACCTTGTGCCTACAGTGGGTATTTGCATGCAGCTTCTCTTTCCCGAAGTCCAGATGAGCTATAAAAAGAAGGGGGCGGAAAGTTAATCCTCGAATTCCTTGGTTTATTTGGTATTGTGAAAAGGGAAATATTTCCTTTCCGTCCACTGAAAACTCGCTATATTTAAAGTCTCTCAACTTGTGGGGATTTATATATATTTTGTTGTTTTACGATTTTTCTTTTCGCTCATGTTCCTCCTTTTGTTCTCTTTGTGAACTCAATTTTACAATTAGTAAAAGGGTTTACATACACAATTAAAATTTGCTGAAGAAGGATGACTTACGATCTCAAGAAGGGAAGGTGTCAAAATCAGTGTTAGAAATGAAAACAATTTACTCTGGCATCCCAGAAGCAACGCTGTGGAGTTATGGAGAGCGGAGTAGTTTGATGATAATCAACTTCCATATTTATTTTTAAAACCTTCGCCCCAAAGAAATTAATTAGCAGCATGGATAAAGGAGACAATACATCTGTTGTGGCTCAAACAGACTGCATTTGAAAATATCTTACATGTTAAGATACCTGTTGTAGAGATCTTTGTGCTCTTAGAAATTTCGAGGTTATAAAATAACACTAATAGAACTCTGGTGGTTAATGCAAAAGCTGGAGAAATCTGTCCATATGTAAGGGTCCCAGAGAAAGACGTATCACAAACGTACACAATTAATTATTCAAAACATTTTCTAACAAAAGATTTCATCACATTTAATAGAGCACAATGTGCTAGTCAATAAATCAGACATTATACACAATCATAATAATGCCCCGAGCACAGGAAAGGGAGGGAAGTGTAAGGTGTGAAATGGAAAGGGTAGGGTAGTTCAAAAGAGAGACCTTAATGTCATACTCAACAAAACATTCACTATTAATTAAGAAAGGCTTCAACTTATTCAAGCCAAAATTACAATTACAGTAACATTGCAGAAGTCATTCGACGGTCACAATCATAAATACTAAACAGTCATGGATAGTGCCGGATGACAATACTAGTAGAGCCGTCAACGTTTCGACCCCTACATGGGAGGTTGACTTGAGCCCTTAGACGGGGTCTTCATCAGGACAACAAGGGATGTAGTGGGGCAAGACAATGCTATAAAGTAAGAGAGAAAAAAGCAAAGTAAATTCTACATAAAAAGTGGATTAAAAAGCTATTCTAAATAGCCATATTGTACAAAAACAGAGAATTACCATGGTGACTCGGGCCAGCCGGCTCCGGGTATTGGGAATCTGTTGGACCACCTTCCGTGTGGTCCGATACTAGTGGACTGGAGACCAATTCAGGCCGGCTAGGGAGGAACAAGCGACTTCTTGGGTCAACCCCCCCCTTGTTAACGGAGAAATCTGTCCAAGCAAACTATGGACTGCTAGAACCTACTCGTCGCAAAACAGCATATAGGGTTACTACGCCTGGAGCGTTGCACAACGAGGAACGTGCAGGTCACAGATCTGCATTGTTTTTGTATGATTTCCCCGTGAAATCAGAGGAGGTAAGAAATGCCCTCTATGTCTAACACATCTGTCGTGATAAAAGAAATCATCACTTCATGTTGTTTGTCTTTGTCTTGTGCTACCCATCCATCAGTGGAGACGCACTCCTAACCGAGGACGGGGCGCAGTCTCAGGGCCACAAGATTGTTAGCATAGCAGGTAGCAGCAGAGGCAGCCTTCCCCCTACCAGTGACGTAACGAAACTTGAGGGGGCCCCCCCTGCAAGTTACATGTAGGGCAGGGCCGGACTGGGAACCAAAACTGGCCCTGGCAAAGAGCTCGTCCGGCCCCCCTGGAAGTGGCCGAGCTGTTTGCCAGGGCCGGTTTCACCAGTTTTTGTTGCAGGGCCTGTAACAAAAACTCCCTCCAGGGGCCCAAAATCGCCCCCCACCCTAGGGGCCCACCGGGGAAACACCTGGTGCCCGCTATGGCCAGCCCGGCCCTGATGGAGGGGCCCCCATTCTCCGGACCACAGTGGCAGAGGTTGGCACCTGGAGCTCAGGGGACACCCCTGCACCGCGAGGACTGCGGGGGCTATAGTTACGCCACTTACCCATAGGGGATTTGTATCTGTATATGATAATCTGATGTGACACACCTCAAATCAAACCAGCTTCCCCAGGAGAATGGGCATGTAACAGTAGAAGACACATATTAAAGAAAGGTCCTAAAACAGCAAAAAACACAGGATGCTTCTTTGAATGCCAACCTATGACTGTACCTGCGAACTTTATCAGATTTTCACATAAGGGTACTAGTTGATTACCTGTCATAAAGCACAGGATACACCTGTAGTGTATACAGATCATTTTTTTCAGCGTCAATTGATGTGATCAAAGAAAACACTATTAATTGCTTAGGTTGTTAAATCAAACATTAAAGGTGGAAAACTGCATTCCTATTGACACGGAGTGACCTTACAAAAATGTATCGAAGGTCTGAGCCATCTTTAAACAAGTACAAGTAGTATGCAATGCCCGCTGGAAGAGCGCTGGAGGACGTAACCAGGCTCAGGGGCACATCTATCATTGGTGGAGCCCGTGCAGTGGAACTAGAGCCCAGCGGCATGAGGGGCCCACTCAGCAGCTTGAATGAAATCTCCCGGCAGTTGCTTATCTATTTTCTTAACAGTTAGCGTACACACACTATGCTCATTTATATGGGTTTTCAGACAACCCTCTTCATCCATCAGTCTGTTATGTCATTCGCATACACCATGAGACACAGGGTCAGCCCACTTCAGTCATTGGCTTACCTCTCATTGAGTGACAATATTCTGCTGTCACACAAAAAAGCAGCCCCTTTGTACAATTGCAAAGAAAGCATTCACATCAAGGGCAAAGCAAACTTGCTTTATTGGCTTTGACAATGTTTTATTTTTTGAGGGTTCGCTGATCAACTCTGCTGTTTGTTTTCGTCAGGGAGCGTGACAAGTGACTTGGGACCTAATGTTAGGTATGGCCTTCAGATGCAAACATCTGACCGACGGAGGTATCTTACTCTTCCCTTTGTGTGTACCTATTTTGGTATAAATAAGTATTGCATTGTCTGTTTTTGATGTCAACAATCCTGTCCAAACTTTATAAATATGCATGATTATTATTCAAGAAACCACACAGCCTCTTATAGGACTAAACATCTTAGAGCAGTATAACATAGCCACGAAGAGAAGGAAGGAAGTAGAAGAGCTGAGAGAACACAACCACACCCACATGAGTCATATAGTCCTCTGTCGCAGTCCCACCACACCAAGGCATATGAGAAGCCGAGTCATCAAGAGATTTCTTTCATTTCTTTACAGTGCACACCATGCTCCTCTGTTCTTACCTCTGCCTCGCAGGCCAGGTAGCTCTTTCTGTGCACGTCCAAATAATAACCTGATATTTGGCTTTCATTTTGATTTTTGAATCAGTGTTGTTTCCAAAGAATCCCACTAGTAGACAAATGTTTGTTTTACGTCAGCGGTTCTCCACCTTTTGACGTCTGTGGATCACCAGTGAATCCTTACTGGAAACCGGGGACCCCTACTGAGTCATTATTCAAAGCCAGGGACCCCCTCCGTAAGCAATTTCTAGGATGTCAACCTCGAAACCATTTACAAAAATGTGGAGACAAGTATATAACAAACAAACACATATTGATTTAATTCACAATCAAATAGAGAAAAGTAGAAATTTTAATGGAAAGGTTGGAGCTTTTCTGAATTGTTTTTTTAATTCTTAAAATAGAAGTGAGATGCAAAACTCTGTCATATCACTTTGTCTTTTTTGCTCTTAATCCAAGCTAAAGATACCAACCTAATTTTTAGCCTTCAACTTATAATGACTTCATATTTACAGGACGTTTTGAATTTTGTAATTTTGCTTCTTTACTTATATATACTTTATAAACCTTAACGTTTAATCTTCTAAACAGTCGCAGAGCCCCTCAGCAGGAATAGCGATCCCCAGGGATCCGAAGAACCACATGTTAAGAACCACTGTTTTACATGATAGTGGAACACAAAGTGTGGCTTTGACTCCATGTTATAAATTAACATTACCATTGAGAATTTGAGCGTGGAGAGCTGTGGTAAACGAGCCTTCTGACAGCCTCTAAAACTTAAAGGATGAATTTAGTTTCAACAAAAAAGAGTAGATTCACAAAAATATCATGTAGAATTCATTAGTAATTTCTTGAATAAATGTGCCATATTTGAGTGCCAGAACATAGCTGTAAAATGAAACATGAATGCTGTTTACTTTTCGACACAACGTTTTAACCAATGAGAGCCCTTCATAGGTTTCATACAATGAATTTAGGAATATATGAAGCCTTGTTGGAGGACTTTCCAGAGCAAACGAAAGCAAACAAACCTTTGCATGGTTTTTGCCTGTCAAGCAGGAACTCAGAGCAGCCACAGAGCACTGTGTGTGCAGAGGGGCCCCACTGCAGCTCTGGCCCCCCCCCGCAATTCAGGGGCTGCAGGGGCCATTTGTTCTTGACGCGTCTTCCAGTTCCTTGCCTGTTGCCTAGTGAGCCCCCTGAATATGCCATTTTGAATCTAACTTGCGATCCTGGTTGCTTCAGGTTTGCTCCAGCTTCCCTAAAAAGGAGAAGCACCACAGACCTTGCTGGTCTGCAACAGAGCCAATCTCAACATCCTGCATGGGATGCGGTTGCCAAGGTTTGTTGGGTACAATCCGGATACCAATGCTGCAGTCATCTAGATCCATTGTGGGACAGCATGAATCCAGCTCCTGGTCATCATCGATGCCTCCTGGACCTCGTGGCTGAAGGGACAAACTCACCTTCTTCATTTTAAAGCACCCGACATCGCCTGGTTCCTTCCTGGTTCCTTCTTGGTCACTGGTTAGTGACCCAGACTCTGTCCCCTCTGCTTTCAGGTTCTTCACATCTCTGATCCACCCTTGGATCCACCCGGACACTTTTCCTCTGGTCGCCTGCAGCACTTCTTTGCAGCTCTCCATAGAAAATGACGACAAAACCCGACACGAAAAGATACCTATGCACCCGGCTTCCCTGGGTGAGGAAACACGAGTACTCCGGTGCTCCCATGGGTCTTGACTCTCGAAGTGTCCTAGTTTAAAAGGGTTCCATGCTAGTCCATCCGGAAGTGTCCTTAAATTGTAACTTTGTATCTTTTACGAACTCCATAGAAAGTCAATGGGAACCCGCGCCTGTGTTTAGACACTGCACGCGACTCCCGTGGGTCTCCTACTTCCTAACCTTTGGTTGCTTAGTGTAGCCCCAGCGATTTTAAAGTCCCTAGGCCTGATTTCTATTTCTCTTGTGGTACTTATACCACTTCTTAGTATATGGTTTGTGAGGCCCCTAGGGCATAACGTATACTGTGCAATTTATCGTATAGTAACTGTGTGACTTGTATTGTATTTTTACCTCTGACCTCATAAAGAGTGCAGTGGGGTTGTGTTCAGATTAAATACATATATATTTGATATATACCTTGTGTGGTGTCCTTTCATTTGGTATTCAAGGGATTATATATGGTAAAACAACTTGCTGAACTCACCTACTGAAGTCTTAGCCTGAAGACTGCTGGTTCATGCTACCACTAGGATAGCCTTCTATAAGGTTGACTTTACAACCACTATCAATAAGGGTCGATTAGAATATTGTCACCTCTTATGTATCTATCCTGGACTCCGTAATGAAAGATGCACACTACTTAAATTGCAATTTAATATATGTGGAATAAGGACATGCAGGCAGGCACTGAAAAACTGTCTTCATTCAAATGATATAATCATGAACGCTGCCTTTGTAAGGTTCTTAAAGATAGTAATTACAAAACTGGGTGAATAACTTAGAAAAAATGACTTTAATGAAATTCTAACGAACTTTTAAGGATATAATTGCTTTTATTGTATCGTTTTTAGGCATATGTTTTTGTACTGGAAATATTGTAAGATTTTAAATAATCAAACAATAAAGAATTTACTTACTGGGTCGATTAGGCTGGTGCAAGGTGCCCACTAGAACTAGTGTACATCATATGCCAGGCTAACGTCTCACAATAGCTAACTGTGCTATATTAGGATGTTAACTTATAAACTACTAGCAACTAAAGGATCCCTGGGACACAAACAGTAACCCACTGACCTATTTACATTATATTCACTTTCTGATCTGCATGGTACACAATCTGTGCAACAGGCATATTAATCTACTGCACTACTTTAGGATGAGTTAAAACTTCCACTAGACAAATCTCCATCTTTCTCCAGCAGAAAGATTATTCACTGGAGGGATCTTTAAATTTTTGTTGATGGCGGAAAATTGCTGGAAGCAAGGAACGCGGCAGCAGGTGATTTTAAAACAAAAATATACTTGCAAACAGGGAACCCTCACCACAAGTCAGCGACCGGTGAGGTGGCACAGATCACACCTCCCTAGAGTTGGCTCTGAGCATATATGGATCTCCAAAGGGACAAAGCACTACCCTTTGACAAAAAACAGGAGAGAGGGACACCCGTGTAGTAGTTACATTGTAAAATATTCCAGAAAACTTGGGACCAATCCCTGGGGGATCGGAATGGTGGCCCGGCTTGACGCGAAGTGATAACGCGCCTATGAGAACCGCTTCTAATTTATTTGTTTGCGACCGAAACTTGAAGTACAAAAGGAAGTGAGGCGGTCTCAGTTGTATAGACGCTGGCGGTACTGATTGATGTAAGCCTTGTAACAACAGACAGACTTGGAGCTGGATGAGGCTTAGAATTTAATACGAAGATGGCGGAACCTTGAACGCCTGAGTCCTGATGAGGCCTGGAAATTAGAAAGGCTGAAACGCGTCGACACTTTTGTGGAAGGCACCATTTAAAAATGTTTTAATATGTGAATTAAATTCAAAAGGAGTATAAGAATACTAGAGGCTAATGATTTTACCTCCTATGCTCCTATTTTCCGTATGGCAACTTTTTTTGTAAGGAATGTCTTTGGTTATACATGATTTAGAAGCATCCTTTGGTTAAAATAATAAGGGCGTGGACTCTAAAAAGGTTCAAGGATATATTTGTTGTATATGTATTAATATATTGTGTTGTTTGCATATTGTATATATATGTAAATATGTATAATCTGTGTGTGTATCTATATATATGTGTTTAAAAAACAGCAAAAGATAATGTATTTTCAATTTTGCAAAAGATGGTCTAATAAATAGAAAATAGATCTTTTTTGAAAAAAATCTTTTTCTGGGTTACCATTAGATGAAGAGACTTAAAGAAGCGTTGATTTGTTCTGGAAGAGAGTAAACTCAAATAGGTAGAGATAATTAATTGTATCTTTATCCTTTAAATGCTTACACTATCTTTCCCTAGGTACCATATTTAGTTATTCTTGTATCACTACCCAGATGCCGTGTGGTTAATTGGGTTCCCCCTGTAGTATGTAGGAAGCAAGGAACGTGGCAGCAGGTGATTTTAAAACTAAAATATACTTGCAAACAGGGCGCCCCCACCCCAAGTCAGCGCCCTGTGCAGTGGCACAGATCACACCTCCCTACAGCCAGCCCATAGCATATATGGATCTCCAAAGGGACAAATCACTACCCTTTGATGCAAAACAGGAGAGAGTGATACCCGTGTAGTGGTTACATTGTAATATATTCCAGAATACAGCATGTCAGTAACTAAACTCTTCGCGTTTCGGTCTCTTCGGAGACCTTGATTATATTATATATAATTTACTACTATCTCTGCTCATTTTCTTTCCTCCCTAAACCTTCTTATATCAACCTCTGGTTTTATTCTGAACCGGACTTACCCTTTCTCATGCATTTATTTTCAAAACTACTCTTACCGGCCGTCGGCGACTATAGAGAGGAAGCCTCATGCACAAGCATTTCTTTCAAAGGGTGGCCTCTCGCGCTGGCATACTACTACCGGGCACAGTCTCTCTGTCCCCTTGCTACTACGAACCTCACTCTCCCTACTAGGGAGGCGGGGAAGTGAGCAGAGGAAAGCAAGTGGAGCTACACGCATAAAGCCGGCTGCCTCAGTGCGATTGGTATCACAGAGGAGGGCCGGCTCTACTCGCATAGAGGACCTTGGCAGGGGGCCACGCACACCCATTATGGGCGTGGCAGCCATTTTAGAGGCTTCAAACTCTGCAATTGTGCCCAATTCAGCCTCCATTTTATAAAGTTGGGGAAATAAATAATGTCAGTTACAGTTTCTGTTACCTGTTGTTACAGGGCCAGTCAGCTGTTTTTATCAAACAAACAGCTGATTTCAAGACTCGTTCCTCACGCTAGATAGGAAAAGTGCTAACAAGGCTTTTTAACATTAAAAAAAGGGGGTGCAAGTTATTACCAATTAAGGTTACCCACTCCTTCTTTACAAATTAATTATTAACTAGCCCTTCTTAGTTATAAATATTTATTTAAGAAATGATAACCCTGTTAACAAAATGTCTGCACCCCACCTCAAGTAAATATTGATGAAAAATTATAGGAGCAAGTTAACAAGGCTCTAGAAAAGGTTTTAGGCTCAATTTATGAAACCAATTAATAAAAAATCGATTCCATCTCCAATTTAGAATGCCCATCCACGAGTGGCCAAGAAGGAGCAAGTAAGGCTCCCAGGAAGAGGGCTTCTGGAGGAAACCCACCTAAGGGGGCAAAGAAAAGTAAAACCTCCAACCCTTCATCACACTCTCAAAGGGGTGGCAAGATTGGTGCATCAGGCACCCCAGATGAGAAAGACAAAGGCCCGAGCTCCCTATCCCCATTGACACTGATGAGAATTGAGAACCAAAAATGGAGCTTTCTTCCTGAGTTTGACACTGATGTCGAAGAAGCGGAAGTAAGAGGAATGGGAAGATCTGAGGAGGCAACCAAGGCCTCTGGATCCAAAATGGGAATTGTGGATACTTTTAGAGAGGAAATGTTCAACCCTCTGTTAATTAAACACCTCTTATCACTGGAGTGGGTACCATCCAAAGGCCTTATGGACCTGGCAAAGGGTTTCTGGGATACTGCTTGAACAAAGAAGTATCAGTTTTAGCGGAACACATTCCTGGATTAAGTAATGGTGTCGCAGACTGGTTCTCCAGGAATGTTAAGGACACCAGCAACTGGAGACTAGACAGGGAAATATTCTGTAATATCCAATCCACATGGGACCCCTTCAGGACGGACATGTTTGCGGACCGGCTGTATACTCAATTATAAGAGATCTTCAGCTAGAGACCGGACCCTCAAGCACAAGGCGTAGATGCTTTCCTCCAAGACTGGAGAGGTTTAGCTCCCTATGCTTTCTTGCCATTTGTCATGCTGCCTCGCCTACTCCTTCATGCTCAATGTTACAAAGAGAGCCTAGTAGTGATAACCCCCCTTTGGAGATCACAAGCCTGGTTCCCAATCATCCTGGAAATGAGCATAGACTTCCCAATTCTAATTCCTTCATTCAGAGAAATACTCCTAGGTCCAGAGGGAGACATCCATCCCTTGTTGATCAGCGACTGCTGGTTCTAATGGCTTGAAAGATTTCAGGAGACAATGGCGAATCCAGGACTTTCACCAAATGCTTTCCGACTGATATCGGAATCATGGGCATCAGGAACAAGGAAAGCATATTGACTGGCTTGGAACAAATGGGTTCGCTGTTGTTTTCAACGAAGTTATGATCTTGTTTCAACTGATTTAGTACATGTTGTGAACTATCTTAGAGCACGCAAACAGCAATTGCGAACACGAAAAAAGCATCGCGAACAAGCAATTCCGCATGTCCACCGAATTTCTGCATGTTCGCAGAGATTTTGTACAATTTTGCGAAGATTTGCATAACGCGATTACGCAAATTCCGCCCACCCCTACAAATAACAATATATCTCCCTATGATCAGGTTATTTTCAGTAAGGGATTTTTCAGACCAAAGAGTACTTAATATCTTTCCAAATATTTTCTCAACTCAAGCTCTGTACGGTTGTCAACATATTTTCTGTTCTAGCAGAGTCCCGAGCATCCAACAGCATTTGCTCCTAATGAGAATTGCCGATTAGTGCTCATGAATTTTAGCCAAGATCACAGACATGAACACTCTGTCCATACTTGCACCTGCTAGTAATAGCACTACACAGCGGGAGGTCAACGTACAGATTGGAACAAATGGTTGCTCTGGCCCACAGACACAAACAACTGTCAAGATCTATTCCTGAACAAAACACAAGGTTGCACTATCAATAGGTCAAACCCACGCTATGTTCAAGGACTGCATCCAGGGGTAGTAACAACATAGAGTGTAGGGAAACTTTGCCTTGATTGGCTACAGAAAGCTACACTAGAGGATGAGAAACAACACTTAACTTTAATTCAAGAAGGCACAGGCCTTATGGATTTCTTGCTAGGTTCAACAAAACCTCGTCAAAACATTTCATAATTGCCGGTATCTACGCTGCTGATAATGAAATATGGAAGGTTACCCAAACAGAAACTGCAGAAAGAATATGAGAAATTGATAGTATTAATTTAGAGAAAACTCTCGCTGTAGTAGACAATGGGTTACCGACTCTGTCGTCCAGGATATATTCATTCGACAGCATTGTATCCTCTGCCATAGACATTATGGAACTAGACTTGGTCATGTTGCAACATGGTCCATCTCAACTACGTTCTATCATGCTATTAGGCTGGACGCTACAAAACCTGCGTTCAGGCTATGTGCCTTAGCGTTAATCAACACTATGTCACTGTTTTCAAAATTCAATCTCACTGATAAACAGATCAAACTGTCACAAAGGGGAGCAGACTACACGGTGCTGAGCACGGTGGCAGAAAAAAACAGCTACTGAGTGGATCGTACATGGTAAAATTACTCTGCCAGTTACAACTTTCCATTTTCAGTATTGCTTAAAACATATACCAGCAGGCAAATATGAAAGGTTGGGTAAAGAATACATCAAGACAACCTGGGATATACCTTACACGCACAGATGTTGGAGTGGGGGGCATAAAGTGTTTCTTAGCAGTACAAACTGTGAATACACACACAGAGGTTCTCTCCTATGTCAGGGTATTAATTAACACAGGGCCTGCAATGGTTCCACTACAAGCCTATCCTGCCACCTGCAAGGTTCTCCGGCTGCAGTGATTAATCCAATTTTTGGACTACTTTCAAATGGAAGCTACCTCACGTTGAATGATCGCAGCTGCTGTGGCATGTTACCAGGCATTCCATATCTCCATATCTAGTAACAGTCACACCCAGGGTCACTTGCTGTATGCACTTGCTGTTGTTTATGTATGTATTTTTATGAATATATGTCATAGCTACAAACCATGCTATTGCAGAATTTTTTTATCTTACTGCTAACGCTGTACGTATTATACTTCGCAGTGTGTCTTACGATTGTAGCAGTTCATATCTCTTGCACGACAAATAAGACTGTTCAATAAACCCTTTTTTATTGAAATGCCCATCTATCTATTTCTGTGTAAATTCTGTAGAAACGAAGCATGCACGATTGACTGAGTGAAACTGTTATCTATTGTTTCCACGATTCTGAGACTGTTCCAATTCTAAAGGAAACAATGTTGTCATGTTTATGCGGTTTCAGAAACGAATCCCTTCTTGTTTATTCGAGAAGTTACTAGTGACCTCTGAGTTAGCTGGGACACACAAGTAATTAAGTTTAATGTACTCGATAGAGACATTCTGACCTCAGTCCTATGTCAAAACTATAGTGTGTATTATTCCAATGCACAGAGCCTATCAGGGATATAGGAACTACACTATAACACCATCATAATCAGCCCCTATGTGTAAATCATTTAACAGAACCAAACAACAGAATATGAAAGTCGCACAATAAGACAGAGATACAACAACAATTTATAAAAATAGAGCATATATTTATTGATGTTTAGAGTCCTTGATAAGCAAAATCCACTAGATGGTTCCGGAGATACAGTTTTTTTAAACCAGGCACAGTCCATTTTCACTAGCCCAAAGTGCAGCCTCTGACGTTGCAGCTTCTCTTTGTGCAGCTTCAAAGGCAGCTGGACACTTCTTTCGTGGTCTCCTTTCTTTTTCACAGTGTACCAAAGTTCTGGGTGCCAGGGGTGCTCATTAAATCCCAGGAAAGTGCCCAGAGGGAACGACGCAGTCACTAGCGAATGGGCTATTAGATCCCTTCCAATTTTGTGACGAAGTTCCTGAGATGTGTGGCATTTGGCTAACCCACAGGGCAAAATGTTTGCTACTTTCAAGTTGTCTGACCCTTTCCTCGACTATGAGGAGCTTGGTAGCCAATCCCAGAGATATGAATACCTAGGGCTCACACCCACTGGAAAACTGGTTTGGGAATGCCTTTTTCTTCCATGGCCCTGTCTCCAACTTGTCTTAAGGAACAAAAGGCAGCCTGCTCTGGAGTATTGTCACAGGCTACCCTTCAAAGGTGGCTATCACTTTGAAGCAATCCTTTGGGGCTAACACCCTTTGCTGCCTTCCTGGGAGAGGAGGTCACACCTTACTCTGTGGCAACTGCCTTTGTTACTGAGCCTGGACGTCATTCACATGTCTCCCCAAGTGGGCAGAACGCTGTATGTGTGTCAGTGCCTTTGTGAGGACACTGGACAAGCTGGGCACAGAGTGACATCAACTTTGCCTTGGGCAACAAGTCAGATTTAATGCCACAATTAATTTGATATGTTACAGTACCCAGTTAGGTATTACCATTCAGGAGTTAGTCAGGCTGGGATGCCAACTGGTAACCCTGTGTTAGCCGATGGGGCTTGTAACTTTCCTCAGCAAAAATCTTTAGGAGTGTTGCTACTGAGAAATGTATAATCATATATGTGTTGATTAATAATACACAGTTACCTGCCTTAGGGGCCGATAGGTCTTCCTTAGAAAAAAACTTAAATATTTTATTAAGGGAAGGATGGATTTGCCACTGGTTTTATTTGCAAAGTCGAACTAGCAGTGTACAGACTGCGTCTCCTATCTACAGTGATAAATCAAAAGTAACACAAATGATGGACGGTATGCAAAACAAATAAAACATTAATCTCCATTCAAGAGATCTGGGTTAAATCCATTGTTCATTTGCTTAACATGCCACCCCAGTTTAGACTCAGCCATATGCAAATCAGTCTTGACCCTGTTACTCATGGGAACAGTCCAGCCGAACTGCCAAGCCAGGTCCTCCATGGTCTGGAACCAAGCATCCTGGGACCTGTTCGGGGCATCACCCTTCATCAGCCAGGCAAGCTTGAATCTAGTGACACAGTGAGCCAGGGACCCATGTCTGGCCATGCCCAGAGCACATTCAGGGCGAGAAAGCAAAAGACACACAATTGATAGACGGAATGCAGAACAAATCATAACATAATAATAATTACGCACTTATATAGTGCACGACTACCCGGGGGCATCTCAGCGCTTGTACGAATACCGCTGAGGAACCCTTCCTGGCCTTTCCTTGTGAGGAGCCCACACCTGGGCACCCCCAAGGTGAAGTCAGGCATCCTCAGCGTTGTTGGGGCCGTTGTAGAGATTAAGCAAGCTATTGCCCAGAGGTGCAGAGTGAGGCTCATGATCAGAATAGGCACTGATCAGGTCGGAGGAAATTGAGCCCGAGTCCCGCCGAGGCAGGAATTGAACCCTGGTCCCGGCCAGACTACTGCATCAGGGTCTGCCGCTCTAACCATTGATCCACACTTCTCTACATTCACCCCCAGTCAAGAGATCTGGGTTAAATCCATCATTCTTCTGCTCACCATATCACCCCAGTTTAGACTTGGCCGTATGCAAATCAGTCTTGATCCTGTGCTCATGGGAACAGTCCAACCCGAACTGCCAAGCCAGGTCTTCCCTGAACCGAAAACAAGCATTCAAGGACCGGTTTCTGGATAACACCCCTCATCAGCCAGGCTAGCTTGAATCCATTGACACAGTGAGCACGGGACCCATGTCTGGGCATACCTGGAGCACTTAAGGTGAGAAAGCAAAAGACATACAGCTGATGGATGAAATGCAGAGCAAATCAAACATTCACCCCACTCAAGAGATCTGATTTAACTCCATCCTTCTTTTGCTCAGCTTGCTACCCCAGTTTAGACCCAGCCATATGCAAATCAGTCTTGACCCTGTTCCTCATGTGAACAGTCCAGCCTGAACTGCCAAGCCAGATCTGCCATGGACCAGAAACAAGCATCCTGGGGCCGGTTTCGGGGCATCGCCCTTCATCAACCAGACTAGCTTGAATCCAGTGACACAGAGAGCCCAGGACACATGTCTGGACATACCCAGCACACTTAGGGCGAGGAAGCAAAAGACACACAGATGATGGACGGAATGCAAAGAAAATCAAACATTCACCCCCAGTCAAGAGATCTGAGTTAAATCTATTGTTCTTTTGCTCACCATGCCACCCCAGTGTAGACCCAGCTATATGCAAATCAATCTTGACCCTGTTCCTCATGGGAACAGTCCAGCCTGAACTCCCAAGCCAGGTCCTTCCTGGCCAGGAATCAAGCATCCCAGGACCGGTTTTGGGGCATCAGCCCTCATCAGCCAGGCTAACTTGAATCCAATAGCACAGTGAGCCCGGGACCAATGTCTGGGCATACCTGGCGCACTTTGGGCAAGAAATAGAAAGACACACAGATGATTGACGGAATGCAGAGCAAATCAAATATTAACCCCCAGCCAAGAGATCTGAATTAAATTCATTGTTCTTTTGCTCACCATGACACCCCAGTTTAGACCCAGCCATATCCATAGCAGCGTTGACCCTGTTCTTCATGGGAACAGTCTAGCCCAAACTGCAAATACAGGTCCTTCCTTTACCGGAAACAAGCATCATGGGACCGGTTCCGGGGCATCAGCACTCATCAGCCTGGCTAACTTGAATCCAATAGCACAGTGAGCCCGGGACCCATGTCTGGGCATACCTGGCGCACTTTGGGCAAGAAAGAAAAAGACACACAGATGATTTACGGAATGCAGAGCAAATCAAATATTCACCCCCAGTCAAGAGATCTGAATCAAATCCATTGTTATTTTGCTCACAATGACACCCCAGTTTAGACCCAGCCATATCCATATCAGCCTTGACCCTATTCCTCATGGGAATAGTCCAGCCCAAACTGCCAATACAGGTCCTCCCTTCACCGGAAAAAAGCATCATGGGCCTGTTTCGTGGGCATCCCCCTGATCAGCCAGACTAGTTTGAATCTAGTGACACAGAGAGCCAAGGACCCAGATCTGGGCATACCCGGCGCACTTAGGGCGAGAAAGCAAACGACACACAGATGATGGATGGAATGCAAAGCAAAGCAAACATTCACCCCCAGTTAAGAGATCTGGGTTAAATCCATTGTTCTTTTGCTCACCAGGCTACCCCAGTTTAGACCCAGCCATATGGAAATTAGTCTTGACCCTGTACCTCATGGGCACAATCCAGCCTGACCTGCCACACCAGGTCCTTCATGGACTGGAAACAAGCATCCTGGGACCGGTTTCAGGGCATCACCCCTCATCAGCCAGGCTAGCTTGAATCTAGTGACACTGAGAGCCCGGGACCCATGTCTGGGTATGCCCAGTGTATATTCAGGGCGAGAAAGCAAAAGACATACAATGGATGGACGGAATGCAGAACAAATTATAACATCCACCTCCAGTCAAGAGATCTGGGTTAAGTCCATCATTCTTCTGCTCACCATGTCACCCCAGTTTAGAACTGGCCATATGCAAATCAGTCTTGACCCTGTGCTCATGGGAACAGTCCAGCCCGAACTGCCAAGCCAGGTCTTCCCTGAACCGGAAACAAGCATTCAAGGACCGGTTTCTGGATAACACCCCTCATCAGCCAGGCTAGCTTGAATCCAGTGACACAGTGAGCACGGGACCCATGTCTGGGCATACCCGGCGCACTTAAGGTGAGAAAAAAAAAGACATATAGCTGATGGATGAAATACAGCGCAAATCAAACATTCACCCCACTCAAGAGATCTGATATAAATCCATCCTTGTTTTGCTCAGCTTGCTACCCCAGTTTAGACCCAGCCATATGCAAATCAGTCTTGACCCTGTTCCTCAAGGGAACAGTCCAGCCGGAACTGCCAAGCCAGGTCCGCTATGGACCAGAAACAAGTATCCTGGGGCCGGGTTTGGGGCAGCAGCCTTCATCAACCAGACTAGCTTGAATCCAGTGACACAGAGAGCCCAGGACACACGTCTGGACATACCTAGCGCACTAAGGGCGAGGAAGCTAAAGACACACAGATGATGGACGGAATGCAAAGAAAATGAGACATTCACCCCCAGTCAAGAGATCTGAGTTAAATCTATTATTCTTTTGCTCACCATGCCACCCCAGGGTAGACCCAGCAATATGCAAATCAATTTTGACCCTGTTCCTCATTGGAACAGTCCAGCCTGAACTCCCAAGCCAGGTCCTTCCTGGACAGGAAACAAGCATCTCATGACCGGTTTCGGGGCATCAGCCCTCATCACCCAGGCTATCCTGAATCCAATAGCACAGTGAGCCCGGGAGCTATGTCTGGGCATATCTGGCGCACTTTGGGCAAGAAAGAAAAAGACACACAGATGATTGACGGAATGCAGAGCTAATCAAATATTCACCCCCAGTCAAGAGATCTGGATTAAATCCATCGTTCTTTTGCTCACCATGCCACCCCATTTTAGACCCAGCCATATGCAAATCAGCCTTGACCCTGTCTCTTATGCAAACAGTCCAGACCAAACTGCCAAGCCAGGTCCTCGCTTCACCGGAAACAAGCATCCTGGGACCAGTTTTGAGGCGTCACCCCTCATCGGTCAGGAAAGCTTGAATCCAGTGACACAGTGAGCCCGGGACACACGTCTAGGCGTACCCGTCACACTTAGGTCGAGAAAGCAAAAGGCACACAGATGATGGATGGAATGCAAAGAAAATCAAACATTGGCCCCAGTCAAGAGATTTGGGTTATATCTATCATTCTTTTGCTCACCATGACACCCTAGACTAGAACTAGTCATATGCAAATCACTCTTGACCCTGTTCCTCATGGGAACAGTCCAGCCCGTACTGCCAAGCCAGGTCATCCCAATGTACATTAGCCATTTTGTACTTTGTCACACTCAGAATAGTACAAACTGTGCTCCAGCCCTGGACGGACACTCTGTTTTACATGCCCTGAGTACCATATACTAGGGACATATAAGTAAGTCAGTTATTGCCAATTGGAACATCCAAATTGACAAACCTTTGGTAATCGATGAAAACATTGCCAATGAGGTCTGGTTAGCAGGTCTAAGTGCACTCTCAGAGTCGAAAAACCAGCAGCTAATAGTCCAAATGGGGGGAAAAGTGTGGGAAACCTGAAAAAAAGTCCTATTTCCTTACAAATATTCTGTAACCGTACTGAGCAATACACATTGTAGTAGTAGTGTGTTTTTTTCAAAATCAGGGACCACAACACATAGGTGAAAACAGCAAAATTAAAGTATGTAAGAAAAGGACCATAGTTCAGGATAGATACAAATTCATTAAAGATTAATATTGAAAAGTTGATATTTTTAGTAATAACTTGTCATTAGGTCTAGTTAGGTCTAGCCTAGGCCACGACCTTTGGATTTTACTAAAATAATACATATATTTACTTTTAGAGCCTATAAGCCTGTCCTCTACATTCATTGGCCTCCTGTTGTGTCTTTTACAGCGTAACAGGTCAGCCAACTTGAGCCACTGTTTACCTTCACTTTTGAGCAATGGCATTCTGCTTACACATATAATGTGCTTCTGCCCCAAAAAATGTTGTCCCTTGAACCCCCAGGACTGTTGTGCCAATGTGTGATAGTTTGTTTTCATTTTATTTTATCCTTCAAGATCCAAACAACTCTCCAGTCACTGCTAATTTTCTGCCTCTCTCAGTGTACTGCATTGGGAATTTCAATGGAATTTAATCCCGTTCTAAGATGGCTGCTTTTGCGTGTGCATGTGTGCACATGTGTACATATGAGTGGCCTTCTTTGAATGGTCTTTCAACCCATTGAGAGATGCCTTTGTGTGTTCATGCATTGTTGAAAATAATAATTTAAGGACAACTTCTTAAGGGGTTTGGCGTTCTCAAAAGAAATGTCCTGAATATCAATGTCCAGTTGAGCCTATGCAGCACATTGGGTCACTACCCTGTTCAAAACTGGACAAACTATAAGGTTAGCTTTATATGAATATAAGAGTACTTACCCAGGCATGTCTGTTAAACCTTGTAGTAAATAGTTCACCCAAAACACACCTGATCAGTTCCTTTCGTGGATGAAATACACCTTTATAGAGTCGATATGGTTTACCTAAAGCAATGGCCAGAGGTACATTTAAAAAACAATGGAGTATGAATTGCAAAAATTGGATAGGATTTAAATGTATCATGAGAGATGCTCCCAAAAGTATGAGTGAATAAATGTGTGCCAGATGGTGAATTTTGTAGTTCGTTTGGACACTAGTTTCAACTCAAGCTGGGTACATCTCATCATTGGTTCTATAGAGGGATTGATAGAAAAACGCTTTGCAATTGGTTCCACACCATTATGAGAATGAAAATCATATGCTAGTGCCCATTTACTGCCCACCTATAGCGCTGTAAAGATGTCACGCATTGACCAATCATTGCAAGTCTTCCAGCAATCTGCAAAATCAATGTTGATATCAGGAAAATTACCATGGACAAAGATATCTTATATAATTAAATGAGAAACCAAATGTGCTTTTATTAGCAAATAGCAATCACAATGTTGGTGTAGATATATGGTAACCTGTTCCAAAAAAGGCATAAGTAATTGAACATGTATTGTATTGTTGTGAACTAATCCAGTAGTTTAACTGGTTTTAAATTATGTGTACTAGTACTTAACGACCTCAGATCAAGAGGCCCACATCCACACAGGAAAAGGAAAAGTCACTCACCCCTCATTTCCTGTTTTGGGTTTGTCTTTTTTGTGCAATAGGTGGGAAAGCAGGCCTCGGACCGATGCCCATACATGTATCACTTTGACCAGTCACAACTGGTTTCACTGTGAACTTTAGGCTCAGAAGTGAGAGATCCAACCAGCAAAAAGGATAGCTTTCTTTTTCAGGCCTAGAGTATGCAACATAATTTTGAATGTTGCTGAACCTCTGTTTGGCTCTGGTCATCGCACCCATACAAGTGGAAGGACTGCATTTGATTCCTTCTTTGTCACTGGACACCGAGGCCTTGACAGAGGTGTGAGAGAGAAGACTCTGTTCCAAGACAGAATTGTTGCTGGATTGCTATTCCCCCTCTGGACTTCTCTTTAGTCTGGGAGCCCTGCGAAGTCAACTTGCTGCCGTGATCGGTAGGAAGATGGAGAATCTGCTTGCCTGCTGAGGCTTTGGACTGTGCCTGCTAGGAGGAATGACCTGATGTCTCGGAAAACCTGCAAAAGGCCCTGCTGACTGGAGGACTTTCGTGAGGATGTATCAGAAGAGCATCTGGCTTAGGAAACTTACATTGCTTGTCATTAAAGTAGGGATGAGTCTGCACCTTCCCACAACCCATCTTGTGCACTGGCGGGTACCTATATCATCCCTTCTTCAGCCCCAGAGGGCCCAGGATGCTGTTTGACTTCATACCTTCAGCCTAGATTCTGGTTTTGCTAGCTGGAGGAGGTTACCTTCAACCATCTTTTTATCACCTAGAGTTTTGGAAATATAGCTAGTTTCAGTCGCAATCTAGCCTCGATGTAAACTGACCAGTTCTGGAATGAGACTGGTGCCACCAAGAACTGCTGTGGGTGCACCTGGTCATGCTACAAAATCTCAACAGTGACTGGCACTTCCCAAGATACAGGACATTAAAGAAAAGGCACGTTTTGGAATCAATAGAAGGAAGTGACCCACAATTACCAATAATTACCTTGAAAACAGAGACAAAGTGGGCCCGTAACATGTCCCTGGACTTGACATACTTTGGATCGTGCCTCTAACTAGATACTGGGGACAGAATACAGGTTTGTCTGAATATCACAGAGAGCAGTGAAAGCACAAGCTACTTTTTTGTGTAGGGTCCTACCTGTTTGGTTCTTGGGTTTTTAATGTTTTGGATAATCCTTTTTACTATTGCCTTCTTCTACTTTTAATGGGGACAGCTTTTAATTCACCCCATGGTATCACAGTGGTATCCAGGAACCAGATTGAGACGACAGTCACTGAATTAAATGTGTTGCCCAAGTTAAGACTGACTTTTGCAACAGGTTTGCTCCTGCTAAGAACTGAAGTAGACTCCTGAGTGCTTATGAAACGTCTAGAGCCAGCATTAAACATGTCCACATAGGATAACGTTTGCTACAGGGTAAATGTTTACTGAAATGTAGTGTCTAGTACTAAGGAGACAAAATACATTTTGGGGACTTTTCTCCACCCTAAAAGGTGCTAGCTTTTTGGGGATTTTTAAGTGTACCTACCTTACTTTTTATTTGAACTATTTACACACCTGTTAGTGCTTAGAAATAGCAGCAGTGCAGTATGAGGTGCCATCTAAACAAGCATGAACCAAACCAATAGGTCTAGGGTTGGCTGCCAGCCTTTTAGCTTTCTCAATGCTTTTTTTGTCTTGTGCTTTATAAGATGTTATTGTTGGAGGAACTGCTTGGCCCTCATCAATACATAAAAAAGGCTTGCAGATAAGTATTTTTGGGGCTTCAAAAAGCACACATTGACAGGGTAGTCGCGCTGCTCACCTGTGGGGCCAGACTGAGGTGCGACTCTGCTTTTCTCTACTGGGCGGCGGGGGAGACTTGGTCCCCAGCATACACCATTAATGATCGGAGGGAGGAGTCTCCAAGCTGACAAGACACTCAAAAGCGCCAGCTGACTCCTGCACCACGTGAGGCGCGCAGGTGCACCCAGGCCAAGCCCAGGCCAAGCCCGGGCCAGGAGCGGGTTGGTCTGCAACCGTCCGCAGCCGTTTGAGGCTGGGCTGCGCGCACTCTCTGAGGCCTTTGCTATCACGCCTCCAACTTGAACTGAAGCCTCCAGAGCCATTAAGCTACTCATGGAAATTGAATGAACATTTGAAAGGCACTGTTCACAACATATAATTCTATATACTGGCCTCCTCCTTTGATTCAGGACTTTTGTTTGTGTAGGCTTGCTGTTGCTCTTTCCGGCCCTTAGTATACAGGTCATCTACCTTGAATCATGGGTAGGAAAAAAGCAGGCAACTGCAGCGCAGTTTCATCTCTGCTGGTAAAACCTTACGAAATTGATCCGATGCTAGAACGGGCCATTAGTGCCATGAAATTGGCCAAACAGAACGTAGGCTCTCTATTAATTTGGATAGCAATAGTGGGGGATTACCTGGTCTGTCCCCTCGCACCCCTCTGGATACACCCACAGTTTTACCCCAATAAGGTGCAGTTTCTCCTGCTATCCAAGGATCTACAATAAATTGTGAGGCCACTCCGCCTATACCCATTCCCCCCACCTCTAACATTGTAAACAATAAGTTGGTGCATACCACATTACCAAAGAGATCTAAACTCGGCAAGGCACACAGGCAGATGGCTATCCCTCTCCCATCTCCTCCTGGAACTTTACAAGTGTCTGAGGCTCAGCATGTGTCTGTTTCATTATTAGCCCTGGAGACCCAGCTTTTCCCCTACTCCCTTAGGAAGACAAGTCCTGCATTATTAATTTAATTAATGACCATAGACTAGCCACCCAAAGACTGATCTCGCGCCTGGACAATATTGAGCCCAAAATGGCTGCATTCGGCACAAGCCATTTAGGACCCTCCAAAGGAACTATAATTAGCACTCCTAATAGGCAGCGTATTGTGAATAATATACCTGAAGAATCTTTGGTAGAGCATATTTTACTAGCACAGGCTCTGCTTGCTCTTAGCAATCCATCTGCCAAAACAGATTACTTACGTACAAAAATATTCTAACCTAGTAGAAGGTAGTTCATTTTGCCTATATCATTTCTACTTTATCTAACACTATCAGGGACACAGTGGGTAAATCTATTTTAGCACAGCAACAGCTTCAGATACAACTACCAGTTACTAATCTTCCTCCAGGTGCATGCCCGTACGTGGCTGTCCTGATAGGGGTACCCTCATTGAGTTTTGTCCAGCGTGAAATTTATGAGCACCTCTTTAATAAAACCTTAAACTGGCTAGTACAACTTGGACTGAAGCCACTACGAACCTGTGGTACGATTCGTTCAGGCTGCACATCCAAACCCTGAAGTTTGAATCAAATGAATCAATTGCATTATATTTACTCTCCTTTTCTTCGTAGGTAATCTGACCGTTTTACACTTTAATCCTAATTTCATCCTCAATTCATTTTACTCAATATTTTACGGTGTATGTTTGTTCACAAAAAGCTCAGGAATCCGAGGTAGGTTCCACATGCCATGATTTTATTTTGGCAAGCCATGATGCCCCTGACGAAGAGAATTTAATTTCTTGAAATGCATTGGGCTGCCAAAATAAAATCATATAATATACATAGGGAAGGGATATGACTGGATATACTCTAAGAGTCACATAGGAACGGTAGATGGTACAAAGGTCTACTGCACATACTAGTGATTAGAGTTATCCCAATATACATATATATACACACATTGTAGATTCCCACAGGCGGAGTTCCGTTAAGTGGGGTTGTAGAGGGGACGTGGTCACAACACCAAGGAAGGGTGGGAGGGAATCAAGTGTAAGGAGAGAAGGCAAAGCAGAAAAGGGAAGAAACATTAGAGGAACATCAAGGGGGAAACTAGTGAAAAGGGTAAAAGACGAAGGAATGGACAAGAAGAAAGGCCGGGGACCAGAGAAAAATGCTTGAGAACAGCAGCAAAATGGCGGGCAGGACAGAAGGAAAAGTAAAAGCGAGAAGTGTGTCAGAGGCAACAGGAGAGACAATAGAAAGGTAACTAGGACAGAGGGGGAGGTCAGAGATCGCTAAAGTGGCGGAGGGGTAAGGTAGAAGAAGCGAATCATAAAAAGAAAAAGAAAATGGCGGGGAGCACAAAGGTCCAAGTCCGAAAGTCCAGGAAGAGGGCTGCCATAGCCAGCAAGACCGGGGGGGAGAAAGGCAGTCCGAAGCAAAATCACAGCCTCATCGTCCATGTGGAGCTGGGGCAGAGGAGTTCGAACCGAGACCAGGGGTCAGGGAAGAAAGACCACAGGCGCCAAGGCAGCTGTTTGCAGAACGGGAGGCAGCAAAGTCAAAAACAAAGTTTAAAGGGAAGGAGGAGGAGGCCTCTCACCAGAGCGATCAACAGAGTTTCATGTGGGAAGAAAGTTGCCCCGGTGGAAGGCTGTGCATCTTCTATGGAGCTTTGTGTTGCAGTGCCTCCTCACCCTCGCCTGCTCCAGACGCAAGCGGCGTCTCCGGGGTCGGAAGGTGGGCAGGTCCCCAACCGAAGCTCCATGGCTGCTGCTCTGAGCTCGGGCCCCCGCGGGCCGGTGCCCCTGGTGCCAACGGAGGGCAGAGCCTCAAGCAATCAGGCCGTTTGCAAACATGTGCCACTGCCAGCGTCATGGGGTTTGTAGGTGAGAAAGCGCTAATTGCTGTGTTTGATGGGTCCTCCGACGCGGAAACAGCGGGCGGCTCCGGAGCTCAAGTCGGGAATGTTGGAGATTGCCGCCATTTGGAGAAGAGCGGCCGCCATGTTGAGGTCAGGCATAGGCTGGGTATGAAGCATTAAGCCGAGTTAGAAAGCTACGCTTGTCGCCGCTATTGCCCCCAATCCAAGCGCTACCTTGAATGTTGTTCCTCTCCTCACATGGGGGGTCTGCATCCGCGTTGTCGGGGAAGGTTCCCATCGCCGCAGGATTTACACCGCCATTTTGTTCTGCAGTGTCTACCCCCTCCACAATAGCAATTCCAAACGGGATATTCCCACGGTGGTCAAAGTGTAGAAATGACCTCCGCTGGTGCCTCACATCTTTGCACGCTGGTGGGCTCGGTTTGCGGCGCTTCTAGATATCCGCAGCCGCTCCTTTCAGCACCAAGACCATGCGTGGACCGGGAGCCGAGTCGGCTAGCGGCCGCCAGGGCACGCCACGCTCCGTTTAGGCTGCACCCCCTCCCCCTGCACCAGGGCTCTGCTGCTTAAAGGGGCTGGGCCCCGTCATATTTTTGGTTCCTGCAATTACCTCAGACGCTGTTTGCTGTAAGCTTTGCAGGCACTAGTAGAAAACACTCATAAAATGACCCACCTTCCCGCTCATCTCTCAGATCACTCGGCTGTCCAAATGACATTAAAAGTAAATGATGTTACAACTATACCGAGATGGACTTTAGACCGTACAGTGCTCCAGGACCCCACAATAATCGATCAACTTTCACTAGAGACAGAACAGTATTTTCAAGACAATAATGGGAGCGCTTCACCGCAACTGATCTGGGATGCTTACAAAGCAATAATTAGGGGCAAGATTTGTAGCTTGACTATACATAAATCAAGAGAGGCAAAAAAAGAGATCCAGAAAATGGAAGAAAACATAAAAATACTGGACCGCCAGATCTTAGTAGACACTTCCTCCCCGAGATGCCAAGAACTAATGAGGGAAAGGCTTAATTGGAAGGAAAAAATATCAACATTATTAGAAGGAAAAATTAGGGAAAAATGGGAATGTAGTAAACTTGCCCATTATGAGTATGGAGAAGGCTGTGGAAAGATGCTTGCGTGGAAGCTCAAAACAGACCAAGCTAGAAATAAAATAAACTATATACATCCGACAGATAGCTCTCAAAATGGGTTTGAAGAGAAAGTTATAAAAGAAGAATTCTCGGCTTTTTTTTACTAAACTCTACTCTGAGGATTGCAACCCAAAAATAGAAGATATAACTAACTTCCTACTAACACAAACTATTCCAGTTTTAACCCCAGAGGAAAAAAAAACTTTAAATAGTGAAATAAAATCAGCAGAAGTTGCCCAAGCTATTAAAGAGTTAAAAAGAGGAAAAGCAGCAGGGCCTGATGCCCTCCCAAACGAACTCTATCTAAAGTTAAAAGATACGCTGGTTCCCCATTTAACACTACTAGTTAACAAGATTTTTATAAACAACGCTAAAATTCCGGAGTCATGGAATGACGCCACCATCTCCATCATACTGAAACCAGGTAAAAATCCAAGGCAATGCGAATCTTACCGCCCAATATCCATTCTAAATTGCGACTACAAGATTTTTACTCAAATACTAGCAAAAAGACTAGGGAAAATAGCTGGAACATTAATAAACTTTAATCAAAAAGGCTTCATGGCAGGAAGGCATTTACAGGACCTTACGCATGAGCTGATTGCAGCCATTGATATCGCTACCGTAGAAAAGATCCCATTATCAATAATTACGATTGACGCTGCTAAAGCATTTGATAGAGTAAATTGGTCTTATCTAAGCGAAGTATTAAAGAAATTTAATCTGGGGGAAAACATCGTAAAAGCTGTAGAAAGTATTTACAACTCGCCCAGAGCCAAGATATTAATTAACGGCCACCTAACAAATAATATTCTGATAGGTAGAGGTACACGCCAGGGCTGCCCCCTCTCCCCCCTACTTTTTAATTTCTATATTGAGCCGATCGCAGAACATCTTAGGAATCTCCCTTCAATCTCCCCATTTTCCTACCAAGGGTGGCACAAGAAAGTCGCGCTATATGCGGACGATCTCATGATCTTTACCTCAGACCTAGAAGAGGCTCTTAAAACAACAGAAGAGACTTTGATAAGCTTTGGGAGGATATCGGGTTATCAGATAAATCAAACAAAAACTGAAACCGTAAGTTGGAATGAAAACTTCGTATCCCCCTTTTCTAAAGATAAAATAAGATATCTGGGTATTGATCTGGTAAAGGAGATTGATAAAATTACCCAAATAAATTTACATAGGGTAGAGGTTGAAGTAAAAAAGTTACTGAAAGTCTGGAAAGCTCTACCATTAACATTCCTGGGGAAATCAAACATCATAAAAATGGCAATTCTACCAAAATTTACCTTCATTTTCAACGCTATCCCTCTCGAGTTCAATAGAGATAAGATAAAAAAGATCCAGGGAGACTTATCCAGTTTCATATGGTCATCTAAAAAACCAAGAATTGCATGGCGTAAATTAAGAAGATCTAAAGAGCAGGGAGGAATAGCAAGCCCAGATTTATTAGAATACTGCAGGGCCTTCCAATTCAAAAGTAGCAGGGTGCTGTTGGGTCCATATGTAAACTACCCACTATTCTTACGTGTTTTAACAAGCAATACCAGCCATTTTCTATACAAATTTGGGCATCCAAAGTTCTTTAAAAAAATTAAACTAAAGGTCCTGAAATCTGCCGCTAGAGTATGGTATTGTATCAGATCTACATTGAATATCCCCTTCTACAGTGATAAGGCCCCGATCTGGGATTCTCAGACCACACCAGACTGCCTTAAGGATAGCCTAGCAATATCGCTAAGATCAGCAGGAATAATGGACTGGGGTCAACTCCTGTTTCAAAACAAACTGCTTGATTGGGATATTCTGTCTCATCGTACGAACTATACTCTTTCGAAATTCAAATACTACCAATTACTGAGTTGGAGTAAGTCTCTTAAAGAAATTAGAAAAGGGAATACCACCCTGGAGATAAAGATGCAGACGGATAAACCATTTCGGAAAGAAACTTCTTTCTGGTATTGGGCCTTAATTTCGGCTGGGGAGGAAGAGTTTTGAATTCCAGAAGGTATCTGGGGTAAAGATCTGCCGACGCTGGATATAAGTAACATATGGCAAGTATCTATGAGCATTTGCTGGTCAATTGTAAATTCTGCTGCTCTTAAAAGAAACCATTTGCTCACTGTACACAGAGCCTACTGGACACCGAAAAAGTTATCCAAATTTAACGGGGCCTCAGTGAAGAAACGCCCAAAGTGCGATTTACAGCTGGCTGATGATCTACACATGTTTTGGCGGTGTCCTAGCCTGGATGCCTTTTGGAAGGATGTGGGTATTACCTTAGAGGGGGTATTTGGAAGACAACTCTCTGTAAGTATGGACCTAGTTATTTTTGGGATATCAAGAACAAATGTAGAAAGACCTCTTACTAAAATTCAAGAAAATTTACTTTTTATTTTGATTCTTTTGGCAAGGAGGGAGAGTTGTGTAAAATGGATAACTCCGGTTCCCCCTACTCATAATGAATGGTTGGCTTCAATCCTGAAAGTGTTTAATTTAGATAAAAATAAGAAGCATGCCTCTAAAAGATATAGATTCTGGGACTTGTGGGAAGATTACCATAAGAGGTGAATTAATGTGTGTGGTTTATATAATATGTGTATGCAATATGAAGCTAACATTCCTGGTTTCCCTAACACCTCCTCCGTCCACTGTCCAATGATTACGCTATCGCAACAATGATGAGAATGGCATGTAAGAGTAGCAATAATGGCTAGCTCAACCTACTACGTATAACCAAGCCTTCTCCCTATAAGTATGTGGACGTAAGGGGTTTCCTTTTCTTTTTCTAAGGGCGCCAAGAAGTTGAGAAAGGTCCCTGAAAACTCCTGACTTTTAACTGTTGCGTAATGAGGATAAAAAATTTAAAAAAAAAAAAAAAAAAGTGGCGGAGGAGTAAGGTAGAAGAAGCGAATCATAAAAAGAAAAAGAAAATGGCGGGGAGCACAAAGGTCCAAGTCCGAAAGTCCAGGAAGAGGGCTGCCATAGCCAGCAAGACCGGGGGGGAGAAAGGCAGTCCGAAGCAAAATCACAGCCTCATCGTCCATGTGGAGCTGGGGCAGAGGAGTTCGAACCGAGACCAGGGGTCAGGGAAGAAAGACCACAGGCGCCAAGGCAGCTGTTTGCAGAACGGGAGGCAGCAAAGTCAAAAACAAAGTTTAAAGGGAAGGAGGAGGAGGCCTCTCACCAGAGCGATCAACAGAGTTTCATGTGGGAAGAAAGTTGCCCCGGTGGAAGGCTGTGCATCTTTTATGGAGCTTTGTGTTGCAGTGCCTCCTCACCCTCGCCTGCTCCAGACGCAAGCGGCGTCTCCGGGGTCGGAAGGTGGGCAGGTCCCCAACCGAAGCTCCATGGCTGCTGCTCTGAGCTCGGGCCCCCGCGGGCCGGTGCCCCTGGTGCCACCGGAGGGCAGAGCCTCAAGCAATCAGGCCGTTTGCAAACATGTGCCACTGCCAGCGTCAAGGGGTTTGTAGGTGAGAAAGCGCTAATTGCTGTGTTTGATGGGTCCTCCGACGCGGAAACAGCGGGCGGCTCCGGAGCTCAAGTCGGGAATGTTGGAGATTGCCGCCATTTGGAGAAGAGCGGCCGCCATGTTGAGGTCAGGCATAGGCTGGGTATGAAGCATTAAGCCGAGTTAGAAAGCTACGCTTGTCGCCGCTATTGCCCCCAATCCAAGCGCTACCTTGAATGTTGTTCCTCTCCTCACATGGGGGGTCTGCATCCGCGTTGTCGGGGAAGGTTCCCATCGCCGCAGGATTTACACCGCCATTTTGTTCTGCAGTGTCTACCCCCTCCACAATAGCAATTCCAAACGGGATATTCCCACGGCGGTCAAAGTGTAGAAATGACCTCCGCTGGTGCCTCACATCTTTGCACGCTGGTGGGCTCGGTTTGCAGCGCTTCTAGATATCCGCAGCCGCTCCTTTCAGCACCAAGACCATGCGTGGACCGGGAGCCGAGTCGGCTAGCGGCCGCCAGGGCACGCCACGCTCCGTTTAGGCTGCACCCCCTCCCCCTGCACCAGGGCTCTTCTGCTTAAAGGGGCTGGGCCCCGTCATATTTTTGGTTCCTGCAATTACATCAGACGCTGTTTGCTGTAAGCTTTGCAGAGCCCGGGCGCAGCAGCTGCCAGCTTTCCTTCCTTGGACTTCCTTGACTGCTTTGCTTTGTTTATGCAAAACCTGAACTTAAAAACTAACTACACTAAATCACACATCATGCCTTGTGGTCCGGGCAAAATAAGGTTAAACAAAATTAGTATCAACTGGCATGAACTGACTAGTGTTGACAACTTTTGTTATCTAGGATTAACCTTTAGTTCATCAGGGTTGTGGAATTCCCATCTTGCCCAGGCTAGCCTTAAATCAGGTAAAACCGTCAGCACAAGCTGTAACCTTAATAGACCTGATATTAGGGGAACTTTGCTAACTCCACTAGAGGTATATAACTTACACTGCATTAGTGCAGATACCTATGGAGGAGGAGTTTGGAGTTTTAATAAATGTTGTTCTTTGCAGGATGAGGAATAGCGCTATTTGCGACGGTTCCTGAGTTTACCACTCTCTACCTCTAATCCTATTATCCACTTTGAGTTAAAGCAGGGATTTATAGCGGATAAGATTCAGCTGGCACCACCTTTAATATGGGTTAGCATTCAGATGAACGAAGCAGCTAAACTTTGTAAGGACATTATATTGGACTGCCTAACGTTGGACAAGGATTATTCCATCCCTTGGTTGAGCTATTTACGGGACACTTTTGGATCCTTGGGTTTATCCTTCTGGTTAACTGATACCAGTCGTATACCCAAAAACGTTATGGAGGAGGTGAAAACATTATTTAAGGACTATTCTGTAAACAAAAGATTGAACATTGAGTAATCTAAACCCTTTTTTGAATTACTGTAATCTTTTACACATAGATGAACCTCCCCTGCACTTATCTCTGGATTTCAAGATGGGAGCAGTCACTTCGCTTCAGAGCAGGGTTAATTCATTGGTATTTAAAAAATGTTTTAGATCCAGAGGTAACGGAGTATCCACTTGTCCCTGTGACAATCACTCTGCAAAATCACTATTGCACTTTATGTACTTTTCCAAATTCCACAGTTCAGCACGAAAGCACTTTCTGACACCTCTGTTACGGAGGCTAGGTTTCTAATGCTGTAGACCAGCTCTCCTCCATTTACAATTTCTAAGTTTACCTGAAACTGTTCACTGTGTCTGCCCCCTTTTGATCGCAGCTATCAAGGCTAGAAAATCTATGACAGGATAATTTGCCAGAATTGTATCTGCAATGTGACTTAGTAGATTGAGATTGTTCGAGATGCTTTGGTTTAATTTTGCAGTATAATTTTGCAGTATAGTAGGAGTGCATAGTGAACCCATATTGAGGTTTTTGTTCTTTCTCCTTTCCCACCAGTCTCTTCAAACCTCAGCTATTTTATATATATTATACGAGCGGAATGGTGCTTTAAAATCTATTTACGAGTTGCACTTTTTGCTTATTTTAAGTATGGGTATTTCATGTACTGTGGAATTTTAAAGCTGTTTATGAATATATATCCTTCCTAATTGTTCTTAATATAATATTATTTTTAAATCTTCTGTTCAATCATGGCTTTGTGCAATATTTTCTATGTACTTGTATGGTCTATTCCTAATTTGACTGAATAAAGATAATGATTGATTGATTGATTGATTGATTGACAGAGTAGTCCCTGGCACTGAAGGAAACTACTTGTGTGCAAATAGGCTCTTTGTGAAAGACCAGATTTCCATCAACAAAAGTAAGGATAGCAAATGACTAACAAGGGTGGAGCCCCTGCCCCTTGTTGTATGTTGTTGTTGGCCGAAGGAAAATGTGAATGACACAACAATAGACCAATAGATGAACATGGCTAGAGAAACACGTTTTAAGTAAGTACATTATATATGTAATTTTAGTAAAATCATAAAGTCTAGACTAATGCTGACCCTAAACATAACTACCGCCCAACAAGTGCACATATTTATTAAATTACTGCCTCTTATGAGCTTCACAAATCAGCAATAAAAGTAGATTTAGCTATATTCCACACAACGCTCTGCAGCAACCAACGTTGCAGTGAAGAATATATGTTTATTGTCTGATTAATTAAAATAGTCACAACAAAACCTTAGTAAAACATGCAATATACACAATAAATGCATAAAGTGCTAATTAATTTTTTTATGTATTAAACTAAAATGCAAGAGTGATAGCATGGGCAAAGCTAGACAAAAGGGGTTACAAATATAAAAATTACTTCTGAATTTTAAAAACACAATATAAGCACATACTTTATAAGTTAATACAATTATTTCCAAAATTAAAGTTTGCACTTATTAATATAATTTTCTAGTTCCAATTTATCTAGGACAATGAACTTTACAAATTGGGCAATAAGAAAATGAAAGTGAAATTAAAAAGCTCATTAATGCTGCATTGCACAATCTTATGTCCTATTTCTTACAGTACATGAGTAGCAACTGTCTACACACAGGGACTAGTATGGAGCAGCCGTAGTTACCATATGGTAACTACGTAAAATTCAGGCTGGTGATTCACTCTTGATTTTCCTTGACTGTGTAATTCTCCTACATCAAAAAGGACAAATTGGAGGTGCAAGTATTTTATACCTAATTCCCAAGAGATAAAGATGGAATGGTGCACAGAGCAGTAGTTTGATGCATAGCTTTCTTTAAACAAAAAAGAGTGGTTCCGAGGGATATATTTTCTTAAATCTCTACTATGGAAATGTATTGAAATATGCTTTTTTTTAACAAGGCTTTAAGGCTGGAATGTGAGATATCTTGATCCCAAAGATTAGCCAGATCAAGCTCTTCTAAGAAGTTATCCATTGACTGCAAAGGTGTTTTTATTTTTGAAATTAGACTCTCAAATTCTCTACATAAAGCAGCCTGAAAACTGTTCGACACTGCTCTTTTAATGGTAAATACATATTTTAGTAAGTCTCCATTGGTACCCAACACTCTAGCAAAGGCCTAATTAGTGAGCCATCTACTTTGGTTGATAGTTTAGAACAGGGTTCTCCAACCATTTCACTAACCAGAGCTACTTATGTTCAATGAAAGCGACTGATATCACTATTATACACATCAGAAGAGATTACATTAGTGACCACCCTGTGAAAGGTTACCAGCCATGATCACCTCAGGGCAGAATTGCCAGCAGTAGGATTAGTTAATCTGGACTGCCCCTACAAGGGCAATATATAACAGCCACAGATGCAATGCCCACTGGCACCAAAGAAATAATATTAGTAATAAGTCTCTGAAGTCAGCATTATTTATCATTCAAATATCATATTTAAATAGATTTTGGAAATGATGGCTTCTGAAAATATATACATGTTCATATCAAATACAGACTTTTCAATTTTGGTATACATATATTAATTCAACCCAACAAAAGCTTCTAATTTAGTAGGCAGGAGAGCTACTCACTGGTAGCTGGAGAGCTACCAGTTGATCATAAGCTACTCATTGGAGAAGCCTGGTTTGGAAAAACAAACTTTAGTGCTGCAGTTTCTCTTTAAATAACTCTAGGTGCACTTTATGATCACCTGCTTTAAAAAGGGCGACTCTCAGGTAAGTGTATGAATGAATGAGCACATTTCAATAGCTGCCCTCCCACCTTCCAGGAGGTTGCATTTCCTTTACTTAAGCCAAAGGATAAAATGTTAGTTTTCTCATTGTTAATCTCTAGGTAATTTGAGTAACAAAATACATTCATTAAGGTATGTTTTAGTCCAATACTTGTGTATTTCAAAAGGACAGTATCATCTGCAAATTGAATAATAGTTGTCCACAAATTGAATAATAGTTGTTTGCTGGTCATCAATTTTGGCGGACAGGCTTTTGGATAATTTATAAATGCCTCAAGAGTTAGTGCAAGGATCCAACCCAGTTTTAATCCTTTGTTCATTGGTATTTTAAGTGCCAAACTGTTGGTTTTATCTAGTTTGCCCTGAATCCAGTTTGATGATTGAAGACTGATATTTGCTTTCAACTATTTCTCTGGGAGTCTCCACTAAGCTAATTTGGCCGAGATGACACTTCTAATTATAAAATCAAAGGCTTTCTACAAGTCTATAAAGCAAGCATACAATTTACATCTTGTCTGTTGAGCTTTATAGATTAAAAGACCTAGGGGTCCAAAAGGATGGCGGGTGGACTTTGTCTGCCCGCCATCGTATCTGGAAACGGAACCGCCCGCCATTGTTGTGGCGGTCCCGCAAAGGGCAATAGGATGCGCCCATCAGACTGGTGGGTGCATCCAGCATTTTAAACATTGTAGCGGGCGGTGCTGCAAGCAGCACCCGTCGCAATGTGCAAAATGCATGTTGTGCATTTGAATGCACAACGTGTCAGGCACCGCGCGGTGCCTGCCACCTTTTGCATGGAAATGCAGGGGAGTACCATAGGTACCCCCAAGTGCACCCTCCACCCCCACGAACACCCTAGTGGCCCGCAACAGGCCCCCAAAGACAAAACCACATGCCTTTCCATGGCAGAATCTCCGCCATGGAAAGGCATTTCACCGCCATAATGTTAATATGGATGGCGGTGTCTGCAAGGTACCGCCACCATATTCCTGGGCTTTTCCGACCGGTTGGCAATCAGACAGATTGCCTACCAACAGAAAACTGGCGCACGGTCTTCCCGTACACCGGGGTCCCCCCTGCCATCGTAATGTGGCGTGGGGGGGAAAGTTATGCAATCTGTAGGTTTTGGCGAACCGCCCGCTATCATAATGACCCCCTTAATTCTAAGATGCTGTCTTGTGTACAGCAATTTGCTTAAAAACCGATTTGGGACAATGGGAAAAAACCATTCTTGTGCCCATGATTTGAGATCTTCTAAAAGCAACTTTGAATAATATTTGGATTCAATGTTCTATAAAGAAATATGTCTATTGTTTAATGGATCTTGTTTATGACCTATTTTGAAGAGTGGATAGAAATGTGCTCCTTGCCATAATAAAGGGACTAAACCTATATTATAATATTTATTAAATAGAACATTGATACTCAAAGTATGCCCCTGGTGTGAGGCAACACTTGGCTGCTGTTTACTATAGAGATGCTAACAATAAAAAGATATTGAATAAATAGGAAAACATTTATTTAAGGTTAATTGGTGAGGGATGGAGTGTGGTGCGGGGGAGGGATGGAGTGTGGGTGAGTGATGGAGTTTTGTACATGGTAGGAATGGAGTGTGGTGCGGTGTACGGATCATTTTGGTGTGGGGAGGGATGGATGGATGGAGTGGGGGGATGGATGGAAGGATGGTTTGCGGGGTGTATGGATGGATGGGTTGGGGTGGATGGATGGATGGATGTATTGGGATGCGCTGCGTGTGTGAGAGTAGAGCTGCGTGCCTCAAAGTGGCGGTGCGTGAGTGAGAGTGATGCTGAGTGGGTGAGTGGAGCTGCGTGTCTGAGTGGAGCTGCGTGGGTGATATTTGCGTTGCGTGGGTGAGATTGAAGTTGCGTGGGTGAGTGGTGTTGCATGGGTGAGTGGCGTTGCGTGGGGGATTTGCGTTAACTGGCTGGGCGGTGCGTGGGTGAGTGGTGTTGCGTGGGTGTGAGTTGCACTGCGTGGGTGTGAGTTGCTAGGCATATGTTAGAGTGGCGCTGCGTGGGTGACTGTGGGGACTTGCTGGTGTGATAAGGACACGTACGTGTGTATGTGAGTTGTGCACGAGAGTCACGTTAGAGGGAGCAGAGCGTGATGGGAGTGGGCGTCTGTATTGAGAGATGAAAAAAATTTGAAACCGAGTTAAGGGGGGACAGAAATAATTTTAAAAATATCATTGAATCAAAGGAAAATAACATTTAAGTTGAATAATGGTCAAGGAAAGACGACCTTTTGAAACAGTACGTAAAAATCTAATAAGAAATGGGATTAAGGAAGGAAATTTTCACGGCGTGTGAATGTGAAGGGGGGGATGTGTTTTAAGGTGTGGTAAGTGTCTTTGCGCGCAGTACATCAAATGTACCAAAATAAAGAAACTTTCCTCTTAGATTTTGATGCAAGTACGTAAACAGCAAATACCAAGTCAGGAAACAACATTTACAACGTCTGATGTGACTGTGGAAGTTCTGTCATTTCTTGTCCTTGAGTTCCTATTTGCAATTCACAGGGGATGTCCGTCAAGAGATAAGAATCTTTATAGCTCAACTTAAAGCACGCCAGTATCCTGGTGTGGTTTCGTGACCGATGGCCCCATCCCTCCCTTAAAAACATGATGTCCCACCCACACATTTGCAGCTGATGTTTGCATCTCACAGGGGATGCCCGCCAACAGATAAGAATCTTAATGGCTGAACTGAAAACACTCCAGTCTCCTGCTGTGGTTTTGTCAACACACTCCCCCAGGCCTCCCTTTAAAAAAAAAAAACATGATGGACCACACAATTGTAGATTTATTTTGTGTTTGTTTGTTACAAATGTTCAGTGGTTAAGAGGACATAGTGAGTAGGTCTAATTTTTTTTTTTTAAGAATATTAAGAACACACTGTGAAGGTTTTGTGCATCAGAGTAGGGATGTGGCTGTGGCTGTGGGTAGTGTGTGAAACGAAACAAAGTGTGACGCCAGAGAATGCTGGGGGGTGAAAGTCTGCGAGTCAGACAGATGGCCGTGAAGTGTGACATGATACGACTGCAGCAGGGCATGTAAAAATAGAGGTTGCTTGCCAACTCTGCTATTATATTTTTAAATCCTACAAGTGGGTGGTGTAAAGCTGTACTGCATTGACATTTATGCTATTTCTTCACGTCGTGTGCCCTACTACTGTGAGCTCACTAAAGCACAACTATGCGAATTAATTTGACAAAAGGAGGAGAACAAATGAAGAGAGGGAGGGGTGGGTGGCATGCTCTCACATCTTAAGTGCCAAAATTGCGAGCAATAATAAATAGTGGCGTTGCGTGGGTGAGAGTGAAGCTGCATGGGTGAGTAGCGCTTCATGGGTGAGTGTGGCGCTGCGTGGCTGAGTAAAGCTGCGAGATTGGCGTTGCTTGACTGAGTGGACTTGCGTGGGTGTGATTTGCGCTGCGTAGGTGAGAATTGGGCTGCATGGGTGAGAGTTGCTCTGTATGAGTTGCATTGCGTGAGTGAGTGGCGTTTTGTGAATGAGTGGCGTTGCGTGGCTGAGTGGCGTTGTGTGGGTGAGAGTGAAGCTGCATGGGTGAGTAGCGCTTCATGGGTGAGTGTGGCGCTGCGTGGGTGAGTAGAGCTGCGTGGCGTTGCATGGATGAGTGGCGTTTGTTCAAATTAGCCGTTTTTGAACAAGAAATACTTTATTTAGGTGCTTGAAGCAAATGGAGGACAAAGAACTAACTGTGACTCTCAAGGTGCATTTCATTAGTGCGCACTGTGGTTACAGCAGAGCCAGGAAGCGAGTCAGGGCCAACGGCCCTGAATAAGTGACGGGAGTCCAGTAGCTTGTGGTTACAGCAGAGCCGGAAAGCGAGGCAATAAAAGGGTGCACGGATTAAGCGAGGCAGGGCCTGCGGCCCTGAATAAGTGACGGGCGTCCTGTAGCATGTGGTTACAGCAGAGCTGTGGTAAATTAAATATTACCCTGTCGGAATTTCTATACTTAAACAAAAGGCCATGCATATAATGAGAGGCAGAGTCCGTGGTGTCCGATTCAAAAGGGCTTTATTTCAGTAACTCGAGTTAAGGGAGAATCGGGTTCCATCACCACTAAGGTTCAGGAAGGGTCTTCTGAACTTTATTCACAGAAGGGCTTTATTTATACATTAAACATACATTACATTGCATAGAGAAGGCGGAGCGCTCCAGGCGGAGCAGGCAAAAGAGAGAGATAAGAGCACATGGGCGTGCAAGAGGGCGGGTAAGAAGGCGTACATGAGGGCGTTCCCTAGAGGAGTCATAGGTGTGTCATAGGTGGGTGGATACATGGAGGAGGTCTGCGTGGTCAGCTGGAACCTTTACCCTACTTGTGCGCGTCACTTGGTCATGACGTGCAATTAACGTGTAACTGGGGGAAGCTGGGGGGAGCTGACTTTCGGTCTAGTAGAGAAGCCTTGAGTGTCAGGACGACCTGCACATCTGATATTATCTGATATCTTAAGTTTGGAGGATGTATTGTCTGAAGTAAAGGTCGCTCGAGCAAGGGTTACTCATCACTAAGAGCCAGTGTGTGCATATATTTCTTCGTGCATTGCGTGGGGGCCATGGGCCTTCTATGGAAGCGAGCTCTGTAAATCACTTAAACGGAGACAGAAAGGCTGGGCTCTATCTCTGTGTACGGGTTCTGTTTACCTTCTTCACTAGGCAGGAATGTGTTTCTGTGGAGCAGAGCAGATAACTGTGAACAAAATACGGTCTTGGCAGCCCGGACTGGGCCCCTCTCGGCTGAGCAGAAAGTATGCGAGAGGTCAGGGATACATAGCTAAGCTGCAGCTTTCAGAGTGTCTGGAGGCATGGAGCCTGAATTCGGGTCCCGGCTCGGCTGAGCCACAAAACGGGTTCATCTCGACTTTTAAACGTGCACCATGCAAATACATTGTCAACATGGGCAACATAGGCAACATAGGCCTCAGTGCAGAATTAACGTTTCTTTCATGGAAGGCTTGGTAACTGATATTCTAACATGGGACGGAAATGCAGAGGCATTAATATTACAGGCATAAGAGGGAAAGTGCATGGGTGACATGAACATACACTAAATCGTGGGGTACACGCAGGGGACACATTGGCCACGTAAAAGTTTCTATTTCCTCATTCCCTCCTTGTCCCCTACTGTGCCCTTCAGGACACATCTATACTCATGAGACCGTATATCTGATCGTACAGCATCATTTGTTCGTCTTTTTTCTTTTGTATACGTGGATGGGGAATACAGGCAGTGGCACACAAGCCGCAAATCGCCGGGCCACATTGCAGACAGAGACAGCAACCGAATATCATAAGCAGTATCATTCCTAGGAACGACAACACTTTCCATCCCCATGCTGATATTACATTCCAGAGCCAACCGGACCAAGTCCATGTGCCTGGGTCTTGATGTATCTCGTGAGCTATCTTGTGGAGCCTTGTTATTGCTGCGTACACAGATGGCGCGTTATTTGGAATAAACACGCAACAACTGGAGCCGATCACTCTACAAGCCCCGCCCCTATCTGCCAGGATGACGTCAAGAACAAGGCGATTCTGAAGAACAACAAGTCGCATGGCAGACTGCTCCTTGGTCAAGTTCGCCAGGGCAGATGTAGTCTCATTCACTACTGCTTCTAGAGTTCTTGTTAACCTGCGTATGAGTTTACTGTTTTGGACGGGACCTACAAAGAAAAAGAATCCTTTTTTGAAATCGGTACATTGCTCCCAAGCTGTCTCAGTCTGATCAACCACTGGGGATTCGATCTCCCTCCTGTGTCTAACATGCACTAGTCGCGAATCTCGATGATAATGGGATGGGGCTAGAAAGACGGGTGGAAGCAGGAACGCTATATAACATGTCCCACCCCAGTCTAAGGGCAGGCGTACATAGGCTGTCTGACCGCAAATGAAATAGGAATGGCGGGAAGCTTTGAAAGTAAACTTTCCTTTATCAGTAAACTCAACTACAGTATTGCATTCACTGTGTCCCAAATGTACCGATCCTTTCTTTCTAACGCACAATTCACCTTTTACTGGTAGGACTGATATGAACGGTGGACCTGTATTTTTCTCGGACTGGACATTCAGAATCATAAAGTTAAGGGAAGCATTTCCTTGTTCGTACACTTCATTTTCTAGATCGGTCCCTTTCCTTTGGGGAAGACCGTCTTCATCTGGAAAACATGCCTCATTCATTACTTTATTCAAATCTCCCCATATCCAATCGCCCTGGGAAACTGTGGACTTTCTGTCTAGTGATGACATTAAAGCAAACCATGCTCCGCACGAACCATTGTGCGAGAACGGAAAAGGAAAGAGGGGCAGAACTCCCTTCGTTTTCTGATAAGGTGGGAGCCGGCCACATACACAGCAATTTGTTACATTGCTGGTCTAATGAGAATGGTGCAACATTCGAATAAAAGTATTGTTGCGCAGGGCTAGTCGATATGACAGTTCATGGGGTGGCAGATCACTGAATGTGTGCTCTATGGTGTCATTAAAGGAAGAGTGTATACGTGAAGAAATAGGAGGAAAGAAAACATGTAGTGCCAAGCTGATACATATTATAGTGGTGCACAGAAGAGACATAAAAATCAGAGTTACTATACATCTGCTGCGTAATATCTTGCAGTACTTTTCTTTCATTTCTCTCTTTTTACTATTCTGGTCTACGATCTTATACATGTCAGGGACCTGTCTAACCGATTCACCACCTAGTGGACTTAAACAATTAAACGCTGTCTGACTTACTAGATCGTAACTTGGACCTATATTCCTGTTGCGGAGTCTTTTCTATCAAAGGGGGCTTACAGTCTGTACTATCGGGACTGTCTTTAGTTTTGATCAAAGTTCCAGAATCTCCAAAGAATTTCTTGCAGTGTTGGGCATGAAGCCAGCCTTTACGTCCTTCGACTTTGACGGCAGTCCTCGTGGTGAGCAGTACTAATTTCGGTGTCTTCCAGCGTGGCTCGAGGGGGCTTGATCGATCAAAATTACGCACATACACGCGATCACCAGGGACGATGGCATGTTCCTTGACTTGGGTGTTGTCAGGGAAGGCGGCGGCAACCTGTGAACAACAAGAGAGTAGTGCAGACATCAAGGAAGCCAGGTAATCTGTCAGCATGTTACTGTCAACATCAGTTATTTTCTTAGGCATAGGCGTACCCCACATATTCGGTGGTCTACCAAAAACCACTTCATAAGGAGATAGGCCTGTTCTGGAATGAGCTACCATACGCATGTAAAAGAGGGCAACCGGCAAGGCTACCATCCAATCCACACCTTTGTCTGCACAGACTTTTGCTAATTTCGTCTTAAGTGTCTGATTATGGCGCTCGACAAGTCCAGCTGCTTCTGGGTGTCGTACACAATGAAACTTCCACTGATATCCTAACAGAAGGGGCACTTGTTTCATTAATTCAGAGGAAAATGGCTGACCGTTGTCTGAATACACGACACGGGGCAATCCGTACCTGGGGAAAAACTCACGCACCAATTGCCTGGCGGTGGTCACAGCAGTATAATCTGGGACGGGGTACGCTTCTGTCCATCTGGATAGTGCACATACAACTACTAGGACATACTTGAAACCTCTACATCTGTCCATCTGGATATAATCCATCTGGAGAACTTCAAAAGGATGGTCAGGAGGATGAAATCCACCTTGTTCCACCGGAATGCCTTTGCCTGGATTGAACTGGCAACAAATCATACAGGTACTTACTTTCTGTTTCGCTGCTGCACGCAGGTGCTTGTTAAACCAGATATTCTGTAAGCTGTCTAGCATTGCCTTTTCTCCCAAGTGTGCTGGACTATGTGCTGTGTTTATGATGACTTGTACCATAGAGTCTGGGAGAAACCATGTAGCTTTGCCTTTAGTCATCCAACCTTGGTCAGTCTGGACCCCTCCTTGTTCAGTCCATTTCTTTATTTCATCTGGAGTGGCATGTGTCTGTATGTCGAGTACATCTTGTGAAGGATCCCTGACTGTCATGTTGTTTGTCAGTAATGGTACCTCTGTCTTTGTCGTGTCTGTTGGTGTCTGGGCTGTAAGTTTAGCTGTTCGGTCTGCCAGGTCATTACCCTGGGAAATGGTGTCTGTAACTTTCGTGTGTGCTTTGCATTTCAGGATAGCTATGGCTGCAGGTAAATGTATTGCTTCTAACAGAGCCTGAATGAGCGGACCGTGCTGAATTTTAGTCCCATGAGAGGTCAAGAAACCTCTCTCCCTCCATAATACTCCGAAATCATGAACAACACCGAAAGCATACTGTGAATCTGTATATATGTTCACTTTCAAGTTCTTGGGTCTTATGCAGGCTTGTGTCAGAGCGATGAGCTCTGCTGCTTGTGCTGACAGCGTGTCTATTCTTTGTGTCTCTATGACTTCAGTATCAGTAGTCACGGCATATGTGGCCACTAACTCTCCTGTGAATGTAAATGTATGTATGTAAATGTATTGGCATTTATATAGCGCACTACTTACCCGTAGGGTCCCAAGGCGCTTCGACCGCTGCGAAACCCTTCCTGGCTTCCCTGAGAGATGGTCCCTTAATGGGTATCTCCAGGGTGAGACCAGGCATCCCCGGCGGTCTGGTGGGGCCGTTAGTGAAGATGAGGCAAGCTAATGCCCAGAGTTGCCGAGTGTGATCGCTGATCAGAGTGGGCACCGAGGCGAGAGAATTATCGAGTCCGCTGACCCTGGTCCAGAAACCTGCCGCGCAGGGAATCGAACCCTGGTCCCGGGCCGTCCTCTGCTCTCGGGTCTGCCGCCTCTAACCAGTGAGCCACACTACTTCACTTCCTGTGCTTGTTCTCATGCATGAACCATCTACATAAAGTGTCAGGTCAGGGTCTGGCAGTGCAATATCTGTCAGGTCTTGTCTTGGTTTCGTTACTGTATTAATTACTTCCACACAGTCATGTGGTGCAGTGTCTACTGTGCTTGAGGGCAAGAGTGTAGCAGGGTTGAGACTATTGCATCATCTGATCTCTATGTGTGGCTGAAATAATGTCAGTTCATATCCTGTCAGTCTTGCTACAGTCAAGTGCGGTGTCTGTGTCCTGTTCAAGGGAACTTCCACTGCATGTGGAACCTGTACTGTCAGGGGGTGTCCCTGCACTATGGAGTCACTCTGTCTTATAGCTAGGGCAGTTGCTGCAACTGATTTCAGGCACGCAGGCAGAGCCTGGGCCACTGGATCCAGTGTACTACAAAAATAAGCACAAGGCTTGTGTTTTCCTGCTTGATCTTGTGTGAGGACAGATAATGCTGTTCCATCTCGTTCAGTGACAAAAAGCATAAAAGGTTTGCGGTAACAAGGAGTCGCTAAAACTGGTGCTTGACATAAGGCTCTTTTTAACTCTTCAAATGCCAGGGTATGTTCTTGTGTCCAAGGGAGGACAGTCGAAGACGCTGCCTCCTGTGATGTCAACTGTATGAGTGGTTTGGCTAGATAGGCATACTGGGGAATCCATTGTCTGCAGTATGAAGTGAGGCCAATGAAGGTCCGTACTTCCTTTTGTGTCTTGGGCTGTGAAAGGTTAGCAATTAACTGAATACGTTCTTATGTCAGCTGTCTACCCCTCTTGGACAGCAAGTGTCCAAGGTACACCACTTGCTGTGCACAGAATTGCAACTTCGAAGGGGACACTTTGTGCCCCTTGTCTGCCAGAAAGTGTAAAACTGTCAGTGATGCATTTTCGCAGTCTGGTTCTGATCGTGCTGTGATGAGGATGTCGTCTACATACTGGAGCAGTGCAGTGTTGGCAGGCATGTGAATACTGTCCAGCTGTCTTTTTAATGCTTTGCTGTAAATGCTAGGACTCTCTGTAAAACCTTGAGGAGCTCTCGTAAATTTAAAGCTGCGTCCATTTAAACTGAATCCGAAGAGGTACTGACTATCGGGATGAATTGGAACACTGAAAAAGGCATTCTTCAAGTCAATTACAGTAAAGAACGTTGCCTCAGAATCAATAGCAGTCAGTAATGAAGAAATATCTGGGACCACTGGGTATTGAGGAACTACACACTTGTTCAATTCTCGAAGGTCAACAACTAGTCTGTAAACTGGTGGTGCATTAGGGTCTGTTCGTTTAAGAATAGGGATGACAGGTGAATTACATACATTCGAGTCAGTCTCTACTACCACCCCTTGTGAAATGAGTTCGTCAACAATTTTCAGTAAGGCTACTTCGGCATCAGGTGGTAACTTGTATTGTCGGATTCGTGGTAATACTACTCCTGTTTTGAGAGTGACACAGTGTGGTGTAATGTGCATGTAACCTACGTCAGTCGGACCTTGTGCCCATAGGTGCTGTGGTACATTCTGGAGTCTGTTGTCAAAATCTTTCAACACATAATGTCCCTTAAAATCACGTAAGAACAGTCGTACTCCTTCCGGAGAACAACATATAACTGCTCCAAGTTCTTTCAATGTCTTTATACCAAGCAAGTTTTCTTGACATGACTTAGTAAGCAGCAAGTCTGTGGTACGTGACAATGGACCGACCCCTAGGGAAACTGGTTTCGACACTTCGTTAACAATAGGTTTTCCTGAAAATCCCAGGGAAACTGTCTGTGAGCCTGAGAGGGGTGCCCCTGGAACCTTGTCATGGCTGATGGTAGTTCTGCTCGCCCCTGTGTCAATCAGAAATTTTCTGTCTTTTCCCAATACACGACTATGTACATAGGGACCCTCTTGATCTACAGGAACCTCAATAAGGGGCAAGCCAACTTCCCTCTCTAGGCTATTTCATGAGAACTGTTGGTATTCTGGATAATCCGACTGTGTATACTGGTACATATGTTGTGTGGCATGTTGTGTGGCAGGTGGTGGTGGGGGTGGAAAATTCGCTACTGTCTGTTGTGTGTTCTGTGGGGTGCTATTCTGCTGAGGAGGATGCGGTCGTTCTTTTGTCTTGCCTGTAGCTATATTGTGTTTCAGGACAGCACAATCTTTTACAAAGTGACCTGGCTGTTTGCAATAATTACAGTTCCCATTAACAAGTGTCGTGCCCTTTTTGTTCGCATTAGCTGGTACCGTTTGGGCAACCAGCACTTTCATTTTTTTTCGTATCTTACATGCGTCTCTTTTCATGATCCTGTTCCTCTCTAATTCTGTTCTGGTGATATTGTAACATTTGCAACATTTGCGAAGGGCTATTTGCTTGCCAAGTACTCTCAACCTTCAGTACTCTATTCTTGATCGGAGGTAAGGAATTCTCTACTAATTTGCTCACGAAAAGATGTGGATATGATTCGCTACTGGGCTTAAGGCCACTATTAATAGAAAAACATTTCTCGAATCTAGAATAAAAATCACTTGTGTCCTCATCTTGTTTCTGTTTACAGGCTGAAATAGCATCCCAGTCTTCCTTTTTAGTAATCAATAGTCTCGGCAAAACCTGTATTAGGAGTTCAGGTAGTGCTTTAGCTTTGTCCCCAAGACCAACACCAGGGTGCCGGCCTTTATCCTTTGCTTCCAATTCTGCCCAACTTAACTTTTTCTCTCCCACCTCCCAGTCCTTTTCCTTAAGCTTTTCGTAAATACCAGCAGGCAACAGTACTTTCAATAGTTTTATAATGTCAGCGTACGTGTAATCCCCTATGCGGAGAATGTCTTTTAATTCTCGGTGAAACCCCCCCGGGTTTTTATCATGGCAGGGCAACATCTTTTTCATTTCCAGTATTTCTAATTTCGTCAAGGGTGTGTAAACATACACTCGTTGAATCTCACCCGCTGTATTTTTGACGGGATGTACCTCTCGTAGGGGGTTCTGTCTGTCTATGTGCAAGTTCTTTCTGTTATGGTGTGGGGCGGGAAGCATGCATGTTGTCAGAGAAGTCAAGTACTTATGTCGTTGGTCCAGAATGACATTAATTAATTCAGTACCTAGGTCTGTCCATCTTTCTAGAAGTATATCGTCCAGTAATTTATACAATGGACCGGGATCAGAATATTGACTCTCATACAATGTTATCAAATGTTGAACCATGTAAATACCAGCCAAACGTTGTTCGTTCGGCAGAAGGCTCAAAAAGGTCTGAGCCACTATATCACTGCTATATATGTTAGAATTAGACACCCATTGGACGGCTGACCGGACCAATTCCTGTTCATGTGGGGTGTGGGGTCTCTCGCTCTCTACCCGTCGTTTCAGTGCTTTTTCAGTAGCTTGGAACACATTTTCAAGGGAATATCTTTCTTTTATAGAATGTCCCTGTTTACGTTAGTCGAGACACTTGGGCCTGTCAAACTGTCGTGCTTTGCCTACGTAATTCATTTTGTCCTTTTCCTCGGTTTCTGGCTCAACATCTTCCGATGATGACTCATACTTCCCGTCAGACTCTTCCCTGTGTATTTCTAAGATCTCCTTTCGTATTTTCCTGTACATACTTTCTGTCTGTCCCTGTTTGTCATGCCTACCGGCAGCTATGTTGTCACTCCAATCCGTCAGACCTTTCTTTACATCTTTGTCTGGTTGGTCTTGTTCCCTGATCAGACAGTTAATCATAAAACGTAAAATAAAGTTCTTAACCTCCACCTTTCTGTGTTCCATGGCCTCTTCTATACTCTCGGGTCCCTCCCCCGTTCTAATGAAATGGTATATTTTATCTAGGTGTTCCTTCATGCCTGGTAATGTGATCAAATAGTCGGCGGCATGTCTTAATCTTAGTGAAAACACTAGCATTGAACCTTCTCCTGGTACTGGATCGTATATACAACGTGGAACTGTTACAGTATACTTAAATGGTGTTGATGTCATTTGTGGCATTCGTGGTAGCCCTAGCAGTGTTCGTGTCGTTGGCGGTGTTCGTGGCGTTGGCGGTGGCCCCTCTCCCACTGCCCCGGGACCTACGTCGTCTTTCACGACCTGTGAAAGCTGAAGCTGTAGAAGCTGATCCTGTGATGGGGGCGGAGGGAATTCTGCGTTTACATAGTCCGGTGCGGGCTCTTCTAGATAGGAGGAAATAAAAGCCTCTGAGGCTGTCGGCTTTGTTCTACGTACTCTAAAGGGTACTGGTGGTGGCGTATGCGACCTACGCGATGTTTCTGAGGGGGTCACTTTAGCTAGTTCTTCTGAGAGGACGGGATAAATACCAGCAACGAGGGCATTTCTTTCTCTATCAGCTTGTTCTGCCTTGACCCGTTCCCCCTCCTCCCGCAGTTCTTTTTCTTTGGCTTTTTCCACTGCTTATTTACTTCTCTCTGCTTGGTGGAATTCTTTCTCTGCTCTCCTATGCGCTTCTTTACGCCATAACTCAATGGCATCTTTCTGAGACGGTCTTACTTTCCTTTTCCATAGCACTTCCTCTACTTTCATAATGCATTCAGAATCCCATGTTCCTGAAGCAGGCCATCTGTACTTCTCCTCTAAATCCTTCGTGTAATCTACCCACAAGTCTAAAAACAATATGGCATCTAGCCTGTGTTTATTATACATAAAATGACCAGGTGTGTCTTTAGGCGGGACGGGAACTGACTCTTCGAGTATCCCTTTCCTGGTCCCTAACTGACGTAATTTCGAAAACAGTGGCATGTTGGAACGACCTTAACGAAAACACAATATACACCAAAATAGACTGACTGAAACAACCATTCACACTACAACACTAAAACACTAAAACAGATACATTTTAACTGATACATGGGGAAAAACATGAACTTGAAAACCGTTAACTTTATGCACTGGAATACAGTACAACCATACCGGTCTCATAAAGAGACACGTCTTTACCGTGCCCACTGAAATGGACCCGTCTTTACCGTGTCCGTATGAACGAGACATGTCTTTACCGAGCTCAAATAAATGAACCCGTCTTGAAACTTTATTCTTTATGTATTCTCAATAACGGTACTCACCGGGAAGCAAAACTTGAAGGCCTCGGAAACTCGATACTGCGGTACTGCTGTGCTGCGCATGCGCCTCGGAACAGGTGGGCCTCTGGAAACCTCGGACCTTGCTCTCTCACGGTTTGGGCTCTGGTTGGGATGATCCACAATCCTCACCGCCTCGTGTGGATGCCTGGTCGCAGTCCGTCTCCTCCGTGGGCCTGAGGGAGTAAGCAGGAAGTCCTGCTGTCGTGTACACTTTGAAGTCCGTCACGGCTGTAGAAGGGGGCAAGGGCTGGACCTACATCACCGGCACGTGGGGAAAGGGACTTGTATCTGTTCGGGCGCCAGAATTATGTGGTAAATTAAATATTAAAACGTGGTCTGTGGCGCCTAGGATAAGCGCCAACTCTCTGAGCACAACCTCTGTGAAACGAAATCCGTTTCTATGTTCAATGTGTAGAATGCCAAAATAAAGTTTAAACCAAAATTGTATCAAACTTCTTCATGTTTTATTCACATGGGTTTCTCATTATTGGTCACGAAGTTTCATTTCCATAACTCATATCTGAAATCCACTTTAGTATATGCATTATAACATCATTTCCCAATGCATTTCGGACAACAGTCCTTCATCAGGGGAATCTGAAAGACAATAATCCAATCTAAGTATGATCGACCGAGACAAAACCAAACATATAAATGCATTCAGTCATATCCATTACTAAGTTGAGCAATGTATCAATCACTTCTAAAACACAGAACCAAAGTGATAAATCATACAGACACACCACAGACTGTTTAACCTACTCACAAACGAGGAGTGCGTGACCCATACCTTGAACACATTTTTGACCCTGACCAGGGTCACAGCACCCCAAACCAGTTCTATTACTAATAGCAACAATGGCATATGATGATATCACAGCACTGACTGATTTAAAAGCGGACACTTTCGCCTTCAGCACTGATGACGTCGATAAAATCTATGCTTTGATCCCCGAGGTGGCTAGCCCACAAGCTTTTACCAGAAACAAAGAAAGTTGTTTAAAACAGTTACTCTACTTTTCAAAGAAAGAAATCAGTCAAAGGCTTCACGCCAGCACGTTAATACGTTACCATCGGGCTCAACGTATTCCAAGGGGTCTCCGAATCCCGCTAAAGCCACTACTCTGCAGGAACAGCTCGAAATTTGTGGATAGATGGTATGCCATCTTAAATAAATGCTCTCTGGACCTAATATTATTGATCGTGGATGAATTGTCAAGAGCTCTAGAAGAATTGAACAAAGATATACAACAATGCAAACAGGAACTAACGGATATGCTATCCAAGGAAGAGTGGTCTAAGATATTGGAGGACATCACTATTCAAATGGACAAGCATACAAGAGAGATAAATGAATGGAAAATACGCAAGTATCGTAGAGATACTATAGACTACAAGTTGGGGGAGGTGTACTCCTGGGCTGAGGTCTATGCCAGGAGACGCCAAAACAAACCACCAAGGGACAATACTAACACCACAACAGAGACCTCATCCTCAGAGGAAGAATTACGCACAGAACAAAGACGTGTGAACATACAAAAACCTTCGACTAGCGCAGAGTCCTCTACCCTCTCTGTGATTCCTTTTTTAGAGGAAGGACCAGGAGAAAGAGACGACCCAGGAGGAGCCAGGCAAAAAGAAAAAGAGAAGGAAAAAGAGACGGAAAGGGACATGAGGAGCACAACGTTGAACAAGAGGATGGAGAAGCCAAAGAAGAAGACAACTTAGTGATAAACATTTCCTCCTACACTCTTTCAGAACAAGAAGAACTAGTATTGCAAAAAGGTACTTCATTCATTCCCACCAGTCACACCAACGAACTGGAGCTGGAAGTTAGTCTATTTAAGTTCATGCGAAATTTGCGTTTGAGACACTTTTTTGAAAATGTTTTGCCTCCACAAGATAGTGATCAAAGTAACCAACTTAGAGGATTGCGAGCTAAAAGCACATTTATGGCACCTGTCAGCCATAAATCCTTTGACATTTTTGAAAGTTTGGTTAAAAATGACATCAGTGGCATTAACTACACCAGGAAGAAAAAGCACATGAACTTGACCAACAAGGAATATTCGACATTAAACAATCTGGCAAGGAAAGTGGAGATCACTTATCAAACTGCTGACAAGGGGGGCGCTTTAGTCCTCATGGACACAACATTCTATAGGAAGCAAGTTCAAGAACATCTGTCAGACACAAACACCTACAGTCCCATTCATTTCAGTCCAACTAGCCAATACAGTGAAGTATTGATGAATATACTGTCAACAGCGGAAGACAATGGTACTATAAATCAGAAAACCAAGAATTTTTTGACTCCAACCAATCCACGTACACCGAGCATGTATATGCTACCGAAAGTTCACAAAAGTTTAACTCAACCTCCATTCAGACCAATTGTTTCAACCCGTGGTAGCATTCATGAAAGTACCGGAAAACTCATTGACAGATATTTGCAACCATTAATTCAGCAATCCCGCACCTATGAAAGGGACACTACAGACTTTCTACAAAAAGTAAATGAAATCAAATTTGAGGACAATGAAATCATTTGGCTTTGTTCCATAGATGTCAAATCACTTTATACAAGCATCCCACATGATCTTGGTATGGAAGCAATTGAGAACATTCTATTGCATTCTGACCTCACTAATGACTTCCAGATTTTTATCATGCAACTCATGCATTTCACATTATACCAAAGTTATTTCTCTTGGGAAGATCAACTTTATGCACAGTTGTCCGGGACATCTATGGGCAATTGTGCAGCACCGGTCTATGCCAATGCATTCATGAAATACTTTGAAGAGAACAATATCTTGAACCAGACTCCTTGGAATGTGCATGCCAGGATGTTCCTGAGATATATAGATGACATTTTTGTTTTATGGCAAGGAGACCAGGAATCTCTAACAATGGCATTAACTGGTCTCAATAACATCAATGATCGAATTCAATTCACCTCTGAAATCAGCCAACAGACAATTACATTCTTGGATGTCAGAATAACAAGAGTCAGTGATCATCTAGAAACCAATTTATACAGAAAAGCAACAGACAAAAACAACACCCTTCATTACAGTTCCTACCATCAGAGATCATTGAAGAATCATCTTCCATTCTCGCAACTCCTCCGGGTAAAACGGATTGTATCTGACACCTCCGAGTATGAAGAACAAGCATCTCAAATGTTAAAACGTTTTGAGCAAAGGGGGTATCCTAAGACCATTCTGGCCAATGCCAAAGAACGCTGTGATAAATTGAAACGTCAAGATGTGTTGACGACAAAACAAAAGGGTAATGTCAGAAGACCTGTGGTCGTATCAAAATACTCAGAGGCATCAAAGGCATACAAAAGTTCAATATTAAGACACTGGCCGATTATCAGCAAAGAACAGGATTTCAATGATATCTTTTGTGACCAGCCGCTATTTGCATACAAAAGAGGCAACAACTTGAAGGAAATCATAAAAAACCCTAAGCACATTTCCTCCATCACGTACAAAGGGAATCAACCTTGTCTCAATTGCAAAAACTGTAATAACCTCATCAAAGGTCCTGTTATTAAACACCCAATGAAGGGCACCAACATAAAATTGAGATTTAATGCAACATGTGACACTGAGAATGTAATATACATCATTAAATGTCCGTGTGGATTGGTATACACTGGAAAGACTTCTTGCAAATTGAAATTGAGAATTAACGAACACAAAAGCAATATAAGAACTGTGAATGTAAAATCTAATTTGGCTTTACACTTTAACCCTTTAGATGCTTATGACGAGCTCAGCTCGTCATGATCCACAGTTGAGCTGTGCTGATGACGAGCTGAGCTCGTCATAAATAAAGTAATAAAGCAATTTCCAGCACAGGGGGGTAAAATGCCTAGCAGCCAAGGTGTTAAAGACAGCAGACACAACATTAGCCAACTCAGGTTCGCTGCTGTGGAAGTGGTTACTAAGCGTGATGACAGAGACAATAACAATTTCTTGTTGCAGCGTGAAAACCACTGGATAAAATATCTTCAATCCATGAAACCATCCGGTCTTAATGACCGGATGGAATTTACATGTTATCTGTAGAGAACTATGTTCAGAACGGCATTTTTTTGTTTCATTGGTTCCGCTATTTTGAGTAACTAACTGAAATGTTTTACCTCCCTATAAGTTCACACTGTATGCAGAACCGTTATTTTATATAAGAATTCTGATCATTTGTTGTTTATGCACTATTTCCTAAGCGGGTTTACGGTTTCTTTTTTCACCATTCTTCGGAACTACTGTAAGATGGCCGCCACTTGAGAAGTCCACTTTCTATGCTGTCAGTTTCATTCACTTTACTTCCGTATATACGGCACATGTCGTTCACATTCACCGGCGAAGGGCGCACGAGTGAGACGCGGGATCTTGCTCAACTTTATCTGTAAGTTTTATTCACGGACACAAGGCTCGCACGATCTTGTTTGACTTTGGATATCTTTTGTGGTTATACTTTGCACGTGGTTTTCGCACGAACAATCACCATTGAGTTTTTGGGCACTTTTCTTCTTAGCACTGGGTTCGCTTTACCTTTCATTCAACTTAAAATTCATTTATCTCATAACACAACTTCGGGATAACACGCATTCGGGAACTATACTACTGTATGATTCATCACTTTGGTTCTGTGTTTTAGAAGTGATTGATACATTGCTCAACTTAGTAATGGATATGACTGAATGCATTTATATGTTTGGTTTTGTCTCGGTCGATCATACTTAGATTGGATTATTGTCTTTCAGATTCCCCTGATGAAGGACTGTTGTCCGAAATGCATTGGGAAATGATGTTATAATGCATATACTAAAGTGGATTTCAGATATGAGTTATGGAAATGAAACTTCGTGACCAATAATGAGAAACCCATGTGAATAAAACATGAAGAAGTTTGATACAATTTTGGTTTAAACTTTATTTTGGCATTCTACACATTGAACATAGAAACGGATTTCGTTTCACAGAGGTTGTGCTCAGAGAGTTGGCGCTTATCCTAGGCGCCACAGACCACGTTTTGATTACCACACCTTCTCGTCAGGGGGTGATATCTTTGAGGCACACCACAGACTGTTTAACCTACTCACAAACGAGGAGTGCGTGACCCATACCTTGAACGTAAATTAAATATTACCCTGTCGGAATTTCTATACTTAAACAAAAGGCCATGCATATAATGAGAGGCAGAGTCCGTGGTGTCCGATTCAAAAGGGCTTTATTTCAGTAACTCGAGTTAAGGGAGAATCGGGTTCCATCACCACTAAGGTTCAGGAAGGGTCTTCTGAACTTTATTCACAGCAGGGCTTTATTTATACATTAAACATACATTACATTGCATAGAGAAGGCGGAGCGCTCCAGGCGGAGCTGGCAAAAGAGAGAGATAAGAGCACATGGGCGTGCAAGAGGGCGGGTAAGAAGGCGTACATGAGGGCGTTCCCTAGAGGAGTCATAGGTGTGTCATAGGTGGGTGGATACATGGAGGAGGTCTGAGTGGTCAGCTGGAACCTTTACCCTACTTGTGCGCGTCACTTGGTCATGACGTGCAATTAACGTGTAACTGGGGGAAGCTGGGGGGAGCTGACTTTCGGTCTAGTAGAGAAGCCTTAAGTGTCAGGACGACCTGCACATCTGATATTATCTGATATCTTAAGTTTGGAGGATGTATTGTCTGAAGTAAAGGTCGCTCGAGCAAGGGTTGCTCATCACTAAGAGCCAGTGTGTGCATATATTTCTTCGTGCATTGCGTGGGGGCCATGGACCTTCTATGGAAGCGAGCTCTGTAAATCACTTAAACGGAGACAGAAAGGCTGGGCTCTATCTCTGTGGACGGGTTCTGTTTACCTTCTTCACTAGGCAGGAATGTGTTTCTGTGGAGCAGAGCAGATAACTGTGAACAAAATACGGTCTTGGCAGGCCGGACTGGGCCCCTCTCAGCTGAGCAGAAAGTATGCGAGAGGTCAGGGATACATAGCTAAGCTGCAGCTTTCAGAGTGTCTGGAGGCATGGAGCCTGAATTCGTGTCCCGGCTCGGCTGAGCCACAAAACGGGTTCATCTCGACTTTTAAACGTGCACCATGCAAATACATTGTCAACATGGGCAACATAGGCAACATAGGCCTCAGTGCAGAATTAACGTTTCTTTCATGGAAGGCTTGGTAACTGACATTCTAACATGGGACGGAAATGCAGAGGCATTATTATTACAGGCATAAGAGGGAAAGTGCATGGGTGACATGAACATACACTAAATCGTGGGGTACACGCAGGGGACACATTGGCCACGTAAAATTTTCTATTTCCTCAGAGCCGGGAAGCGAGGCAGGGCCTGTGGCCCTAAATAAGTGACGGCGGGGGCGGGGCAGCGGAAGCCTTTGATCGTAGCTTCAATTGTGGATGTGGCAGCGAAGCCTTTGATGTGCCAAATGCTGCTGGCAGGGGGAAGTATCGTGCAAGCTCGTCCATTAGGAGCTTGTCACGTGATTCTATTTCTCGTGAACTGTTGGGAATCCGGCTTGAAGAGAGCCAATCAGCTGCCTGAATAGAGCCTTTGGGGAAAGAAGCAGATCAGCGACATAAGGGCTCACCCCTCTTATCTATTTCTGAGAAATAGAAAAGGGGCGAGCCCTAAAAAAGTGGCAAGTAGTTAAGAGGCGATTAATAGCCGCCCTTGAGGCTAAAAACAAGGATTTAATGAGGGACACCAGTGCTGGATACTGCTGAAAGGAGCTGGCACAACGCAATCTGGGATGACCTTATTGCCGCAGCGAGAAATAAAGATCATGCTGTAGTTTGCAGAATAATAGCTCATGGTAGTCAAGATGGTTATACTACCACAGATCTTCATTTGTATCCTGACACTCACAGAGGGCATTTCATTAACTTGTATTCTGAGGCATTAGAGAATTTGCACAAATCACTTGGCTGACCCATGTTATTTTGAATCGAGTAATAACATATGTCCCCCACGTTAGTCTAGACGCGACCAGGAAAGCTGTTGTTGCGATTGAAACTGGCAAGGCACTGGGCAGAAATACCAGGGCACCTTTGGAAACATGATACAGCAGTGTGGGTGCCATATGTAATTCTACTATGTAATGCAGTGGCCTCAGGAGCACCAATGCGAGAGACATGGAGAGGCTGAAATAGTGCCCATTTATAAAAAGGGGAACAAGCAAGATCCATCCAACCACAGGCCTCTCAGCCTAATTGCCACCCTGCAAAAAGTATATGTAAAACAGATTTTAAACAAACATAGCCACTGGATAGATGAGAACAATATCCTTTCCCCCATGCCAATCGGGTTTTGGATTGAGAGTTAGTACAATCTATCAGATTTTTAGACTCCAGTGCATAGCATGGAAATACACCAAACTGAAGGGGGGGCATCTGTACGTAACTTTTGTTGATGAGAAAGCTACTTTTGATCTGGTTTCAAGGGAATCCCTATGGGAATCATTGAGATTACAAGGTGCACCTAACAAGCTCTTGGCACAGATAGTTAGGCTCCACCAAGATAGCCATGCTTAAGTTCGCTGGAGCCCGTGGTGAACTTCCTGATACCATACCCTTTAAGAAGGGTTTGAAGCAGGGGTGCATATTGGCACCTGCCCCTTTTCATTATATGTTAATGACATTGTGTAACAACTGCAGAATTGCAAACATGACTGCCCAGAACTAGGTGAGGTTCCTTTATCTACATTAATGTTTGCATATAACATGATTCTATTATCAGAAACACCAAGGGCGTTATAAAAGCTTTTGGTCAGCTTTAGTGATTATTACAGTCTTAAGGCCTTGAAATTAACTCCAGTAAAATTAAATACATGGCCATCAGACCGCACAAGGTTTTTGAGAAGAATATTGCTGTACATCAACAACCAATGGAGCATGTGTCCAATTTGAGCTATCTTGGTATTACAACAGATGCAAAATTGTCATGAAAACCTTCTATTAATAAATCTAAGGCAGTTTGTCTGCAAAACTCCATGGCAATTACTAAAAGACTGTGTCCCCACCACTGGAGGGTTATGGCTGTAGGGCCCAATCAGCAGCCCTTTATGGGGCGTAATTGCTGGGAGTTGATAACCTCAGCATTCTTATTTTAGGAGAAAACAAAATTGTATGAATGGTATTATGTCTACCCAAATGTACACCCCTGACTGTACTATACTATGATATCGGTATCAGATTAGAACACTTAGGGGCCGATTACGATGGCGGTAAATCCGCGACCGCCGGCCCGGTGGTCGTGGATTTACCGCCATCGTCCTTATAATTCCCAAAAAGGGGGTGGGGTCGCACACTACTCACACACCGGCGGAAGTTGCCCCTAAGGACTCTGGTCATTGTAGTAGTGTGTTCGCGATGCATCATCTTTCAATCTTGCTATCTTCGCTGTCTTTGCCATCCCTGGACACGTGTTTCGGGTTTTCAACCCTCGTCAGCAGGGATAGGCAGTGTTCTGGGGTCGCCGATGGCTGCCAATATCTGCCAGGTATAGTACCACTCCGGCGCGTAGGTGCGGGATCCCAGGCTCGTCAGCCCGCTGCTCAAGGGAGCTTAAAGTTACAAAAAGGGGGTGGGGTCGCACACTACTCACACACCGGCGGAAGTTGCCCCTAAGGACTCTGGTCATTGTAGTAGTGTGTTCGCGATGCATCATCTTTCAATCTTGCTATCTTCGCTGTCTTCGCCATCCCTGGACACGTGTTTCGGGTTTTCAACCCTCGTCAGCAGGGATAGGCAGTGTTCTGGGGTCGCCGATGGCTGCCAATATCTGCCAGGTATAGTACCACTCCGGCGCGTAGGTGCGGGATCCCAGGCTCGTCAGCCCGCTGCTCAAGGGAGCTTAAAGTTAGAAAAAGGGGGTGGGGTCGCACACTACTCACACACCGGCGGAAGTTGCCCCTAAGGACTCTGGTCATTGTAGTAGTGTGTTCGCGATGCATCATCTTTCAATCTTGCTATCTTCGCTGTCTTCGCCATCCCTGGACACGTGTTTCGGGTTTTCAACCCTCGTCAGCAGGGATAGGCAGTGTTCTGGGGTCGCCGATGGCTGCCAATATCTGCCAGGTAGCAAGATCGAAAGATGATGCATCGCGAACACTCTACTACAATGACCAGAGTCCTTAGGGGCAACTTCCGCCGGTGTGTGAGTAGTGTGCGACCCCACCCCTTTTTGTAACTTAAAGCTCCCTTGAGCAGCGGGCTGACGAGCATGGGATCCCGCACCTACGCGCCGGAGTGGTACTATACCTGGCAGATATTGGCAGCCATCGGCGACCCCAGAACACTGCCTATCCCTGCTGACGAGGGTTGAAAACCCGAAACACGTGTCCAGGGATGGCGAAGACAGCGAAGATAGCAAGATCCAAAGATGATGCATCGCGAACACTCTACTACAATGACCAGAGTCCTTAGGGGCAACTTCCGCCGGTGTGTGAGTAGTGTGCGACCCCACCCCTTTTTGTCCTTATAATTCCCGCTGCCAAATAAGGATGGTGGTGGGAAGGGGAAAGGTACCTCGGCGGACATAAAGACCATCCACCGTGGTCGCGCAATCAATCAATTAATCAATCAGAGTACTTGTAAAGCACGCTACTTACACGTGAGGGTCCCAAGGAGCTGAGGGGAGGGGGGTGCTGCTACTGCTCGAAGAGCCAGGTCTTGAGAAGACTTCTGAAGGCGAGTAGGTCTTGGGTCTGCCATATGTGGGTAGGAAGGGTGTTCCAGGTCTTGGCGGCGAGGTAGGAGAAGGATCTGCTGCCAGAGGTTGTTCGTTGGATGCGGGGGACAGCGGTGAGGGTGAGGCTGGCGGAGTGGAGCTGGCGGGTGAGGGTGTGGAAGCTGAGTCTGCTGTTCAGGTAGGGTGGTCCAGCATTGTGGAGTGCAAGGCGGGCCTTTTCCATCCGCCTTGCGGGACCAGGTACAAGGGGTCAATGGAGGCGGTGCCGTGCAGGCACCGCTGTGGGCATTTGGATGCCTGTCTTTTGCGGCAGAGTTCCCGCTGCAAAAAGATAGGCGGAAAATGCCTTCGGGGGCCCAATGAGGGCCCCCAGAGGCTTGGGGGAGGGGGTGCTGCATGTGGGGGGTACCAATAGTACCCCCCATATATTTGCATGTACAAGGTGGCAGGTGATTCTGCATCCAGAAGACCGATTATCAGTTCCTGGTGCTGCCAATCAGCCTCAAGTCAATGCTGAGAGTGTTTACAAAGGTTTGGTTCCCTTGTTTGCTTCAATCCATCTTCTCGGCATTCACCTATAGGCATACTTGGACGATTGGCTGCCCTATTCTCTGTCGATGGAGCACCCCCTTCCCGATTGGAAAGTGATTTTCTCAGTACTCAGGGATCATGGGTTTCTACTCAATCAAGAGAAGTGTCAGTTGGTTCCAACCAGCGATCTGACATTTATTGGTCCTAGGTTCTGCACAGATTTAATCAGGCGTTTTCTTCCGGTACCCAGAGCTGTTCTCTTGAGGTCACTGGGTTTGAAGGTGATGGACTGTGCTTTCCTTCCTATCTGGCTGTGGTTGTGGCTACTGGGTCACATGGCAGCAGCTGTGTTGACATTTCCTTGGGCCAGGTTTCCTCTTCATCCTCTCTGGGTTCATCATCATTCCTTTTGAGATCCACATTTAGAGGATTTTACTCTGTGGTCTCAATGACTGCAGTTGTCATCTTGGACCTGCACTAGTGGGCTTAGCAGGACAATCTTTCGAAGAGCGTACCTTTGCAGCTGGATACACCATTGGCTCTCACAACGGATGCCAGTGCTTTTGGGTGGGGAGCCACCCTAGAAGACAGGTCCCTGCAGGCTCAGTGGTCTCTGCAGGAGCGACGACGCTCTTCCAATTTGAGGTAACTAATGGTGGTATACTGGGCTGTCATGGGGTTCTGTAATCTTCTGGTGGGTCACAATCTGGTGGTGCAATCAGACAATCAAGTGACAGTGACATCAGGGGGTATCCATTCTAGTTCCCCATTTACAGTGGGGGAAGGGACATTGCAGTCCATTGTGGCAGTCCACAGCAGGGGTGGACAATGGAGTGGTAGATTCTCTCAGTCAGTTTTTTTCCTACCTCACCAGGGATGTCTTTCATCAGGTGTGCATGAGGTTTGGTGTTTCCTTCCCTAGTCCTCTTTGCTCCCTGGCTCAATGGTGCAGGTTCCAAGATGTTGTGCCTGCAGCCAGCAGGAGGGGATTTGAAGAATGGGTGCATTGACCGTTCCTTTGTCGGACCAGCTGATGTATGCTCTCCTCATGCAATTGCTCTCATTCTGATCTTTCTGGCTCAGCCGTTGGGAGAGTCCCAGGTAGTGGTGATGGTGGTGCCATTTTGTCCTGATGCTCTTGGTTTCAGAGGCTCAAACATCTGGCAATTCAGGGGCCATGGATGATTCTGTGCTCCCCTCTCCACTGAGGTCAGCTTCGTTCCTGCCCATGCCTAGGCTCATTTTTTTGGCTTGGAAATTAGGAGAAGGGGGCTGCAGAGTAAAGGACTTCCCCTGCACTTAGAGGTGGTCATCGAATATTCATGCCGGCTTTCCACTTTGAAGTCGTACAAAAGGCATTGGGGCAGTTTTCAGCGCTGATGTGGGCTTCTTCAACCTTCCCCCCTGGACTATACTCCTACTCAATCAATCAATCAAGGAAATTGTAAACACGCTACTCACCCCTGAGGGTCTCAAGGCGCTGGGGGGGGGCTGGTTGGAGGGGGGGGGGTTGGGAAACAGTGTTGTTCAGCCATAGAGCTAGGTCTTGAAAGTGTGCAGGGAGGGGAGCGACTGAGGTCTGTCTGGAGCTCTTTCCAGGTCTTGGCCACGATGAAGGAGAAGGATCCTCTGCCTGCTTTGGCTCTGTGGATGCATGGGGTTTTGGCAAGGACGAGGTCGGCTAACCGGAGGTTTCTTTTGGGTAAGTGGAGCGTGACTCTGTCGTTGAGGTATTTGGGTCCGGTGTTGTGTAGGCATTTGTAGCTATGAGTGAGGATTTTGAAAGTGACTCTCTTTTCAACGGGGAGCCAGTGGAGCTTCCCTGGGAGTTGGCTGATGTGCCCGTGTCGAGGTATGCTGAGGAGGAGTCTGGCGGCGGGGTTCTGTATCATCTGGAGTTTGCGGAGTAGGGACTTGTTTATGACAGTGTAGAGTGCATTTCCATAGTTCAGCCTGCTGGTGATGAGTGCGTGGGTGACTGTCTTCCTTGACTCTAGGGGATCCATTTGAACGTCTTTAGGAGTATGCGGAGGGTGTTGAAGCAGCTGGAGATGACGGCGTTGACCTGTTGGTTCATGGAGTGAGATTAGTCGAGTGTGATGCCGAGGTTTCTTGCATGGTCCGTGGGGGGCAGTGGGCCACCAGGTGTTTTCCCATGCTGAAGGGATGGTACAGAGGATGAGGACTTCTGTCTTCTCGAAGTTGAGATTTAGGCAGCTGCTGCTCTTCCAGGCTGCGACGTCCTGCATTCCTTGCTGAAAGTTGAGTCTGGCGGTGGTAGGGTCTTTGGTGAGGGAGAGGGTGAGCTGGGTGTCGTCAGCAAAGGATACAATGTTGAGGCCATGTTGTCAGATGATGGTGGCATGGGGGGGCCATGTAGATGTTGAAGAGGGTCGGGCTGAGTGATGACCCCTGTGGTACTCCGTTAGTGATTTCCGTGGGTTTGGAGAGGAAGGGCTGCAGTCTAATCCTTTGGCTTCTGCCGGTGAGGAATGGATGGATCCAGTCGAGAGTGGTTCCTATTCTGCCGGCATCGTGTAGTCTGGCTACAAGTGTGCAATCGGAGATGGTGTCAAAAGCTGCTGATATGTCGAGTAGAATCAGGGCTGCGGTGTGGCCTTCATCGAGGATGTGCGGATGTCATCTGTGGCGGCTAGTAGGGCGGTCTCGGTGCTGTGGTTGCTTCGGAATCCAGATTGAGATGGGTCGAGGACGGCGTTGTCTTCTATGAATCTCGTCAGTTACGTGTTGACTGTTTTCTCAGCAACGTTAGCAACAAAGGGGAGAAGCAAGATGGGCTGGTAGTTCTTGAGGGTCATGGGATCAGCCGAGGGCTTCTTGAGCAGGAGCATGACTTCAGCGCATTTCCAGTTATCTGGGAAGGTGCCGGTTTCAAAGGTGGTGTTAATGGTGCGTTGTAGTTCGGTGACGGTGGCTTCTATGTGGTAGATGTTTGGTGGGCAGAGGTCGGTGGGGGCCCGAGTGGATGCGTTTCATGGTCGAGATGATCTCTTCAGCCGTGATCGCTGTCCAGGAGAAGATGGTGGGCTAGCTGGCTGGTGTGTCTGGAGGGCAGGCCGGCTGCAGAGTCGGGTGTATGGTCGACAAAGTTATCGTAGAGATTTTTAATCTTGAGGTGGTAGTAGGATCTGAGCTTGTAGCAGAGGTCTTGGGACAGGGTGATGTCCGTGGCTTCACTGCGGGGATTGGTGAATCCCTGGATGACCCTGAAAAGCTCCTTGGCGGTACTGGAGTTGGCGAGGATTTTGCTGTGGATGAAGGTCCTTTTGTTAGTTTTGATTCATTTGTGGTAGTCTATCATGGCGTCCTTGTAGGTGGTGTAGTTTCCAGGTGTATTACTGTTTCTCAAGTTCTTCTCCAGGTGTCTGCAGGTGCCTCTGGCTTCTTTGAGATCGGTGGTGAACCAGGCGGCTTTCCTGGGGCGCTGTTTGTCGGGGTTGCGTAGTAGGGCGAGCTTGCCTGTGCCATTGGAGATCCAAGTGCAGAATTCCCTGGCTGCGAGGTTGACGTCGGATGCCACGGGGTGGTTGTCTCGGGTGAGGGTGGAGTTGAGATGCTCATCTGTGACTTTGCTCCATTTCCTTCCCAGTGGGCGTGGGGCTGGTTTGGGTGCTTTGGGTTTGTCGACATGGTAGTGTACGCAGTGGTGGTCATCCATGGGAGTTGCATTGTGTGGCTGAAGTGGACCCTGTTTCCTCCTACGAAGATGGGGTCGAGGGTGTATCCTGCCCTGTGGGTGGGTGTGTTGATGAGTTGTTTAAGTCTGATGTTGGCGAGGTTTTCACGGAGGGTGGTGGAGTTGCGATCGCTGGGGTTGTCGAGGTGGAGGTTTAGGTCTCCGATTAGTATGTAGTTCATCAAGGTGATGGCTTGGGGTGCGATGTGGTAAGTTATGGTGGTGGCAAAGGGGGACCGGGGGATTTTTAGGGGAGGGTTCTGCAGAGTGTGGAGTTGGTGCTGGTCTGGAGCTGGAAGTGCAGGTGTTCGACGGAGGGGAAGGTTTCGCTGGAGGTGGTGAGGAGGAGTGTGTTCTTGTGAACGATGGCGGTCCTTTCTCTGGATCTTGTATCCTTCTGGGATGGCGATGTTGATGTCAGGGGCGGAGGAGGCATTGGCTCAGGTCTCCGTGAAAAAAGCAATGTTGGGTGAGAGATAGTCGCGTAGGTTCCAGATCTCCACGGTGTGTCCACGGTGTATCTGTGCATGGAGTGCATGTGAAGGGGGTCGGCGGTGTTGGTGTTGGCGCTGTTGGTGGGCGTGGTGGTCTGATGGCAGGAGAACTTGCCGTGGGTTGTGTTCGGTGTGGCCAGTTGGCAGTTGCTGTTTCTTTCCAGGGTGAGTGCGAGGAGGGCGGCTGTGTCATAGCGGTGGGTGGTTTGAGATCCAGGGTCCCTGGGGCTGGTCTCAGTTTGGTCGTGGACGGGTGCAAACGGGCTTGCCTTTGGTGCGAACTTGCAGTGGCCGCCATTAATAGGGAATGGACGAGAGGTGGGAGCGGGCTGTCGGGGGGGAGGGGCCGCAGGGGCAGCAGCAGCTGAACGAAGGCAAGCACCAAATAACTGAACAGTGGTGGAACAATAAAATAAGATAAAATAATTATGGTGGCAGGAAAATAACAGTGCCGGTGGCTGAAGAGCTGCAGGTGAGGGGTAAGTTGCGGGGCGGGCTGAAGGAAGGCAGGATCCTAGGCAGAGTAAGCAGCAGGTGCGGGCAGCAGCCTCGGACCTCCCAGGAGGAGGTCAGAGGTCTAAAGAGCAGGAAATGGCACAGCTTTGTTGCTGGGGAGAGAGTGGACCTGGACTGAGGGTCAGAAGTCTTACCCTTACTTACTGATGTTCTGCAATTTTTGTGGAAAGACTTTGAGAAGCAGTTGGCTGTGTCTACGTTGCGGCTCAATGGGTGGCTATTAAGGCTTTCAGATCCCCTTGGGGAGGCTTGGCTGATGTGGAACATTTGGTGTCTAGATTGCTGCGTAGCTTTTCTATTTCTCGACCTTTTGTTGAAGCCTTAATTTTCCTTGTGGAATTTGCCTCCCGTGTTGAAAGTCCTAGTTTTTGCACCCTTTGAGCCTTTGGATGGTGTTGATATCAAGTTTGTCATATTTAAAGTAGTGTTTCTGGTGGCAATCACTTCTGCTAGGCGTCTTGGTGAATTGGGTGCCCTGATTGCGGTGGAACCATTTTTGTCTTTTTCAATGGTTTTGGTTACAATGTGGTTGGATTCCTCCTTTGTGCATCTCAGTTTCAAAAGTCTCAGGAGGTGATTCTCCCTGCGTCGGAAGACCAGTGGTCCTTGTTGGATGAGAAGAGGGCGTTGTTGGTCTATCTGGACGGACAAGTTTGCTCAGGAAATGGTCTCTTTGTTTCTTTTAAAGCTTCCTCCTGGAGGGATAAGGCTTCCTCTTTATCCATAAGTCACTCGATCAAGCAGTTGATTGCACTTCCATTCTCTCTGTTAGAGTCTCTTCCTGCAGCTGGGATTCAGGGGAGATCAACTCACTGGGTGGCTTCTTGGGCTGAGTTGAAAGGGGTGTCATCACTGAAATTTTCAAGGCGGCGACTTGGGCATTCTCTTTTTTTAAATGTATTTATTTAAAAAGGTTTTATATAGCGCTGGCTGGACCCAGGAGTATCAGAGCGCTTTACAAGTTATATAAAAGACTCAGTTGAAATATAGCATTGGTACTTTTGAGACAGTAAGATAAACAATTATTACATGTAGCGAATAAATTTAAATAGAGCAGAACATAGAAGAACAAGGTTAAGCAACAGATCAAAGAAAATAGAGTGGGAGTGATAGGATGGGATAGAACTGTAAAAGGCAGAGTGGGAGTTGAAGGCCAGTGTCCAATTAATTAAGAGCTCCAGTATTTGTTAAGAAGGAGCACCTTGAGCTCTTTTTTGAAGCGGCGGTAGGAGGATTACAGCGTAACTCTTTAGGGAGAGCATTCCAGACAGAGGGTGCATTTTCAAAGTAAGAGCGAGATTGTGTAGTTTTCTTTTTTAGTAGAGGCGGGACAAAGATAAGAGAGTTGGTACTCCTCAGTGATCTGGTGCAGCCCACTTTGTGTAGTTTTTCGATAAGGTAAGATGGGGTATTTTGATGGAGGGCTTTGTGGGTGATGCAAACAGTTTTATAGGTGAATCTGCCTTCAATCGGGAGCCATTTGAGATCCTTGAGAATGGGGGAGATGCGGTCAAATCGTTTGTAGCCAGTGATCAGCCTGACAGCAAGGTTGAGAATGGATTTGATAGGGGCAAGGTGGACTTTAGGAGTACCTGTGAGACTGGCATTCCCGTAGACAATTCTTGATAGGACCAACGATTGCACAACCGATTTAAAGTCATCAGTTGGAATGAAGGGTTTGATTTTTTTGAGGTGCTGGAGTATGAAGAGAGCACCTTTGGCTGAGTTTTTTATGTGGGGGGGGGGGGTGAGGCTGAGGTTCTGATCAATGCTGATGCCAAGGGATTTGAAAGAGTTAGAGATGGAGAGAGAGCAGGTGAGGACTTTGATGTCGGAGATCCAGAAATGAATGGGGAGCGGGTTGTTTTTGGGAGAGAATAGAATGATTTCTATTTTTTTAGGGTTAAGTCTGAGGTAGTTTTGATGGAACCATAGTTGGATCTTAGTCAAGGCATCGTTGAGATGTAGGACATCAGCGTGGGATTTAATCCTATAGTAAAGCTGGGTGTCATCGGCATAGAGGTGGTAACCAATTTTGGCTTGTTTGAGAATATGGTTGAGGGGTTCCATGAAGAGGTTGTATAGGGTGGGAGAGAGAATGGAGCCCTGGAGGACGCCCATGGTGACAGGTAGAGGTTTGGAAAGGCAATTACTGATTTTAATTTGTTGGGTTCTGTGTAGGAAAAAGGAAGTGAACCACTTAAGAACAGTTCCATCAAAGCCAAAACAGTTTTTGAGTATGTTGAGTAGGTCAGCATGGTTAACAGTATCAAAGGCAGCAGAGAGGTCAAGTTAAATGGGAAGGGAGGCTTCGCCTTTGTCTAGGGAGCGATGGATGTCGTCAGGGATGTTGAGCATGGCTGTTTCAGTGCTGCAGCCTTTTGAAAACCTGATTGGGCGGCATCTAAGAGGTTGAATGAGTTGATGTGATTGTCCAGCTGGCGCAGGGCGCATTTTTCCAGGGCCTTAGATAAGAAGTAAAAGTTAGAGATAGGGCGTAGGTTATTTAAGTCAGTTGAGTCAGCAGTGGCGATTTTAATGATAGGGGTAATTTGGCCTAGTAGGAGGGATGCTGGTACCATACCGGAGGAAAGGGAGTTGATGATGAGGTCCAATATGGGGCGATGATGTCTTTCAGATCTTGAACTAGATGGGCTGGGATGGAATCTCTGGTGTGTGAGGATGGATTCAACTTGGAGATGATGCTAAGGATATCCCTTTCTGAGACAGGACTAAAGTTAATCCAGGAAGCATTGTTCTTTTGTTTGGGGACACTGTGGTGGGGTACAGCATGGGTGACAGTGGTGGAGAGTTGAGCAGAGTGCGAGGGGGGAGAAATGGCAGGAGATACGGGGAGAAAGTTAGGGAGGGGCGGTAGGTTTTGTTGGGGGAGTGGAACGGCAATGGATTGGTCAATCTTTGTGATTTTGTCTAAGAAGAAGCTAGCGATTTCCTCACATCTTTCAACCGAAGCTGAAAGATTAGGGGGGGGGGGGGAAGTAGTTTGGTTTTTAATAATGTTAAATAGTTCTCTCAGACGATTTTTTGCCCAGTCAAGTTGTGAACAGAAGAATTATGCTTTTTGTTAAAAATATGTTTTTTATAGCTGGCCCTAGCGGCTCTGAGGAGGGTAAGATTAGGGGAGGAGGGTTGTTGCCTCCAAGAGCGTTCGGTTTATCTGAGGGCTCGCCTCTCATTGTTAAGGTCAGCATTGCTTTTTTGTAGGTTGAGCTTGGCTGGGGCAATTTGGTCAAAAGGACCTCAATGATGGATCTGTTGTAATGATCCGTAAGGTCATTAGTGCTGTGGGGGAGAGGAGTAAGTCAGCTCACCCGGGGGGATAAGGTGAAGATTTCTGGTTAGTTTCATTTGTTTTGCTGTATTAGAGAGAGGGGGGCATGAAGCTGTTGATCGTGATCGGACCAGTCAATGGGGATAATGTTGTAGAGAACAGCCAGGTCCTTGCTGGTGATAACAACTTCAAGGGTGGCACCTTTGTCGTGTGTTGGAGATTTGCAAAGTTGTTTCAAGTTGCTGATATCAAGTAGGTCATTAATAAGGTTGATCAAGGGGTCATCAGTTTTATTCCAGTGGAGGTTAAAGTCCCCAAGCAAGAGGTTACTAGAGTTGGTGACGGCCGATTGGATAAGAAGATCGGATAATTCTTCGAGAAAGGAGAGAGGGTCTCCAGGAGGATGGTAAATATTATGTAAACAACTTGGGGGAGCCCTGAACAGTGAGTTCAGCACTCATATATTTAAAAGTAGTCTGGTCAGGGTGCAGGACAGGTGTGAGTAGAAGTTCATCTTTATAAAGTATGGCGAGGCCCCCACCAATTTTAATAAGCCTTTCTTTTCTGAGGATGGTGTAACCTGGGGGTGGAGCAGGTCCAGGATTGATGCGGAGCCATGTTTCCGTCAGAAATGCGATGTCAATGCTTTCACTGAGAATGGTCACAGCGATTTCCGTAGCATGGCAGGAAGCTGAACGGCAGTAGACCAGCATGCAATTGAGGGTTTGGGGTCAGTCCTTTTAGTGAGGAAGCAGGAGTGGATAGTGGTGAGTTGTTGCGGAGGTCTGGGTGATGTAGGGGAGGACGGGGTCCTACTTGTTCCTAGGATCACAGGGATAGATGAATGAGGTAAGAGAGAATTTTTGGTAGGTGTGGAGGTGAGGTAGCTTAAATTGAGGCTAGGAAGAACAGGGGGGAGATTGTTCATGAAGTAGGGTGGTATGCTAGGGCATTTACTGCAGGGCGACTCGGGAGAGGAGTTTTGAAAGGGGGAGTATCCCCTCGGAAGTGGGGTGCAGGGTACGTAGGTATGATGTCCAGGGGATAGATGTGACTGGAAGGATTTTTTTAGGCAAATTCAGTTGCTTGGCAAGAAGCTGAACGTCAGTTGACCAGCATGCAGTTAAGGGGTTTGGGGTCAGTCATTTTTTGGGGGGAACAGGAGTGGTTAGTGGTGAGTTGTTGCGGAGGTCTGGGCGAAGCAGGGGAGGACAGGGTCCACCTTGTTCCAAGGATCACAGGGATAGATGAGTGAGGTGGGTGGGACTTTGTTGTCGGCATGGAGGTGAGGTGGTTTAAGTTGAGGCCAGGGAGAGTAGGGGGGGAGATGGTTCGAGAAGAGGTATGCTATGCTAGAGCATTTACTGCTGGGCGAATCGGGTGAGGTGATTTCGATAGGGGGAGTAGCCCCTTGACTGTGGGGAGTAGGGTTTGTAGGTAAGAGGTCCTGGGGGTAGGTGTGACTGGAAAGATTCTTTGTGGCGAGGGAGTTTAAAACGTTTTTGAGGGAGGAGAGTTCTAACACGAGGGTTGAGAGGTGGCGTTCTATATTTCAGAGAGACTGAGTAAAAAGAGTGATGGGGAGGGAGGATAGGAGATCAAGTGGGGGGAGAGAATGGTCCCAGTTGGTCAGACGTGGTGGATTGGGATGTGAGATCTGTGGGAAACCTGGTGGAGGGGAGAGAGGGGTTTTAAGGTTGCAAGAAGGCAGTGGTGTGGGAGGGTGTGAGATGGTAGTCCCAGGGGTCAGTTGGTAGAAATGAGAGAAGAGGTGGCAAGAGAGGGGTGCTGGGGGCTGTTAGCTGGATACAGGGTGGGATGGGTGGCGGGAGAAAGGAATGGAGTTATTAATAGAGCTGTTGGGGAGTCAAGGGGGCAAGTTATATGACGAATTTGAATTTAAATTTGAATTTAAAAATGCTTATATAGCGCTCTTCTACCACGCGGTTTCTTGGCGCTTTTAGACTGCGAGGGGTGACAGGAGCACAGAGGGATCAAACCTTGTAGGCTTGGGAAAAGAGCAGAGTTTTAAGGCCCTTCCGAAACTTAGTGTAGGAGGATGTCGTCCGGAGTTCTATCGGGAGGGTGTTCCAGAACGCAGGAGCGAGAACTGCAAATTTGGTTCCTCCGGCCTTTTTCTTTCGGAAACGGGGGGTGGTTAGCAGGGCCTGGTTGGTAGATCGAAGCTCTCTGCCAGGTATATAGGGTTTGATGGCGGAGCAGATAAACTCCGGAGCGGTGCCCATTTTGGCCTGGAAGGTGGTGCAGCCAAGTTTAAACAAGGCTCGCTCTTTTACCGGCAGCCAGTGCAGTGCCTGCATTAAGGGGGTAACTCGGTGGAATTTAGGCAGGCCGTGGATCAGGCGAGCTGCCTGATTCTGCACTAGCTGCAAACAGTGAATGGCGTAGGCTGGAGCGCCATTGTAAATGATGTTGCCGTAATCAAGGCGCGAGAGCACCATAGCCATCACTATGATTTTTAATGCAGGCAGAGAGATGGGGGTGTATTATGGTGACAGTGGGAGAAGTAGTGAGGTTGCTAGGAGAGACGGTGAAAGGGGTAATTTGTGCAGCTGTTGGGGTGCCGGGTGGCATGGGAGCTGGCCGAGAGAGAGTTTGGGAGGCCGAGGGGGTTGTAGGAAGACCAAGAGGGGGGAAGGTTGTTGAAGCGGTCGTGGGAAGATATATATGTGAGTCTGGAGTTTCAATGTCTTTTAGTGAGTCCGAGGCCAGCTGGGCTGGAGTCAGGGAACGTGGGGGCAATGGGGTCACATGCGTTTGGGGGGGAGAAAGGTTAGCTGACGAAGTAGGTGGTAGGTTATGGAATAATGAGCTGAAGTGATGTTCAAAAATTGTGAGGTGGTTTTCGGAAGCTTAAATGAGGATATTTCCTGATTTGAAAATAGAGAGGTCGATTTCACCAGGCAATGTGGGTGAAGGAGTGGTGGAAAATTTCAGACCGTAAGGAATTTTACGGGATATTGTGATAGGAAAGTGGCGGAGAAAGATACTTTTCCATTTAGAGGGGCTTTTAGTGTAGAAGATATAGTTAGTTTTAATGATGGAGGTTAGGCTAAGATAGTTGTCAACAAATAAGGTTTCTTGATGGTGAATAAGAAGTTTGTGTTTGAAGTTTTTCTTTCCATTTTTGGAAAGGTTAGAGGGGTAAAGGCTAGACCAAGAGCTGGGTCCATGTTTAGTGACGAGTGAGTACTGTGACAAGTGAGTAAGGTTGAGGGGTGGCATGATGGGTCAATTTTAGTGGCCAGGGGGGAGAGGGGAGGACTGAGGGGGTGGATTGGGATAGAGCACATTGTGGGCAGAGAATATAATACCTTTGTCAGACATTATCAACTTCAGAATGTGTTGTTTTGGGTTGGGGGTTTTGTATTCTGTGGGATTTTTATTTGCTTTCTGGCCTGTCTGAATAAATCGTTTTGAGGTTCTGCTATTATGGTATGATATACTTTTTGTGATGTATTATATATAAATGCCAGGTTCTCGGCTTGGGTATTCACAATTTGTAATGAATAGAATTAAGGCAAGGGGGACCTAGCGGCAATGTCCTATTACTTACGAGATTCCTTTTCCCATTCATTACGCCCTCCCTCCCTTCCAGATGGCTGGCCTTCATATGTGGGGCTTGGTAAATCAGAAGAAATGCTGGGAGGAGAGGGAGTGGGGCTTGGTTTCCAGTATTCCTTTCATTCTTTTTCTGTCTCTCCCCCTCCCTCTTCAATCTCTTCATGGAGCCCCTCACAATCATTTTGAAAAAAGCTGGAGTGAGTTACCACCTTTACGCAGATGACACCCAAATTTATTTCAAAATCAAGTCTCTGGATGATATCCAACACCTCAATACCACTCTAACAGAGATCCAAACTTGGTTCAACGTTAACCACTTAAAGCTCAAGCCAGATAAAACGGAACTGATCCTATTCTCTCCTAAAAGCAACCTTCATCCTACCCAAGAGTGGCTCAAAAATCTGGTTGCCCTAAACTGCCCCCTCGCTCTATCCGAGTCAGTTAAGTCTCTAGGCATCACCCTTGACAAGAATCTTTCAATGGAGGCCCACATCAAAAACTCTGCAAAAAGTGCTCTTTTCTCTCTAAAACACCTCAAGAAATTGAAACCTTTTCTTCCCCATGATGACCTTAAGACAGTAGTTCAATCCCTGGTTCTCTCTAAAATCGACTACGGGAATGCCATCCTTACAGGGACTCCAAAAGCTCACCTAGCCCCTCTAAGGGCAGTGCTGAACATAGCCGCTCGACTTGTATCTGGTGTAAAAAGATTTGAACACATCACTCCAGCTCTCAACTCCCTCAAATGGCTTCCCATGGAAGGGAGATGTATTTACAAGCTGGCCTGCATCACACACAAAACCCTCCACTCTCCGGCCCCCAACTACCTGAACAACACACTGGTAAAAGCAGGTCAAGCCAGAACACTGAGAAGCTCCAACTCACTCCTTATTCCACCAAAAATGAAAAAGAAAACCACCCAAGAACGATCGTTTTCTGGCAATGCGCCCAGGATATGGAACGCTCTCCCTGGAGTCCTCAGATGCAACTCCTCCTTCTCCTGTTTCAAAAGGGACCTCAAACTCCATCTCCTTAACAAATACTTTCCTGAACAACGTCAACTAACCTAGACCTTATTATTTCCGAGTTGACTCCCATTCAAGGATTGTTTGTGAACGGACTATGCTAATCACCTTATTTTTCTTTTTATTCTCTCACCCTCCGTTGCACAGTTATTTATTGTTCATGCTGTATTCGTTATCTGTGGTTTGCTTACTTACTGTCAGCCTCTTATGTAATGTAAGACCTTTCTGTTTTTCATAGTGTGAATGTGAAGCGCTCTGATGCCTACGGGTCTAGCTAGCACTATATAAAACTTTTCAAATAAATGAAATAAAAAAATAATGAAGATGACCGTTAAGTTATAGGACATTAAAATGATTGGCCAATGACAGACATATTATGGACCCTGTTCACGGAAAAAGTGAAAGCATGAAGGGAGATTTCCATCTTTGTCTGAACATACTTTTCTATTATTTTCCATAGCCAAACATTCTCATAACTATGCTTGGAAAGCTGTGCCAGGTGCCGTTTCCCAGGAAAAAAAATTGGGAATGTTGTATGACTTCTCCAAGGACCCCAATTCTTCCTGTGCAGAAATCTAAGTAGCCTAGAATTATTTGCACGTTTTTTTTCTCCACAGAGAAAACATTTTCCCTTTGTACTAAAAATCGCTTCACCCACTACCAAATGTGTGGGTAATCTGTTTCCTTCCTCATCCTGGAAGCTGAGTTCCTTTAATCCTTGACTTTAGTTAATTTACAAAAATTTCCAGATTGGAAAGGGGTCGGATCGGAGTTTGTGAATACCCACAATCCTACATGTTTGTCGGTGTTCTCAAACTTAATAGGAAACCGTGCCTTGCAACAAACCCTTCCCACCTCTGTGGTGGGATTTACAAACTATGGATTTCTCTGCAGTGGTCATGTAGACATCTGCAGTAAAAAGTGTGGTAGACCCTACCAGGATTTCCTTTTTTGAATTTGTGCCAGCCATAATTGATCACATTTACAGCTGAAAATATCAATGTGCATGGGCTGCTGTTGGTGTTGAAAAGGTAGAGAAAGAAGAAAACTATTTATCCAAGTGGTGAATCAGACTTCTCAAGCACACAAGGCATTCTTTCCTGTAACAGAGCGAGCTCTAGAGGCCTCTTTTACAACGTGGAGCCTGGTTCGGACTCCAGGGTGGACAATGCTCAGTGAGTGATTAGATGAAAAATGTAAACCTTTCAGTACATGCATATGTCAATATTGCCTCGCCTTCTCTCACCTCTTCATCACTGCTCGCGGCCCACGCTCCGCGGGACCCGCTCGCAGCAGAACTTTGGCGTTTGTTTCTCATTCCGGTGCAGGTCTAA